>NC_081408.1:722740672-723340672 GCF_030272615.1 Cryptomeria japonica
ACATCATCTTTCCTATACAAGTGGGTCTTAAAGTGACGAATATCTTATTCAAATTATCACTTTTTTTTAGTAGATTATTTATGTCATGTGGTATACTATGGCTTGAATAGTTAAAATAAGTATCTTATATGGTACACTAATGTTTGAAATATGTTCATTGGGATAATATTGTCAAAGTAGAGAGAGAACCATATGTCCTTGCTTATGAAATATCATTTTATTTATTAAATATATGTCTATGAATAAGTCATTATACATACGTACACATACACATACACACGCACATGCACACACACATGAACACACATGCACACACCCATCCACACACACATACACATATAGAGACTTCTAACAAGCTTATTTATAAGTGCTCAAAAAAAAAAAAAAACATGATTTAAATACTATACATTTTGATGAGAATTGAAGAATCAATGATGAGTTATATGAAAGAAAGACGCGAGGCCTAAAATAAATTGCATTTGGAACCCTTCCTAAGAGAGAAAATTTTAATATTGATGAGCCTCTTGAGGACAATGGATGTCCTTATTTCTCACATACAATTACAAGAGAAGAAAAAAAATAAAAATTTAATTCTTACCCTTCACATGAAGACAAATAAGAATATTTCATTTCTCATTAATCACAAAAGAAAAGCAAGGAAGATTTCATCCTTATCTTCCACAGAAAGCAAATAAACTAATATTTAACAACCTGATTGCTTCATCTTCTAAATATTCTACTACATGTGTTCCAAAACAAAATTCCATTGATAATAAAAAACAAACTACATCCATGGAGTCACATCCAAAAACATTATGTAAAGAAAGATAAAGTACACATTGCACCTATTTCAACAATCTTTACTAAGAGAACACTTTCCTATCACAATGAAAGCCACTTCCTAGAGGGTGTTTACAAAGAACATAATCAAGATGAAGATAATTTGATTGATGATAATCACATATTTGAATCTTGGATTATCCATGCTCAACCCAAATACATTAACTTATTTTCATATGTTATATTGCATATCTCCCACTTGGAGAATATATCCTCTATAGCATTCAACATATTTCTATATTGATGATGGTATGTTGACACATTATATGATCTACATAATTCTCATGATTGCATCTACCAATTATTATGCTTGGTTGTATATTTTCAATCACATGATCTTTTCTTGTGATGATTATGTTTTCCTTTATTCTTGTTACGGTTATATCTTATGACTATCACATGTTTTTTATAACCATGGTTTATCTTATGATTATATCTTATGACTGCCACATATTTATCCTAACCATGGTTATATCTTATTTTAACATGTCAATGATGATTACACTTTATCCATGCTTATCATGATGTCATCTCACACTTATCATGATGATCATCATATACTACCACTACCATGCTCACAACAAACTTTAATTTCTTTAGGTGACAGGCGTTGTGTAACAACATGGGAACTCTCGCATACCCACCACTATCATTCTACAGGACATCATCTGTGTTACTCTCCCTCTTTCTCTTCCTACCTGTTGTTTTCTTCTGCAAAACATATTGTAGGTACTCTGACTCATCATGTTGCTTTGTTGACACTATTTTCCACATCTGCTCTGCTCATTAAAAACACATTCGAGAAGAATATTGCTACAGGTTTCCTTGTTTGTCACGGTAATACACCCGTGGTTCAATTTCAAACCCTATTCCTCCTATTCAATATACACACAAAAATCCATCAGTCAATTTTTTTAGGAGAGGATACATGATAAAAATCAAAGAGGAAATTGCAGACAAGAAATAAATTCACTTACTTCTATAGAAGTGCAAACATAGTTGCAGTGGGGTATGGAGGAAGCGAAGAAGAGAAAGAGGGATGGGGTATGGAGGAAGAGAGAGAGAGAGAGAGAGAGAGAGAGAGAGAGAGAGAGAGAGAGAGAGAGACGATACACTTACATGTGTATATATATGTTTAATATATTATATATATACAAATATTATATGTATATAAACATATTATATATACAATGTCATATTATACACATATTATATGTATATACACATATTATACATACAATGTCATATTATACACATATTATACATAGAATATCATATTATAAAATAGCGTGTACGTGCTGTTTATAGTAAAGGTAGCACGTACGCGCTGTTTATAGGGAAACAAGCGCATACGCGCTGCTTACACTATAAGTACCCCATACGCGCTTTTTAAACCATAAGTACCCCGTACGTGCTTTTGACTGTTTAGGCTTGGAAATAGGCCTCGATGACAAAGCTATGGATTGGAAGTTTGATTTCCCTCCATTTCTCTCATTTTTGACGTGTTTTAATTTATCAACTTGGTTTATCGACTTTGTCATCATCAGGTTTACACTTCATAAAGTGGGTATTTCTAAAATTGCCACCATATTTTCACCCATCTTCTGAGCTTTCTAACCATATAATTTGTTTTCAATTTGAATAACAACAACATATTATTATTGAATTTCTTTTACTAGTGTCTCCATAGTTCTCACAGACATAGGTGCACCATTTTTTGAATAACTTTTGATATACTTATCCAAATTTAAAAAACTTTATACATTGTTGTAGTGCACTTTATTCTTTACAATTTAGAAAAAAAAATTGTATTTTCGATTTGTTTAGTGCAACTTATGCTTTGTGCACGAACATGTACCTAATTTTCAGGATGTGCTCGATTGGAAAAATCATTAAAAAAAAAATACTCAACAAAAAATTACAAAAAAACACACATATTCTAGTGTTCACTCTTAACTATCTTTATGCCAAAGGTTTTGTCAAAATACTAAATCTAACTATGATTTTTTTGATGCGCACGTCAGACACTATGTTATGTTTTTCAGAAAAAATCAGGGTCAGTTTTTCGTGTGAGAAGGATTTGACCCCCTTAATCTTATCCAATTTTGAAAACGTTTAGTAGTTTGGAAACTAGATTTAGAGTAATACAATATTTGTTCTTTGATTATCTTCATATCTTGAGTGGATTACTTTCAAATTTTGCCTCCAAGTTCAGGTTCACCTGATTTCAGAAAAAAAAAAGAAAAAAAAAAAGAGTGTCCACTTATACCCCCCTTTTTGACCACCATCTTTGTGCACTTACCCTAGAGGCAAAGAGATGGGTGAAGAATTGGCATACGGTTTTGAGGTGGAGTACAAGCAGTTGTTGTTCTGATGGCTACAATGTTTGTGATATTGTGAACAACTCTTTCAATGTTTGTATTTGGATTTGACTATTGTTGTGAGCAATTCCTTCAACATTTAAATGTTTCAATGTTTCTATCTGATACCATAACTTAAAGTCTTACATAGACTATACTTTAGCAAAAAGTCATTTAATCTATAGCTATGAACAATTCCATCAACATTTGTATTTGTAAACCGAAAATCAGAAGCTGAAAGTAAATAGAGAAAATATATACTAAATCCATAATGATGAAAACTAAAAGTCTTAAATAGATTGGGATTAATGGAAAAGTTGTTTAATCTAATAATTTAGTATAATATTGAAAATTGTTAATTGAATTGATTCCTTGCAGCCATTGTGCATTGTCATTCAGTTTTTATATAGTTTTTTAGAAGTACGTTCCTCTAGCATTAGTACAAACAAGGGAAAGAAAAGTGAAATTATATGTTCCCCAATATGCAGTACTTCAATATGGTAACGGTTATAGAAGTGAATCCAATAATTAACCGGAAGAGCTTGGCAAAGTTTGAAAACAATATCAGACAACAGTTTTGAATCTTTTTTCCGATTGGTCAATAACTGAGACGGAATGATGGAAATGAGGAGTGGACCAGGGAGAAGCAAAGGAATTTAGACAAGAAGGAAAATCTCAATGAACCTATCTTGTTACAATATAAATCAAATCCTCTATAACTGCTTTGGTTTTTAACGGATATTTATTGTGTGTTGTATGTTCTTTTGCCTTATTCTTTTGAAACTTTTTAGTCTATTGCATTTGTTTTTAATCTTAAGTTAGTTTGACAAGTTGCATGACATAAAGCAGTGTATGCATCACAAGTCAGGCATTGAGGATGAGCTTGAATGGTAAGTGTAATGGGCACGAGGAGGACTGAGGTGGCCAATAGACGCACAATGTGATTTCCTTTCCAAAATTTTAATTTGGTGATTAAATTGAAATTTAAATTGAAAGAGTTGGTTTTGAATTTCAAAATTTGAAACAGAGTGTAGATTGAATGCTCTGATTACTTGAAATTTCTTATTCTCCCAACAACATATTTCAAACTTCATCTACCAATGTATTGAACTACGAACTTTTATACTATTATTGCCCACTTTCTAATAGCATAGAAACATTTTTTAAAGCCAATAGCTTTTAGTGTATGGCAATTATAGTTGCATTTGTTTGGTGTAAGTCCAAAACACATTGTGACCATATTTTCATATTAATATCTTGATCTATTACCAAAGATGATAAGGGAAAACATGTGATACAAGTGAAGCAAGCCATGAATACAACTTTTATTTTCCCCATCTGAGTGGCAACACCGAGGCAATCAGAATACAAAGCTTTCACTACCCTAATCTATGCATAAATTTACCATACTTCTCCTATTTGTTGTATGCATTGACTTATTATACTTCTATTTGCTTTATGCTCCTATTTTCTTTGTGGTTATTTTATTATGTTGTGATCCACTTCCTAGATTTGTGTCTAGACTCTATGGATCTTTGGTAGTCTTGACAGAACCCTGAACCACAAAACACCAAACCAAAGTTTTAGAATAATAGTGCTTTGCTATATCATCAAAATCATTTGGTAATGCTAATTTCATCAAACAACATAATAAAAGATTATCTAAGGAAAAAATAATGATATAGAAGTTCCACAATTGTATCACACACTTAAATTTGCAGGTATGTTGTGGTCAATTTCTCAATTATTTATGAGAGATGGACTATAATGAAGATAATGATCCATAGATTTATTTTTTATTTTTAATTAATAATTATTAAGATTTCAAATCTCAACTCGCCCCTTAAGGATACCACTAGCGCAACAACAAAAATAAAGATTTCAAATCTAAAAGCTTACTTTTTTCAAGAAAAAATATTTATTAGTATATATATTTCATCAAAAAAAAGAAAATATCCATCCAATCTACTTTATCATGTTGTGAACCACTTCCGGTATTGGTGCGTGGATTCTTTGGCTTTTTGGTAGCCTTAACAACATCATGAACTTCAGAACACCAGACTAACATTTTAGAATAACAACAGTTGTATCATCAAAACCATTTGACTATGTTGAATTCATCAGACAACATAATACAAGACTATGTATAATTAAAACTTGTCAATTGTATCACTCACATAAACTATAGGTATGTTGTGTTCAAATTGTCAATTGTTAATGAAAGGTTGATTGTAATGATGATAATGACGAATTTTTTTTTTTTAAATTAATATTTTAAATCTAATTTTTTGTATAAACAAGTTGAGACTCTTTCAAAAACCACTCTTTTACCTCAATTTTAAAAAAAACCATTAGCAAAAGTCTGATACTACACTACAAAACCCATAGCAAGAGAAAAATAGTGCATGACTTATTATGCCGGGGCACCAATACTTATATTTGAATAAACTTGTATGGCTCCTCTCATGATAGCAACATATCTCTCTCCTCTCATAATAGCTTTCTCCACCTAGTTCACATATTCGAAGAGATGACAGAGAAAATCAAATTATTGGTCTTAGAAAACCAAACAAACAACATTACAAAATAAGATAAATTATAGCAAAGGATGAAATGAAGTGGTTGTATCCAAGTTGATTTTCATGTGTTTGACAAATACGTTGTAGCCAACATAGTGTTGTACACATAGAAATTTGTTTGTACTAATTACGAACTGCCAAACATTTCACCAAAATAAGGATTCTGACTATCTCAATACATCTTCACTTTATTTACTATTAATATAATTAAAATTAATAATATATTAGTAATAAATATTTCAAATTTAGATGATTTCGACTCACGACAGAATGAGAGTATGTTTTCAATATATGGAATGAAGGGTTTATTGGAGAAAAGCATTTTAGTGTAAGGTTGAAAGAGATTTGGAGGCATGGTTTTTCAGATTTGAAGTTCTATGAAAGAATGGTTAAGAAGAATATTTTTTTTATAAATTTAGTGTGAAGGACTGCTTCTAGGGTTCAAAGTTCTCTAGATATCTATTGTCATGTATTTTTTTTTGTCGAGTGCTTGGTCTTGTACTATTTAATATTTTTTTTGGTGGTACCTACTGCTTTTCAATATTTGTGTTGTTGATTCCTGTAACAATTTCCCCATTATTTGTTAGACTAAATTTAATTGATCTTATCTTTGCAAAAAATGTTTGTTAAATCCTTTCAAAACTCTATCAATGTTTAATAATATTCAATATAGTTAAATAATAATAAAAATAAAAGATAGGATATTAGAGCTGTCTAGAAATGACTCCTCGCAATAGATCTCACATTACAGATTGTTAAAACATGAAACAAAAACTTTAGTCTTGTTTCTGAAACAAATTCTTAGTATAGATTTATTTTTAGTCAATAAAGACAGAAATGGAATATCTAGGAAATCTTATTGATTTTATGGAAAATCTATATTATAATACGTGAAAGAATCCCCATTCTTCATAAGCCTTGGCCATTTTTCCGATCTCTTCTTCTCTATGGTGTTCTTGTTCAATCTCACACATATCAATGACAATATTATTTTTCTGAGTCAAATAGATCAAATGCAAATTCAATGATTGCTCGTCTCTCTTCATCACTTTTCACATATCTATCTAGAACTTATTGAAGGTATGTTTTAGCCAATTCTTCAGCACTCTCAACTAGAATAAGAGATCTTCTCCAGTTGGGTGACTTGTTGAAATCAATTGAAACCATTATACCTCTCTTTTTCAAAGCTGATAAAATATTCAACCTAAGAAATTAGTGTGTATCTTGAAGATACAAGAAACACCTTTTGTAGAAACAAAGATTTGCTAGTATATTTATAGCAAGTTAGGTGGGCAAAGTTGAAATTTAAACACATACCATATAGTTTAGACACCACAAATTAAATATTTAATTATTGCATGCTCTGTTTAAACAATGCTCAAAATTTCTTACTTACGACATTCTTGAAGATATCATTGGGATTTGTTACATGCATGCAAATGCTTACGCTTTAGGTAAGCAAATAATTGTTAGTGCTTGCAATATTCTTGTTAGGTCTTGTAGTTGGACACATTATCTAGGTTGGACATCCTACCGCGCCAGGGATCAATGGGGATCCCAACTCCCCATCTCACAAGTCCTTTATTGGCTCATAGGAATCACAATATTGGAATGCTAGCCCTTATAGCTAACAACTTATCACCGATTTAGACAGACATTAAATATTTAGTTTAGACACCACAAATTAAATATTTAATTATCGCATGCTCTGTTTAAACAATGCTCAAAATTTCTTACTTACGACATTCTTGAAGATATCATTGGGATTTGTTGCATGCATGCAAATGCTTGAGCTTTAGGTAAGCAAATAATTGTTAGTGCTTGCAATATTCTTGTTAGGTCTTGTAGTTGGACACATTATCTAGGTTGGCCATCCTACTGCGCTAGGGATCAATGGAGATCCCAACTCCCCATCTCACAAGTCCTTTATTGGATCATAGGAATCATAATATTGGAATGCTAGCCCTTATAGTTGACAACTTAACATCGATTCAGCCAAACATTAAAGAAGGAAGTGCCCCCATTTTAGGGGAGCAGGCTCCTTCGACAACTATTCCAACATAAACAAAAGAGACTGCAGGTTCATCACAACAACCAAACCTGGAGGCCTCTCTATTCAAGGCGATCCAGCAACTAAAATCACCATACCCAAAATAGGCCATGCACACTTGGATCTGCCTCTGCAACCCTTTTTTATATAGTTGTTTTGTGGGGAAAATGACAAAATAGAGGAAGCAAACAAATGTTTAAATCGAATATTTCATTGATTTAGCAAACAAAACCCTACTTGCAAGAACAACAAAGAAATGAAACACAAAGAAACCCAACAACTGACAAATCTACAAGGTAGGGTTTCAAGCAAACATACGAATCTCCAAAAGTGCCCATGTTCCCCTATTGTATGGCTCTGCTCAAAGTTGGAAGAATCACTTTGTGAAAATTTTTGTTTTTTGTCACTCTTGACCCAGACTTCTGTTTTTATCTCTTGCATTCGTTGTTTCTCCTCATGGCAATGGATAAAGGGGCTAAAATAGTTCACCCTAAATCCGATTTCCGTTAACAAAATGCCAACATGCTAGAATCCTTAGAGTTCAAAAACACCACCAAACCAAAATAAAAAGAAACCCAATAACCTACAATCTTCGGGATAGGGTTTGAAGCAGGCATACCTGACAGTCTGCATAGATACATTCTCCAACAAACAACCACACAACCCTTGAACGTGGCAAAACATCTAGGGTTTGAGTTGCTTATGATTGAACTACTTGTCGCCAGGAAGACACACCCAAGCAAGTAGGACGACAAATTTCAGGTAGTAACTAAAGAATTTGCACAATCACATAATTTCTTTCACTGAACCCTAGGATATTAACAAACACCACCAATCGACATAAATGTCACTGTCAAACTGTTGGAGTCGTACAGTTTCACTGCTAGATAATAAATGATAAAACACATAAAATCAAGTGACTACCCAAACAAAAACATGTCATTGTCTGAAAATGAAGAGTGGTCGGAAAGATGTCGAAAGTCCGATAATTACCAGAACACTGACACTTTGATGGACAAAAGCCCAAATAGAGAACCTATCAGCTAAATATAATATTCTATCAATTATTAAACCATTCTTCAAAAAAAAGAGACATTGGTATACAAAATCTACCGTTACAATTAAATACTATTCCAATAAGTATACCAGCGTCCTCCTCACATGTTTGAAGAATATTAAAAAAAACACGCGGTATGTGGCGTTTGACCGCTTTGTGGACAGGTGAGATGTCGACATCCAAGAAACTACATTTTAAGTAGCCTCGGAACTGCACCCACACTTATGGAATACAACTCCTCTTTCATAATCCGCACACCTACGCCAGCTGTTGCATAACGTACACAGCTATGCTACCTGTACTCAACACTACACTCTTCCAGCTGGATCTCCGAGTGCAACAAATCCCAAAACCTTTACTCGCTGTAAATACAAAGCGCGCACTAACTCATCCACTTTAACAACTCTAGGTGAAATTTCTTGCTACTTTCCATTTCTTACCTGACCCTGCCTATGTATATAAATTCCATCGATTTCCTTCTGCAATCCAACATTCACATCATCTTTACCTCTATCAATACTCATACGGTTTGCATTCTTGTCTTCAGTTTCAATGGACCTCATTCTATGTGCTCTCCTCTTAAGCCTTGCACTTGCATTCTCCCACCTTGTCTCTGCAAATTTTTACAATGACTTCGATATCACATGGGGAAATGATCAGGCTAAGATACTTGACAATGGCCAACGCTTGCAGCTTACTCTCGATCAGTCCTCAGGTATTTATCTCATATGTTTACTGCATATATATATATATATGATTTTTACGGTATGTTGAATGGATCCTTATCTCCTCTGCCTCTGCTGTATGAAAACAGGTTCAGGGTTCCAATCCAAGAATGAATATCTATTTGGCAAGATTGATATGCAAATCAAGCTGGTGCCTGGTAACTCCGCCGGAACTGTTACTGCATACTATGTAAGTTTGCCCCTTCGATTCACTCTGCACTCCTGAAATGAGTAGTGGGTAGTACTAGTAGTATTGTTGTGGGAAGTTGAGTATGGTCTAATAAAATGGTGATGATCTGCTGCAGCTCTCGTCACAAGGGGATAAACACGATGAAATAGACTTCGAGTTCCTGGGAAATCTGTCTGGAGATCCCTATATTATGCACACCAATGTTTTCTCACAAGGAAAAGGCGGTCGGGAGCAGCAATTCTACCTTTGGTTCGACCCAACAGCAGACTTCCACACTTACTCCCTGCTCTGGAATCCCCAACAAATTATGTAAGTAATGTTAATATAATCCCTGCAACTTCAAATCAGCTATTGAATGTCCTCTCTGGCCTGGCCCTCTACTTTTAACATCATTTTTGTAGTTGATAATGTGTATTTCTGATATTGTGCAGGTTTTCTGTGGATGGAACTCCAGTGAGAGTGTTCAAGAACAGCGAAGATTTGGGCGTTGCATATCCGAAGAATCAAGCGATGAGAATATACTCAAGCCTGTGGAACGCAGACAATTGGGCAACCAGAGGCGGTGCAGTGAAGATCGACTGGAGCAAATCTCCATTTGTGGCATCTTATGGAAATTTCAAAGCAGAGACATGCTCTGCCTCCTCTGATTGCTCTGTGAATTCATGGTATGGTGCAGAGGCGTTGGAGTCGAGTGAGCAGCAGAAACTTGAATGGGTGCGCGAAAACTACATGATTTACAATTACTGTTCGGACAGTAAAAGGTTTCCACAGGGCTTCCCTGCTGAATGCACTCGCTAGGCATTCGACTGAGTTCGAAGGATTGAGATACAACAAGTTTCACCAAATCCATTAATTCAATTCTTTTATTCATTCATTTTTTGTAGCGATTTTCAAGCCCAAGAGGCTATACTTGTAACTATTAGATCCCGGTCAATTGAATATGTATCTCAATATTCATTTTTTAGCATTTCCAAAGAGTTTCAAATTTCTTTCAACCGTGCTTTTTTATACCTGTTTTTAGTCCCGCTACCGCCTATCTATAGGCGGAAACTAATGTTTTCATCTCTGTCTATTAATTTGCTTTGAAATCCGTGACAACCAATCACATTTAACTATTTTTTGGCTTTTTTCACATTTTCTAATGTTTTGCTATTTAATAGAATTAATAATTAAAATGAAATTAGTTTTTGCTTTTATCATTGGTTGTTACGGTTAATTTTTTTTTTCGAAACTATGATTAATTTCACAATTCTAAAGCATGCACTCTCGTAAACATAGCATTTGCTACAGCCATGGCTTGGAAAGGGCTTCTTTGCTTGTTTTTTTTGGTCTCTCTGAGTTCCGAACCCAACTTCTGCAGGAGCTGCGAATGAATGAATTTACTTTTTTAATAATGTTTTTAATTTATTCAGCGCAGGTTCGAATCCAACGTGTCAGTGGATGTTCGTTACACCGCGTATGTCTTTTACGGTCCTGCTTTCTCTCCGCTAACTGACAATTTTCTTTGGCACAGGAATCCAACCAGATTTGTTTAAGTTCTTGCATGGACCATATATATGTACAGAAGCTGTTTTAGCTTATATAGGGAAATTCTATTTTAAAATGCTCATTTTGCGGTCTTATTTTGGCTACATGAGCTCAAGTGGTTATTTATTTTCATTATATTTAAATTCTAGCAGTCGGAAATTTATTGTAGCAATTCTTTTCTCATTTGTAGATATTTTTTGTTTGGAGGGTTTTGTGTGGAATGTGTACTTTTATGCAATTTTATAAGAAAATAAATTAAGTTGATAGCTTTTTAATTAAGGATGGAGGTTTATTTATTTAATCAAAGTTGGTGAAAGGACAATTATGCCCCTTCATTCTTTATTAGTCCCGCCTATCTATAGGCGGAAACTAATGTTTTCATCTCTGCCTATTAATTTGCTTTGAAATCCGTGACAACCAATCACATTTAATTATTTTTTGGCTTTTCTCACATTTTCTAATGTTTTGCTATTTAATAGAATTAATAATTAAAATGAAATTAGTTTTTTCTTTTATCATTGGTTGTTGCCGTTATTTTTTTTTTCGAAACTATGATTAATTTCACAATTCTAAATTTTTTTACCTGTGTTTCTGAAAAGAATTTACATGCTATCTACAACCAGCGGCCTCACCAAGACTATCGATCTGCAAGACCATGATGTGCGTACGTAAAGAGCTTCTCCAAACCCTGGCTCAAGGACTGCCGACAAATACTATTCGATTCGGAGGAGGCAACATCCCTGGTTTAATGAGCTTTATAGGATAAAACGGAAAACCCATGGGCTGACTGAAAAAACTCGTGTTGTTTTGCATTAAATGTGTATAAAATGTTTTTTTTAATTACCTGCAATTTATTCCCGGTTTTACCTGAGCTTTTTTATTATGATTTTATTTGTATTTTTTAATGTAAAAGTTAAAATGTAAATTGTATCAATTTTAATATAGTTTAATTTATTTTGAACTTTTTACTTGAATTATATAGTATTAATTTTTTAAATTTAATTTATTTCAGAATTTAATTGTATTTATGTTCAATTTATATAATATTTTTTTTGTTAATATTGAATTTATTTTTCAATTAATGTTATTATTGTTTTTAATATCAATATTTAATATTCTTGTATAATATTATAAAATAAAATAACATCCTCCCCCATGTTTTACACAAACATCTGCATTTGTACAAATCAATTTTGCCTATTTTTGGCACTAGGCAGGGACTCATGCTGCCTCACAGCTCTTGTTTATACCTGTAGTTAGTAATGATCTTTTCCTTTTAACTTTAATTTTAAGTCATCAAAAGAACAATCACCCTAAGTTTTGAACGGTTCTTTTTTAAGTGTGCTTTTGGACAGTTCAGCAAAGTGTAACTATTATATCTACATCTTTGATACTCATAATCTTGTTTACGATAAAATTTCGGTGAACATTCAATAAGCTAATTAGGAGATAGCTTAGGAGATTGAGATGCACAAAGGATCCAAAACTATTTGGATTCTCTCTTCTACTATTACCTACTTAAAAAGAACACACAATTCATCTAGAAGTTTTTAATTTTTAATGTTAAGATTTTTAGTGTAAATAAGATATGATATATAAAGATTTCTAATCTCATTTATTAGAGGAAAATTGTCAATTTAAAATAGAATTTTTTAATGCGATATGTGTTAGGTAATAGTTCAATAACATTCATATTGGACAAGAGTTAATGAAATGTCATTTTACATATATGTGTACAATATATGTTATGTGCACATATACATATATGTCAACATGTATATGTGCATATGTATGTGTGTATGTGTTCATAGATTTCAATTAAGTCAAAATTGAAAAAAATAACAAAATTTTCATATAATGTGATTACTTTTCATGAGAAGATGTTCGTTCGATCAAAAGCTATGATAGAAGGCAATTTAAAATCTTTTTGGCGTTTAGTTTCGCATAATCAAGCTCTAATTTGATTGTTTAATTTCTTGGTTGGGTAATTGAAGAATTTGTATTTAATCTCCAACCTTTTAATTGTTATTGTTAATTATCAAATTCTATTTCAAAAAAATCAAATAAAAGTTTCAGTTATTAAAAGAAAGCGGGGAATAGATGAGTGTCAACTAATTTGGTGAAATATCACATAAGATAGTGTTGCCAATCCAAAATAATCGTGAAAACGTAAAGTTTTTAAAAGAATAAAGAATGCTATAGAAGAGAAGTTTTTAATGCTAGATTCAAGTGTGAATAAGATATGACATTGTGAGGATTTGTAATGCTATTTATTGGAGGAAAACGTAGATTTAAAATACATATTTTTAATGCATATGTGTTGGGGAATAGTTTCTATTCAATAGCACTTATATTGGAATGTCAGTGGAAGATCCCAAAAGAGGGAAATAAAAAGTGAGGTCTCCTTCTATAACACCTTGTAAGGTTATTATTGGATGTTTAAAAACACGTGTAGAGAGAAGTGTTCAGCCAAGCTAGAGGATGGTGATGTGAGAAGAATATAATTGTTGTATCTTGCATCCAAACATTATTTTGTTCTTTCCTTGACAAAGTGGGGTGGAGGGATGGGGGGGGGAGTTCCCCACTCCCCATATTTTTTATTCCCCTTTCTTGTTTGTTCTTGTCTTGGTCCTTTTTGGTTTTTGTTTTCTTAATCTTGTTGTTTGTTTCTTTTTTAATATTTGGTGTTCATCGTTTTGATATGTCAAATGCATTAGCCCCAATCCTCAATCTCTCTCTTCACCTCATTAGCCTTGTCATTGTGAGCATCATTGTTCTTCTTTTTAACATGCTAAAGACAAAAACCCTAATCCCTAATTTAGTCAATGATGATGATGATGATGATGATGATGATGATGATGATGATGATGATGATGATGATGATGATGATGATGATGATGATGATGATGATGATGATGTATTTTCACCTCAAGTCATGATCACTATCTGATGATGCATTTATCATGCTTGTCGGGCATTAATTGCATTTGGTATGTAGGAGTTTGTGGCCTATTAGTAATTAAATATATTTTTTAGGGAATCATTCATAATTAAGATTATGATACATCCTATCTCTCTACAAATTCTCTATAAAACCCTACCTTGTTCGATCCTACCTTTCTAAGTGTTCTCATCAGTTTTGTGTTTCATCAATTCATTTCCTCTTTGTGGCATGTGTTTGTTTGTCATTTGCATTACATGGTTCACTTACCTGTTCATTCCCATCTTCCTTTTTCTTTTGAAAATTCTAGGTATGTTTGAAATGGCGTAGCCCAAGGTATGCCCACCTATCCATCAAAAATTTAAAATCCAAATAGTTTTCAAAGGGGTATAGTAAGAAAGAGAGTGAACCAAGTACTCATTATATTGCCACTACTTCTAAAGTTATTTGTTTCATGCCTTGAATTTCTACAAAGTTTACCAAGTTGACAAGACCTATTAATTATGTTTTTAATAGACTTTACTTAATTATAACTTGATTAATCTTCTTCCTACTTTCCAATTAGATCTGTCTAGAGGGTTGTACTTGGTATTATAATGATATTTCATCCATTAGTTATCTTAGAGTCAGTGGAAATCATACACAAATTTATATGGTATTAAATAATATATGACTCAATTAACAATAATATGATTAATTTGAAAGTGTTAATGATGGGGAAAACCTTAAGTTAATTACTTCCAATCAAAACATAAATTTATACAAATCCTTTTACTTTGTATAATCAATCTCACAATATGGATATATTCCTTAGTTGTTTGAGTGCCTCTTTGCTAATATGACACATATGCATATAAATAGAAACAAGAAGGATCTGATATAATGTTATTTGTCCAACATTTAGTTATATAAATTCTTTTTTGGGTATGTTGCATGATAGAGATTTTCTCATCCCTCTTCTTTGGTGATTTCCTTTTATGATAATGACATACCAAATAACAAATAATATGAATCATTGTACGTGTATGGTCAGATAGTATCTTTATTGACCCAATAAATTCGTATAGCATTTTATGATAGATTTTTTACATGGCCATCATTTTCATCAATATAGCTATATACATTATAGAATTTCATTTCAAATTACCAATGCCTATTATGGGCTACATCATCTTTCTTATACAAGTGGGTCTTAAAGTGACGAATATCTTGATTTATGAACCAAATTAGGGATACCGTGTTCCTATCATTATTTATTTTATTATGATTTTTGCAACTTTCAAGGCTTACCTCATTTACATATCTTTTCTCCTTTCTTCCAAGTTTATTGGATTATTTGCATGCAAATTTTTTAAGGGGGGGAATATAAGGTTAGTAACATTCCTTTCATGAGTATGGTTGTAGTAGCCAATGTACAATTAAGGCCATTTCATATGGTATCACATTGCTTTTGTTACTCCAAACAATACTTATTAATTCTTTTGACCTAGGTTGTATAATATTGCAATCTTCTCGCTTCTTTCTTTTGGTCATAGATAACTCATACCTATTTTAAATACTTATCAAATGCTCCTCATTAAGTTTTTTATTTTTTCTAGTTTTCTAAGACAAAACACTCATCACAAGGTGGATGTACCAAAAAGTGGTATTGATATCCATATCCATATCATTTTCTAGGTTGAGATATTTTCTTTCATATCTATTAGTTTTCTTACTTTGACAAGAATATTAATAGTAGTTCATATGCAAGTCAAAGTTAGGACAAAATATAATGGTGAAAATTGCATACATGCACATTTTCCATTTATTTTGGGCTTATTGTGACTTAATTATTAAATATATGCAATGACTAGTGTCAATGTGACATGATTTATACATAAAACTTCTCATATAACTTCATCCTTACTTGATTCCATCTACACTCGCTCCTAGTTCCCATTCCCTAACCTTCATTCACCCATCCTCCACTTAAGTTCAAATCCATAATTTGCAAGATTGACCTAGGTCAATCATGTGATTTACAAAAAGGAAGCATAAATTCAAAATTTAAGTTTAAAAATAGACTTGCATCGACACCTTCCAAAGTAATTGTTGTGTGTTGAATTAATGTATGAAACATTTTAGTTGCACCTTGCATAGTTGTATTTAAGGACTATCCCTAATCCATTTGAAGACACATAAGAGATCTCATTCCTACTTCTATATTTAGTATCATAGAGCATCATTACTGCATTATTTGCTTACACCGACATGCAGGGCATACTATGCATGCCTTCTTGTCTTCCATATTTATTAAAAGCCATTAAATTAGTGTTACTAGGGGTGTGACAAAAAGAGAATAAATTATTGCCTAGCAAACTCCCCAAATGTGTTCCTAAACACCATTAATTGGCTAATACAAATCACAAACACCAAAACAAACTTTAAAAACATATATAAGAAGTTGGTAGAGTTGAAATCTATATACTAAAGTTGAAAGTTGTGGGCTAAGTTAAAATGCACAATCACAAAGATTGTTTCTACAATTGTAGAAGTGAACTAAACAAACTTATAATAATCCTCTAGATTCTAAGGCATTCATTTGATTAAGCTTAATTTTTCTTCACATGAACGAATCACCTCTAAACATCCATCACAACATACCTACATTAAATTTTCAAATAAATACACTTATTTTATTTTCATATTTTCATTTTAATATATCTAAATTAATTAATTTAATTAATCTAAAGTGTTATTTATTTTCCCTTTGTTGTCTTGAAGGAAATTGACATGATATAGATCTCAATTAGATTTGTCGTCTTTAAAGACATTGACATGAAAGTTTTTATTGACATTCATGAAACCAACCAATCTATAGAAATCAAAGATTGAAATTGAAACCATCCAAAACACATGACAACCTCACCATTGATTTCTTGTTGATTTCTAACTTTTTGTTGATTTTACTTCTTCTATTGTAAATTTTGTCACATAACTTTATCAAGTTTTTCCATCTTCTCCTATTCAAACTAAATCATTAAAAAGCTAACTTATAACATATTTATATAATTATACCGAATATTCTCATATATCTTACATTGTCAATCTACCTCCATGCAGACACAACCTTTCCATCGATCCCTCAACAAATTAAGGAATTGAATTCATGGTCGTTGGGAAAGCTCATCTACCACCCCCACACAATTCGCAGCTAAACAAAACACGACAACACTAGGTACAATCAAATAACAACAAATGCAGATTTCTCTCAGTACAAACAAAAGGTACAATCAAATAACAACAAATGCAGATTTCTCTCAGTACAAACAAATTACAAACTCTCCGGACAGGGATTTAATGACATTTAGCCTCTCATTACACTACTTCGGGAGCTCCGGAAAACAGGAGCTCTTCGTTTTCTCTTTTACTCTTTTTTTTCTGCAGGTCAACGGATCGATCCTCGGGGCTGCCGGCAGTTGCAGCAGAAAATAAAAGATAATGGCTCTGATAAAGGCAATTCTGAAGTTCCAGTCCACGACTTCAGACATCAACAATTGCATGCGCTAATAATAATACTTCTTCTTCTTTTTCTCCATTGTTAAATTTTTCATCTGCAGCTAGCATTGAGGCAGAGAAAGCCGTCACAAATGGCCCAAGATATGACTGGACAAGGCCACAGATTCAGTCGGTTTATGATTCTCCCCTCATGGACCTGCTTTTCCATGGAGTAAGTTTTTCTTATCGTTTCGTTTTTACCATTTCAGCCCGCATGTGCATCAGGCACATTGGATTAGTATTTAATGCTATTAGGTTATCAAGCTCAATCTTAAAGTTTAAATGTTGTTTCAGTTTTCCTTGATACTCGAATCTGTTTACCTAGACCAAAGTATCAAATGTCGTCGGTTCTAGAACCGGTTTTCTTGTAAATTGAAATTTACACCAAAATACCGTTCAATGTTTGGGTGAGACATTTAACGAGTTCTTTGATTAAGAGTGCTTCCACAGTCCATAATTCAACATTTCATCGGTATATAAGGGTTTTAGGTCATTGTCCTTAAGCTTAGAGTTCAAATTTCTCGTCATTTGTTCTCTGTTCTAGACTTGGGTTAGTTGTAAATGGAAATTTACACCAAAATAGCAACTGCTTGTAAATTTAACATACACTAAAACACCATACACCATGTTGGGGTGAAGCACTTGCAATTTTTTTATTTATTACGAATTTCAAGGTTTCCACAGTCCATCATTTACCATTTGGTTAGTATTCTAAGGTTATTAGGTTATTGTCCCTTATCTGAATGCTCCAATGTCATATCAGTTGCTGTTAGTAATCAAGTCAGTTTGATTGCAATTTTAAGATTTAGTCTAAAATGCATACAACAGTTGATTGAGGCACTTACAATTTTAAGAATAAGTTTTTGCTGTCCAAGTCTATAATTGAGGGCTACTAGGTTATCTTTCTTAATCCTAAAGCTGAAGTCACATATCAGTTGCCCAGTACTCCAATCGGTTTAGAATGCAAATTTACACCAGAATATTGGGCGAGGCACTTAGAATATTATGAATCAAGATTTTTGTGGCTTCCAAGGTCCATAACGTAACATCTTGTCAGTATTTAAGGTCATTAGGTTATTCTCCTTAATCTTAAAGTTTAGATGCCATATCAATTGTCCTCAGGACTCAAATTGGTTTAATTGCAATTGTAAGTTTACACCAAATGCCATTACTGTAGTGCTGGATGATGCACTTTTTAAAGCTCCCATAGTTTGTGATATGACATTTGATAAGTACGTTAAGGTTATAAAGTTTTTGTCCTTAATTATATATTTTAGATTTTCTCAGTCAGGCATAATATCATGTATATGGACACCACTGTTTATTGTCCTTAATCTTAAAGCTCAAATGTCATATCAATTTCCTTTGGTACTCGATTTTGTTTTGTAAATTTAGATTTACATCAAATACCAACCATGGTGTTTGGTTAGGTACTCACACTTTTTTGATTAAAGGTTTTAAGGCACCCACAGTTCATGCTTTAACATTCAATCAGTTTTTAGGGTTTTTAGGTAATCGTTCTTAATTTTAAAGCTTAAATGCCATACCAATTGCCCTTAGTACTTGAACCGGTTTACTTGGAAATAAAAATTTACACCTAAATAGTTTATAATAGTACTGTACCCCAGTATTGGGTGAGTCACTTAATTTTCTGATAAAAGTTTTTTGCTTTTATGGCTTCCAACATCCATAATTCAACATTTGGCCTGTAGTGAAGGTTACTATTCTGTTAGGTTATTGTACTCAATTTTTTTTTTTGGATAGATAATTGAAGATCTTTTTCAGGGATCCTCACCTTTAAGTGTACCTATGGCTTTAAAAGCCTTGACATGTGTCTGAGCTACAATGCCGGAATCAAACTGTCAAATATTATACTATTTGATAGCTGAACTTAAAATGGTAGATATACTTTTACAACAAGATTATACAAAAGCGAATCCAAGCACAGACAAAGAAACTTCTTATACACTAAAAACAAAAAAAAACAAGAGGAGTCCATGATGAGGTGGGTCCTTAAGCCAACCATTTGTTTTCATTGAGGTCATCCTGGTGATTTCAGCCCAAGTTTGTGCTGGGCCCTGTTGCCACATCATCCTCAATGTCCATCGTCTGTTAATCCACCACCATATCTTCTTGTACATCATTGTGCTGATTAAGTATGCTTTGCCTCGACAACCTCTTCTTCAATAGTCTTTACCTTTGCCAGTACCACCTCTTGCTCATCTGTATCTGCCTGAGAGGATTTCTGTTTAAAGATCAATAGAAGGCTTCTTGCCTCAAAGGCCCACAAGGAGAGATTCACATTTCTTGTTCCATTTTGACCTTAAAAGTAAAGACACAGTACACTTTCCATGTCAGTTCTTGGGGTAGGATTTCCTTAGTCAAATTTTGCCTAGCTGGGGGCAGGGACACAGGTACTGGTACAGCTATTATTGGTTTTGTTATGCAAGAATTGGTGCCTTACTTTCACTCTGGTTGTTTAAAAACCAGATGATAGAGGGCACTATCAAACAAGAAGGCTGCCCTCATGAGCAATCATAATTTGTTTTAATTTATTGGATTTCATGAAGGCCATAGTGTGGTTCTTCAACGGTTTGAAATTTAAGGGTTGAAACCCTAGCCACGATGGCTTGCTCCCATGGTTGACTCTATTTTGTGTCCTCTCTAGTAAAGTTATCCTACATGAGGTCAAGGTCCTTCTAGTTCAAATGGTAGTATTCCTTCAGTAGTTCATCCATTGTCAAAAATACAAATCCTTATCAAGAATTTTGCTAGCCAAATTGAAAACATAGTCATCTCAATATGCCACGCTAGCCATGATGGTTTGCTCCCTTGGCACCCTCTACTTTGTGTTCTCTCTAGCGAAAAATAAACATTATTTTCCTAATTAAATAATTATGGAAAAATAGGGTTCGTGACACATCTATACCATGAAATGATGGTTGCATATTTAATAAATGTTATAAATATTAAATGGTGCAATTATTTGTCAATTCTACTTTTAACCACTAGGTAATATATATTAAATATCAGCTATAGTGAAAATTGTATAGGTATTTTGAGTAGGAGGATTAATTGTTCCTATGAAATTAATGGCCCATTTTTCAAATGGGGACACACTCAATATTAGTTGAAATTGTATTTCATCCTTTATAGTTGGATTACTAATTCTATACCAAATATAACATTTGTGTGTATATTTATTAGAATATCTAATTAAATTAGGACACCAAAATTTTGTTAATATAAACTTGGTGCAGTCATGGTTAGGAGGGACCTCAAAGATATCAATCTGGACTGTGCAACAGAAGTAAAACACAATGGAAACAAGATTAGATGATAGACGCACTGCATAACTATTTGAATTGTATCATGAAAACCAATTACAATTTATCGATGACATGCGGGATACAAGATTTGGATCCCTAGCCTGAACACACGCATATTCCAATTACAGTATTGGCCAACTCCGGACCTCTTAATCTCAAGATAGATCTTCTATTTCTAAAGACTTGATTCTACAAGCTATATTACATTGATTTATATGATCTAGAGGGATCCATGTTGGCCCAAGAAGAATCAAATGCCAATGAACAAAATGAAATGTGTAAAACCACCAGGTTAACCTCCACCAAAGAAAATCCTTTGAAGAATCCAAAGAATGAAGTGCAAACCAAAGGAAAGGTCAATCACATGCCAAGGAACATTGGTACAATGAAGTAAAGCTCTACAAGCTACGGAAAGGATTTGCAAGATTCGCTAATAGCATAATAGGTCCAAACAGTTCTGATGTTCTAAGCTTAAAAACTGTCTCAAAATCCGAAAGCGATAACTTGTCGGAAAAAAATTCAAATGTCCTACGGACGTGGGGTAAGGGAGATAATCATGTCTAGAAGAAAAAACTAGCTCCGCAAGATCTAGTGAGCAAATACAAGAAAATGCAAAAAGAAACGTTGAAACTGTAAAACAGGAAACAAACTGAAAAAAAATGGTTTTGGCTGATGCAAGATTGCCAAGAACTAGGAATGCTCTTGCATCAAAACTTTGTTCTAGTGCCATCACAAAAAATATGTCCTCAAAAGATGCATTCATTATCTTATTTCAAGGCTTTCTCTTTTTCATGTTCCATATAATTGCTCTTCATGATCTCTCTCTCTCTCTCTCTCTCTCTCTCTCTCTCTCTCTCTCTCTCTCTCTCTCTCTCTCTCTCTCTCTCTCTCTCTCTCTCTCTCTCTCTCTCTCTCTCTCTCTCTCACACACACACACACACACACACACACACACACACATTATTTTGTATGAGCTCCCCATAACATATAATTTTCCTTTATTTTGTATTTTGCTATGGAAAGTGCATGTCAAATGATGAACCTAGATAATAAAGAATTAGTAAGGTCCATTAGTTGATATGGATTCCTATGATATCCTTTGATTTTTTAATGTCTATAGGTTACCCACATGTTTGTGTTCTATATACTTTAAGATACATGGTCATTCAAGAATTCACATGCGCATAAGAGTGGAGGTAAAAGACAATAATGTGGTTTAGACACCTATGAGATTTCGCTTTACTTTTGTGTCTATTTCAAATGGTAGACTATATTAATACATGTATATATTAATAGATGACACAATGTTATTTATTATTGGGCTCATTCCCCTATCTTTTACCTATACATGTAACTCCTTAACTCTATGCAAGATTTACACTCTACCTTAAGTTGAAACAGTGGGTTTGGGACTTCTATATATCCACTTATTTTTCTCTATGGGTTTGATCTTTTTAAATTTGAAGATTTTCTCTTTGAATTGGTTTACCTTTTTGTGCCATACCATTTAACTCGAAATATCGGCTTGGTATCTAAAATAACTTTGGAGGGATAACAATGCATTTCTAAGAGACATATTATCCTAGTTCAATTTGGAGAAAGATTAAGTAGAAGATAAAAATAATATACCCTGGCCATGTACATGCTCTAGAGTGATGTGATGCAAAACTAGGCCTGTTTAGGTACTTTAATCAAAATGTTTATAACATGTCTCTTTTATACATGTAAATGGTATTCAATGTTATTTGATGATTTATAAAATAAGCACAATTAAATATGTTTAAATACAAGTACATAATTTTTTACTCAAGTTATAGTGGGGAAAAGATAGGCAACATTCAGCCAAATTTTGAAATTGAATTTAAAAAAATTATGGGTCATATCCATGATTGATGGGTCAACTTCATCTTTTGGGAAATGTATTAGGACATAGATATAGTCAAATCAAATGGATAATAGAATGATAGGGAAATTTGTATGTATAGGCATAATAGATTCATAATGTAGAGTCTAGACAAATATTTTAGGATTTATGTGTTTATGTGGATAAGGTGGGAGATAAGTTAAAAGGAATTTGTGCAAATAGATGGGTAAAATCAAAATGTAAGAAACCCAAATTCACATAAGATTACATTGTTTGTCAATATGTAAATCTATTAAGGCATTATCTCAAAATGGAGATAAAAGTAAATCTAAATGGTAGGGTTATGTAAATTTCACAATTGCATTTTCCTCCTACTTTAAGGCATGTGTGAATTCTAGAATGATCACATGCATGTCAAAGAAATCACTACTCATAAACATACATGCAAATGAAATTTTAGACAACAAAGGATAACACAAGGATCTTATAAACTAGTAGACCTAACTAAATGTCATTGTGTTGGTTAATTCTTTGATTGTAGGAAGCAAACACTAGGTTGTGCATTTAATTTGGCTTGATTAGGTGCAATTTCTTGGTGTTTAAAAAAACAATCAATTGTGTCACTATTGTCAAGACAAGTGAAATACATAATAACTATACTAGCAATATATGTCAAGTAATGTGACTTAAGAGAGTACCGGCATATTTAAGGCAAGAACAAAATATGAAAATAGTTATTTATTGTGACAATAATTTTATAATTTCAATAAAAAAAAACCTAATTTCATAATTACACTAAACATATAAAAATCTAAAATCTGACATCATTTATCAAAAGTCTTTTTGAAAAAAGATAAATTGAACAGAAATTTTCTAGAATTAATGACTACCTCGCTAATTTATTTAGCAATCTGAGAATAGTAGTGAACGTGATCTTGGAACCTTTATCGTCATAATGAATTTTATGTTTCAGACCCTTAGAGCTTAGGTGATTATTCTTGGCATGTAACAGTTCCATTGATCATCATCGCGAGGCAATAAGGGAAGAAATTGACGTTCTGTTAGCTGTTTTTCCTCACTTTTAGCTGAAGAAATAAATTTGGCCTGGATTACTACGGAGGGACCCGACGTGGAAATGGTACTGTCTACCCAACCCCTACTATGCACCTGCATGCAATTATATGTCTATGTAAAATGTATTATATGCATAGGATGTGTAACATGTATTGTATGCATAGGATCCTATGATGCACGGCATGCAGTTATATGTATATTCAACATGTATTGTATACATAAGATGTGTAACATGTATTGTATGCATAAGATGTCGGTGCATCGTAGGAACTGGATAAACATTGCCCACACGAACATCTCATTACATCAGGAGGGCAACATCCAAGACAATCATTTTGACTAGGCTTTCCAAATTATGAAATACACCTATTTTATATTGCACACAGCTAAGCCAGCCGTATGCAATGCGAGAAACACGCTCTTCTTCTTGCTAGAATTCCTCGTGGAGCGAAACTCGAGTACCATAAAATATAAATACAAAGCGCGCTCCAAATCATCCACTTCAACAACTCTCTGTGAAATTTCTCGCTACTTTCCATTGTTACCTGACCCTGTCTATATATAAATCTCATTTGAATTTCCTTATCACCATTCAACATTTCCATACCTCCATCACTATTACAACTACTACGTTTTCTACTCTTGTCCTGATATTCCAATGGATCTGTTACCATGTTTCCTCCTGGTAAGCCTTGTACTCTCCTCCTCCCACCTTGTTTCTGCAAATTTTTATAACGACTTTGACATCACATGGGGAAATGATCGTGCTAAGATACTCGACAATGGCCAACGCTTGCAGCTCACTCTCGATCAGTCCTCAGGTATATCATCTCATTTGCTTGCTAAGATATTCATCTCTTTTTCTTACTCCATATATATGATTTTAACAGTATGCCGATTCCTGAACCCCTCCTCTGCTGTACTAAAACAGGCTCAGGTTTCCAATCTAAGAATGAATATCTCTTTGGAAAAATCGATATGCAAATCAAGTTGGTGGCTGGTAACTCGGCCGGCACTGTCACTGCTTACTATGTGAGTTTCTCTCTTACTCTTCCATACATATTTCTATTGTAGTCCCCAAATCAGTAGTGGGCAGCAGCAGGGAATTGAGTATTTATTGTCTATGAGTACGGTGTCATAAAATGTTCATGGTCTGGTGCAGCTGTCCTCACAAGGGGATAAACACGACGAAATAGACTTCGAGTTCCTGGGAAATCTATCTAGAGATCCCTATGTTATGCACACCAATGTTTTCTCACAAGGCAAAGGCAACCGTGAGCAGCAATGCTACCTCTGGTTCGACCCCACGGCAGGCTTCCACACTTACTCCCTGCTCTGGAATCCCCAACAAATTATGTAAGTTAATATTGTCCCTGCAACTTCAAATCAGCTACTGAATGTCCTCTTTTGCCTTGCCCTCCAGTTTTAACATCATTATTGTAGTTTAATGTGTATTTCTGATTCCCTGCTGGTTTTCTGTGGATGGAACTCCGGTGAGAGTGTTCAAGAACAGCGAGGATTTGGGCGTTGCATATCCGAAGAATCAAGCGATGAGAATATATTCAAGCCTGTGGAACGCAGATGATTGGGCAACCAGAGGCGGTGCAGTGAAGATCGACTGGACCAAATCCCCTTTTGTTGCCTCCTATGGAAATTTCAAAGCAGAGTCATGCTCCGCCTCTTCTGATTGCTCTGTGAATTCATGGTACGCTGCAGAGGCGTTGGAGGCGAGCGAGCAGGAGAAACTTGAATGGGTGCGGAAGAACTACATGATTTATGATTACTGTTCGGACAGTAAAAGGTTTCCACAGGGCTATCCTGCTGAATGCACTCGCCAGGCATCCAACTGATTTCAAAGAAGCAACCTACATAAATTCTTTTATTCCTCCATTTTTTGTACCGATTTACAAGCCCAAGAGGCTATACTTTAAACGATTGCGATCCCACCCAATTAATTATATATTTTAGAAAGACATTACATCCAACTGTTAGCATTTAAGGAGCTTCAATTTCTTCCGGCTGAGGACCGCCT
The DNA here is from genome assembly GCF_030272615.1 of Cryptomeria japonica. Lineage (NCBI taxonomy): Eukaryota > Viridiplantae > Streptophyta > Pinopsida > Cupressales > Cupressaceae > Cryptomeria > Cryptomeria japonica. Next base: position 722,766,778 of record NC_081408.1, read on the forward strand.
CCTGTGAAATTCTCTAATACCAAAATTAATACATAATAATTCAATAATCAAACTAGCAAAATTAAATGGGATGCAAAAATTATGCTAGACAAGACCAATCTCTTAATACACACAATTTGCTTGAATATAACTAGCGGTTGCACCTGGGTAAGGTGCAATGTGTACGGCCGATAGGAGTTTATATCAAGTCTATGTTGTTAAGATAGATCTCTCCTAACTAGGGTATTGATGGATTTGGAAGTCAACGCTAATTCCAATACCTTACCTTCTGCCATACTTTGTAAAGAATCCTCAAAGTCAAAGTTTTTGTATTTCAGCTAGATTAATGTTTGAGTTTAGAAAATAAAGATAAATTGTAAGGGTCATTTTGAGTCAGAACCAAGGGGCCTACAAATATCAAAGCTAAATCCTTTTTATTCAATTCATGTGGTCACTTTCTTGAGCTTCTTACCTTTAGTAGAATTGTAGAATTATTGGTTTCATGGAAAATAATTAATACTCTCCAGTTTCTTTTTTCTTAAGGAAGCGTTTTTGTTTGAATGCAAGCTTGTAATATTGTCTTTATATATTTTAAAGAAAAAATAGCAATAGCATTGGCTTTCTTTATTAGAATACTCTTAATATAATTAACAACCACACAGTGGTAATTCAAAGAAAAGCATATGGCTAGAAATTAAAAGTTTCTAAACAGAATAGCTTGAGAAGAAATGATAAAAAACCAAATCCCAAAATCTTTTATAGGTTTCATAGTTAAGGAATGTAAAGATATTCAAACACATCTTTTGGTGGAGACTTGTAACCAAATATATCAAGATGTTTATTGAAAGTGAAAACAATAAGAATGTCCAAATCTAATGAGTATGGTTCTTTGAGAGTACATATACGTCTATGAGACAAGGGTGAGAAGCTAGACAGAATATAAGTTGCACAACAAAATTTCTGGTGAAAGTACTCTATTGGCTAGGCCCTAGGATATATATTATTGAGGAAAAAAATTCATTCATTTTAACGAAAATATATCAAATCCTGGACAAGATTATGGCATCTACTTGAATCAATAAATCACGTGACACTGTATTAATGCATAAAATAGAGCACTATTGTTTTGCTCTATTTTCTCAATGCAATATGACTCAAAATAAGGGCATCTTGTAATGTACCTAAGCAGCTTACACAAGTTCAAGGCCTCCATTCCATTATAAACATGGCATCTTAACTTATAGAACCAAAAGAACATTGTCGACAAAGGAGATTATTCTAATGGTTAATATATCGCTAGAAACCCATATTTCTTTAGTTGATTGAAAGGTGAGTCAACAAGTATGCCTGAGCCATGCATTTGTATGTGGCCCACTTAAAACTAAAGTGTGTTCCATTTTGTCTTCAATTTAACTCTTGCAAATTGAATCTTAATTGTTATGAATATTGTATCATCTACCTTAATATTTATTAAACTTGGAAATTGTGTTACAATAGATGCATTGCTAGAAAGTATACTAATGAAAATGTCCTAGGATCCATATCTTGAGATGGTCAAGTGGTGTGTAGTTTTCAACTATTGTAACAAATTTATTTTATTTTTTGGTTTTGTCTCTCTTGGATAGGTCTTATTTTAAATTTACAACAACATTATTAGATGTCTATAAGCTTTCTACATAATAATATTAAGGAAGGTGTGTTTATGAACCAATTATTTGAATTATTACTTGATATGAAAAATAAAACTGAGTCCTCGATTTTTTTGTCATATATCCATATCTAGTCATCTGAATCTGATCTCAGGGTTTTTAAAATACTAAATTAGACAAGTTATTGAAATTATATTTATTGATTGTAATGATTATTTTTATTGCAATTATTCATTTACATGTTCAATGTTGGACTAAGGGTTTATTGATGTGTTAATATTAGTGGGAAGAAATGCCACATTACTCTTGAAGGTGAATTTGTTGTTTTTCCTCATATCGTTTTAAGGGGAAAGATAGGGGAAAGATAGCTCACTTTATGTTGTAGAAGAGGAGTGAAGAAAAATGAACAAGTTTGGTCACTCAATACCCACCTAGCATTTTGTAGATTAGTAAGTAATAAATTTCTTTTAAAAAGAATAATTGCTTAGAGATAGAAGGATTTTAGAAAAGAGTAAAGTGAGACATGAAAAATAATGGCTAAAAATGCTTAATCAAACTATTTGAAATTTTGAAGTGCATACCAATAACTGAATGTATATAGCTAGCTAAGAAATTAGCCTTCAGTCCTCCTGCAAGTGTGTAAACAATGACACAAAGTGGGATTAGAAAGCTAGCAGCATATATATTTACTCCAGTCGGAGAATTTACAACTGCAGATCTGCCCAGTAGTATCATTGTTATCAGAATGATGTTTGTCGAAAAACAAAATGTGAGGAAGACCAAGTTTGCGGCAGATCCCCATCTGTACATTACCAATGCAAGCTTCAATTAGATAGGCAATTCAAGTTACATGTTCATTTAAGTTAGTTGACAATATTATAATTCACCAATAGTTCACATACCTAGCACGTACAATCTCACAAACATTGTGTGCATATGAAGCCTTGTCATGGTTGTGGAAGACATTGATTTCAAAAATGTGAATCGTTCCATCATTTTAACGCAAAATTTTGCACACTATTTTAGACATGATCGAGTAATAATGAAGGGACTTATACACAACATATTAGAAGGCAGATTTAAAATCAAATACCATCATGCAAATTCAATATGAATAAAAATAATGTGGAAGTGCAAACAATGTATAAGAATTGTTTGACAAAATGCCACCAGATAGTATCTTCTCAGGGGACATGCTTGTTGGCACCATTAGTGAAAACATTTTTCTAAGAATAAAAAAACTTTCAAGTAAATGTTACCAGAAGAAAGGGCAATAGGGAGGAAAATTTGCCTCAACTTAAAACTGGTAACTCTAGGAGTATGATAAGGTAATGTATCATGTAACGTGTGGGAAAAGGAACAATGATGTAAATATATAAAAAAATGCAAAAGGTAAAAGGAGGGAGTGTGCAAAATCATAGAAATAAAAGTATAAATTATAACAAATGTGAATGGTACCTCTCTATTTATGAATTTCCTTGGACTCTATGTTAAGACATACTTTGTCCTAGGTTTAATGTGCAAGTTTAGGCCTATTCTCTAGTCAAAATTTCTTCCTATTTGTGTGGATTTAATGCTACACAATTTGTATTTCTAGTTTATAAGTCACCCAAATGATCCATATCTACTTTTTTCTTTTTTAAATTTCTGAAGATTAATATTACTTTTAAGTACATTGGAAATGTTGTCATTATGTTGGAAGGGGACATGTTCGCCTAGGCCAAACTTAGAAACATGACTAAAGGATAAAACACAATACAAATGTGTCTCAGAACAAAGTATTCTAATTTATCATCCAAACATGTATCTATTCAAGATAAGAATATGGAAGAGTAGGTTGAATTTGACTTTAAATTTTGAAAATGCAAGGTTTAAATTTGTGCCCATAGGGTTGACCTTTTAAATGTGGAAATGATATTGGATAGATGAATAATTATTTTAAAACACATTTTAAGAATTCTAGCATGGACCAAACTCACAAGTCGTTACTTTAGAGTTTTAATTTTACCTAGACAACAAGAAAATTGATATTAAAAGACCGAAAAAATGCCCTCTTGAAGTTTAAATTCATTATTTAATGCTTAAGAAAGATAAATCAAACCACAACTTAATAATATTAAATTAATAAATTAATCAACATAAACATAAACATAACACATTTATAGAAGAATACCTTAATTGCCTCTTATGATAAGGCCTAGGTACACCAACGAATCTTGATAATGGTTTTCTTCGATTGGTCATGAAATATTAACCTACAAACTTGTAGGTTAAGATCAATATATAGCTGAAATAACAATATTTATTGAACAGGAAAAATCACATAGTTGATGAAATGCCACCTCCATGGAAAAGACAAATGCATTGATAGGCCAAAAAATGAAATAAAAGATTCAATGATGGAAGGATTGGATGCTACAATTATATAGACACATCATAATCAATAATATATGCATAGATGGAGGGTAAGGATAATGGTATATGAGAATCCATGCATCAAGGGATGTATCAATGATGCACAATAAAGGCTAGGTGTGATACAAACTAAAGTAACAAAGGTGTTAGAGATTTTTGTTAGCATGAGCTTGGATGGTTGTCATTGATGTCAAACTTGGTTATCTGAATGGATATTTGTTTGGATATGCTTTGTCAGATCTTAGTTATCTGGATGGATGTTGATTTGAATACTCTTTTGGTGTTGGTTTTATCATCCTGTATTTAGGGTGGTTTGGAATGCATTTGGTGCCCTCTAAAGATGTTGTTAATTACATTGTAGTTTATTACATCATGTTCCTTTGTTCTGGCTATGTGTTGGAAGATGCCTTGAGATGTTTACTTGGGTCTCACCTTGGTGTGTGGATATTTGCATGGAGTATTTTGCATTGGAATTGGTTATGTGGCCGACTAATTGATTATGTCTACATATTATCATTTTTAATGTCCTTTGGAGTATGTGTGAGCATTTGTGGATTGTCAAATCATTCATGGAATGCTACATTATAATATGTTTTGGTTCCCTCTTTCTCTTAGAATGGACCAATCTAAGTATTTTAGGTAAGGGTGGCTTATTTTGTGTAATATTTCTTATTCTATTTTGGTTGAGCCTTAATTAGGATTTCAATGTTGCATCTCATATTTAAGATGTGTAGATGGATAAACTGAGTGTGGATGAGAAGTGAATTGTGTGATAATTATATGTGAATGATTTACAAATAGATTTGAGTTTGTGGTGATGAGAAAGTCAATTTGAGAAGAGATTTGAACTTCATATATTCTACAAGACATAATGTTGTGACAGTGAAGATTATTAGATATGTTTTCCATGTTATTGATCACTAGAATATTTTCCAAGAACAATTTCATGATCAGGAGAATCCTTCTCAATTTTAGTTCAGCTATTTCAATCGTTGTTGATTGATAGTGGGTCCTTTGGTAGCAATTTGTATTTTGTCTTGAAGAAGTGCTCTTCAGTTGTACAAGTCCTTCTTGTATCTTGCCTAAGGTAGTGCACCTTCATTATGCAAGTCCTTCAAGTGTTGGTACTCCTTGGTTTCAAGCCTAAAATGTTGTAAACATTGTTATCCATATTGTGAGTTATATTCTCCGTGGGTTTTCCCTGTTTGGGTTTTCCATGTAAATTTGGTTTTCATGTGTTATGTGTTTATGCTTGATGTGATAATGGTTAAAGTGTTGTTGAATAATTTGATTAATAATTGTTGTTGAAGTTCCAAATCAATTCACCTTGCCCTCCTCAATCCTACTGCGTGTTCGACAAAAGACCCTAGAAAGGATCAAAATAGTGATATAAGAATGACCTAGGACTAATAAAGAATAAATAAATTATTCAACAATCAAATATATGAAACCTAATGTAAAAAACCAAAGAAAAGGTGGATAGGGTGTGAAACATCTAAGATTAGGTAATGATAAGAAAAAACCCTAAAAGAAGTAAAGAAATGAATGATCATACATGAGAAACATAAAAATATAAAAAAATCTTGTATGCAAGGTAAGTAATTAGAAACATTAACCATGAAACCCTAATGAAGGGGAAGAAACCTTAAGGGAAAATTCTTTGTCATGTTAAATTTATAATGTTAAAAAAATTTAAATAAAATTAATATATTTTCATTATAAACTCATTAAATATATGCAATCGATTAACAAATAGGAAACCTAGATAATTTAGAGGTGGAGCTAATAATAGAATTAAAATAAACATGATCTACTTAAATAGGGGTATAAGTGTACATAGCTCCAATATTTATGATGGATAAATAATATTGTTGTTGTTATGGAATGTTTCACCTATGATGTAAATATTTCTCTCTTTCCCGATAAATAAATTATTATTCGATAAATTTGATCAAAACTTACAGCTATTATATCAAATATTATACTAGATAAAAGTGCATATCATGCACTAAAAGACATCTTATTTCATGCCGCTTTGTGTTGATGTCATGGATATATGGTATCGATGTTCAATTGACTTCAAAAAGTGCACTATTTGACCTAAATTTGTAGTCATCTCTAGATTTGTTTTATGTCTTCAATTATAAAACAAAATTGATCAATTTTTATAACATTTTACCATACTATACTAGGTCATGTATACACTACTATCACTTCTATAAAACCATATTTGATCCAAATTTCTCACTTCTCATACTAAATTTTCAAGAATATGATCACAATCAATTGACATTGAAACTCTTTATATTAATATCTAAACCTTAAAAACATCTGAAATCATTTTTTTCATTCAAAATTAACATCATAATACATCTCACAGTAACCAATAATTACTTCAATTTAAAAAATCTTAATCTCGATTACATCAACATTTTGCATTCTCTCCTGGACATGTTTTAACTTCTTTACTATAGGATGTTTTTATTAGCTTACAAATGGTTTCAAACCATTAGACCCGTCCATGGAATGGTTGCTTCCACTATCAATTGTTACCTGCCTAAGTGAGATGATATTTTGACGATCCAGCTTTGTAGAAAGTGCTGAGACGATGAGGGCTCCAGTTTTTAGTAGCCTCAAAAACTGCAAGAAACAAACTATTTTATAATGCTCACAGCCTGGCCAGCTGTACGCGGAACACGCTCTTCTAGCTGGACCTTCAAGTGCCAATCTGCCACATGCAATCTTCGTTTCTTTTTGCTAACACCAAATCTACCGTCACTATTATAATACACAGGCGTTCTCCGACCCATCAACTACCCTCTGAAATTTCCTGTTACTTTCCCTTCTTTCCTCTTTTCCTTAGCTGAGACTGCTTCATACCTATTTATATCTATCCCAGGGATCTTCATCAGCCATCATTCTACGCTTTACTCATTATTAATATGGAAACATCCAGCGCTGATCACAGAAATCCCTGATTCTCCGGAGCTGTTTCTATTTTCTGCAGATCGCTTTGTTCTCCGGAGCTGTTTCTATTTTCTGCATTCTATTCTCATCTGTTTCTATTCTTTGTAACGATGGTTATTTAAAACCTCTTGACCCAATGTTCTGAAAATAGTAGAATACGTAAAGTATTTTCTGTCTTCACATCTCTTATCTCAACGGAAGTATACACTTGATCTTCTCAAGAAGACAAAGATGGACGGTGCAAAACCGGTTCGCACTCCTATTTGCAGCTATGAAAAGTTGTCTAAATTCACCGGCTCTGCCTTCAGCGATCCAACTCTATACAGGAGTGTTGTTGGTGCTCTTCAGTATCTCACCCTTACGAGACCAGATATTGCCTTCGCTGTCAATAAGGTATGCCAATTTATGCAACAGCCCACTGATGATCATTGGAATGCTGTCAAGCGTATCCTGCGGTACCTAAAGGAAACTCTCTCTTATGGACTGCAACTCAGCAAGTCTAGCCCTCTCACTCTTAATGCCTTTTCTGACTCAGATTGGGCTGGCTGCCCCGATGACCGTCGTTCTACTAGCGGTTACTGCATCTTCCTTGGCCCAAATCTGATTTCATGGAGTGCTCGAAATCAAAAGACTGTCTCAAGGTCTAGTACTGAAGCTGAATATAGACGAGTTGCCATAGCCAATGCTGAGTTAATTTGGATTCAATCCCTCCTCTCTGAACTTGGATATTCTCCCCCTACTCCCCCTATTCTATGGTGTGACAATCTTGGTGCTACGTACCTCACGGCTAATCCAGTCTTTCATGCACGGACTAAGCACATTGAGATTGATTATCATTTCGTTTGTGAGAAAGTTGCTAACAAAGGTCTTGCTGTTCGATTCATCTCTACACAAGATCAGGTTGCAGATGTCTTCACTAAGGGGTTGAGCTCTGCTCGATTTGCATTACTTCGGGACAAGTTGACCGTTCAACCATCCACGCTGACCTTGCGGGGGCATATGGAAACATCCAGCGCTGATCACAGAAATCCCTGATTCTCCGGAGCTGTTTCTATTTTCTGCAGATCGCTCTGTTCTCCGGAGCTGTTTCTATTTTCTGCATTCTATTCTCGTCTGTTTCTATTCTTTGTAACGATGGTTTTTTAAAACCTCTTGACCCAATGTTCTGAATATAGTAGGATACGTAAAGTATTTTCTGTCTTCACAATTAACACTCTTGTCCTGACTTCCCAATGGACCTCATTCTCTGTATTCTCCCACCTTGTTTCTTCTAATTTTTACAATGACTTTGACAATATGCTGAACCTATGCTTATCTCCTCCCCTGCCTCTTCTGTATTGAAACAGGTTCTGGGTTCCAATCCAAGAACGAATATCTTTTTGTCAAAATTGATATGCAAATTAAGCTGTTTCCTGGTAACTCAGCCGGTACTGTTACTGCATACCATGTAAGTCTATCCCTTCAATTCATTCTGTAGTCCTGATATTAGCAGTGATCATAGTAGTATTGTAGTGGGAAGTTGAGTATGATCTAATAAAATGGTGATTGTTTGGTGCAGCTCTCGTCACAAGGGAATACACGATGAAATAGACTTCGAGTTTCTGGGAAATCTGTTTGGAGATCCCTACATTATGCACACTAATGTTTTCTCACAGGGCAAAGGCAATCACGAGCAACAATTCTATCTCTGGTTTTATCCCACAGCAGACTTCCACACTTACTCTCTGCTCTGGAATCCCCAACAAATTATTTAAGTAATGTTAATATTGTCCCTGCAACTGCAACTACAAATCAACTAGTGAATGTCCTCTTTGGCCCGTCCCTCTACATTTAACATCATTTTTATAGCTATAATGCGTATTTCTGATACTGTGCAGGTTTTCTGTGGATGGAACTCCAGTGAGAGTGTTAAAAAAATAGCGAGGATTTGGGAGTTGCGTATCCGAAGAATCAAGCGATGAGAATATATTCGAGCCTGTGGAACGCTGACGATTGGGCAACCAGAGGCGGTGCAGTGAAGATCGATTGGAGCAAATCCCCATTTGTGGCCTCCTATGGAAATTTCAAAGCAGAGTCATGCTCTGCCTCCTCTGATTGCTCTGTGAATTCATGGTACGCTGCAGAAGCATTGGAATCGAATGAGCAACAGAAACTTCAATGGGTGCGCAACAACTATATGATTTACTGTTATTGCACAGACAGTAAAAGGTTTCCACAGGGTTTCCCTCCTGAATGCGCCCGCCAGGGTTCCAACTGAGTTCAAGTATTAGCCATTACCAAAATTTATGGTCTGAAATTCTTTTATTCATTCATTTTTCCTAGTCTACTCTTAAAGCTCCATTAATTTGTAAGGGTTGCAATCCCGATCAATTGAATTAATATGAACTACCTTTTCTTCTGCAAGACGTTTTGATTTGTGGATCGGCAGCTAAACCCGCAAGTGTTTACTGTGGGCGTTTCTAGCCAGAGTGAGACGATTGAGAGACCAACAGAAATGTTAATAAAGATGCAAAATATAATAATGGCATACGCCTCCTCAGATCTGATGCACATGTTGCTTTTGATTTACCTTTCAAGATTCAATGACTTAATCTTTGCATTTGTATTTCTAACGTTATTTTAATCTCAATTATTTATCATTATTATTTTATTACAGTATATTCTATTATTTGGTTTTTTTATTTTAAATTAGGACTTTTAATTCACCGAATAATTTTATTTTTTAATTTAGAGGATGCTTTTATAATTAGATAAAACGAGTCTTGTTTTTCTCCTCTTCCTATTATAAGTTTTAAATTTGTCATATAAATTATTACCATCTAAAATTTAGGATGCCATTTTGCACCTTATTTGTATATGTAGCATACTTCCTCTTTATAATCTAATTTAAATTAATTAAATAATATTAATTAGATTAGTATTTCAGTTAAATATAGTTTTACTTTTTTCTTAGGAAAAGTGACCTAATTATTAATCTAATCAATACATACTTCTTTCCTTTCACAAAATAAGGTAGTTGATTTCCTACACGCAATAGGGTTGCAAATTGGTCAATTGGATAAGAGATTCTAGGGAATTTTGTAAGGTGCATAAGGATGTAGTTGTAGGAATGTCACTTGTGTGAGAATATTTACAAGTTAACATTTTGATATAGTTCCCAAAAATAACTCAATGGACAACCTTATTAAATAGACTCAATCAAGTTATGTGTAGAAATAATTTATGCATATGACAAACATTTATCTATATATACATATACATGTATATGTATATGTATATATATGAAAAATATTAATAAGGTTAAACAAAGAAAATATTTGACAACGCATGTAGAACTAAATCACACAGTTGTACTATGTTATTTCTATACAATATTTTTTAGAACACATATTTGTGATGCTTATAACTTTATATAATATATTTGTTAATGTTTTCAATGTGTCTGAATGCTTAACTACAGAGAACATCTATACACATAATATACAAAGAGGAAAGATTAAATGATGGTAGGAACAAAACTATGCCATAACTACTTTATCAAGGTTCTCAATTTCTATAAATTGTATAAGTCAAGTTAGCACTTATGACCTATGAAATATGAGTGTTGACTAACAAAGAGACTTACTAATCAAACTATAATGATTTAAGAACAATATTTGAAATTTGTGATAGGATTGGTGACCTAGATCCTCCTCAATCAATTATCCCTCCCTAAAGAGAAATGGCCTCATTGCATGTAATTGTTACAAAATATATGGAAGCAATTTTGAAATCTACACTTTATAAACCATATTCTTTAAGAAAAAAATTGACTTGCTTTAGTGATCTAGAGGAGATGGATTTCTTATTGAGATGTCTATTTGACTCTGGCATCAATGAATTGATCTAATCATACTAGAATGCTATAATTAAATCAATTAATATATTTATACAAAATATTTTGGTGACAACTTAAAGAAACTGTATCATACTTGCTTGGTGATATAATAGGGATTCTACTAAAGTAGATAGAGATTATTGTAAAATCCTATTAATCTTTTGTTCTATATGTGAAGCTAGAATGATTGACTAACTTGAAAAGTGTGTCATAATTGATGGTTGTTATGGTGGTATGTGTACTTTGTATCAACCTACTTTAATATGTTCCACACTTGCTATTGAATATGCACAAAAAATAAATAACTTTATTGCCTTCCTTTTGTGATAAAAGGCTTATTATTTATTATAGAATATAATTGGTTATGTCAATGGATGATAGAGGTTGGAAATAATAACATACCTAATATTTTTATGTGTGGTAGATCATTCAAAACTCTATCACAATCACATTGAATGAAAGGATTTAACTATAATTCTTCTTTCAATTGTATAACTTGATAATATGTACTATAGTATTTTTCATCACTTCTATTAATCTATTAGGTTGGGGACATATGAAATAGATTAGCTATATTTGTGTACCATAGAGAAAAAAACTTTCTCAAAATTATTGAGGAACCTTGTATCATTATCCAACAATTATTTGTAGATTTTAAAATAGATTGTAAATGTTGAATGTATAATTGAGATATTTATATTACTATTAAATATCTTTATTAGAAAGAATGAAAATTGCTATATTTAATAAATTTTCAACTACTGTGCACAACAAAATACAAGATTATTAAAACCATTAGGAAATAAAACAAAATATAAATATTATCTCATATAAAAAAATGCACTTAGATTAGGGCTAACAAAATACAAAAATGGCAAAATAAATAAAGATTTTACCATCACAAACCTTTGAAGACCATAGGTGATTTATCAAAGTGATTGTTGAATGTTGAACTAAAGAGTTTGCTTAATCCTATAGCATTATTTTGTGCACCCAAATCTTCCTTAGAATGGATTGTAGATTGGTTTGATTTATATATCTATCGAGGATAAATGGATGGTTAAAATTAGTTTAGGATGGAAAAAAATGGTTTCTTGATATAATATGTAAATTTCAATTAGAGAGAGAGAAGAAATTTAATGCTAATGATTGTAAGGAGGGTTAGTATTGACTTGATTAGATGGATGATGGAGATTACAAGTTAATGTGAGTTATGATTGAATATGGCTAGAGATATATTAGTTTGAATTTGTATTGGTTACTTATATTTATTTAAATTTTGAATTGTGGATTGAAATTATTATCCTATAGTTGGGGATTAGATTATGATTTGCGGACTTAAGATATTTAATCAATTACGAGGAAATAATTGCATAATTCTAGTTTAGTCAAATAAATATGATTTATTAAATTAATGGAATGATGAAGATAATGTTAGAGGATAAGTCCTTATATGATAAGATTCAACATTCAACAATCACACTCTTTAGTTCAACATTCAACAATCACAATGTATTTAGTTATTTCATGTTTATATGATAAGATTTCCATTAAAATAGAATGTTAAGTGTAAAAAATGGTGATATTAGGTGTACTGTTAGCACATGGTTTATTTTAGGTATACATACTTTCCAACTATTTTTGATGACATTACAATTAGAAAAAGAATTGCAATTCCAAAGAAGATAAATGTGGAGATTTGGTGGGATGGAATAGATCATAAAATGTCTAGTTTTTTTAATTGAAAATTACAGTAGAAAATGGTCTAGGAATGTCTCCTTAAGAGAGTAGGTGGGTCGAGAAGACTTGGGTGGTATCTGAAAAGAACTAGTTCAAAAGGGATGATGAGGTTATAAGAGAGGTTTGATTGTAATAAGGAGGGAAACCAATAGATGTATAGAGGATGGATGATAGAGGTTGGAAAGATAAACATACCTAATATTTTTATATGTGTGGTAGATCTATACAAAAATCTATCATAGTCATATTGAATGGAAGGAGTTAACAATAATGCTTCTTCCAATTGTATTACTTGATAAGATGTACTATAGTATTTTTCTATAAATTTGTTAGTTTGGGGATGTAAGAAATAGATTAGTTCTATTTGTACCTACCATAGGCCAAAACACTTTCTCAAAGTTATTGGGGAACCTTGTACCTTTATCTAATTTTTTTTGTAGATTTCAAATTGGATTGTAATTGTTGAATGTATAATTGAAATATTTATACTACTATTATATTTCTTTATTAAAAATAATCAAAATTACTATATTTTAAAAAAATCAACTACCATGCACAACAAATATAAGATTAAAACATTTGGAGAATAAAAAAAAATATAAATACTATCTAATAACTAGCACTTCACTTAGATTGGGCTAAAGGAATGCAAAAATGACAAAAATAAATAGAGATTTCAACATCTCAAATCTTTGAAGACAATAGGTGATTTCTTCAAGTGATTGTTGAATGTTGAATTAAAAAGTGGGCACTCAATTCTATAGCATTATTTTGTGCACTCGAATCTTCCATAGAATGGCTTGGGGATCAGTTCAATTTATGAGTTATATTCTATGATTTTGACTACTCTTTTGAATAAAGAGATTTCTAACAATCTTTTTGACCATTTTCTTTCATTATTAAGTGAATTTTGTATCTAATTTCTAATTTTTATTTTATCTAATTTATTTATTTTAGAGAGAGTAGAATACAATGACTGATTGATTTAAAATATAGAGTATTTTAAATATTGATAGATGAAATGCCATTGATTATAGGCTTCTCTACCCTTAGCTAAATCCAAGGTACTCTTTCAGCTGCTTCATGAAGACCTGGCCTAATCTCTTCATTTTATGTTATATTAGGAATCCGATCTTAACATAGATTATGTACCTCTTTTTATGTGCTATTTTCTGACACCACTTTAAATTTTTCCTCGTAGCTTTACTGATAGTTATACCCATTAGAAAAAGTTAAATTGAAAACTATCACCAAATGCTATATCATTTAAGGTTTTAAAAACACCACATTTCAACCATGAGTTCTGTGTAACTTTGGAAATATGAGTTTAATTGAAAACGATCGATTGGACATGAAAATGTTACAGAATAATCAGTGGCTCATATAGGCTTATTACTATAAAGAATGAAAGAACGAAATAATTGGCAGAATCTTCTCTGTTCTGTGGACAGGCCATTCATGTTTGAAATCATTTGAACGTCTAGTGAGTGCATTCAGCAGGAAGGCCCTGTGGAAACCTTTTGGTGTCCGAACAGTAATCATATACTATATAGTTCTTGCGCACCCATTCGAGCTGCTGCTGCTCACCCGAATCCAATGCTGCCTCACTATACCAAGAATTTGTAGAGCAATCAATAGACTTACTGCATGTCCGAGCATTAAAATTTCTGTAAGAAGCAACGAAGGGAGCTTTGCTCCAGTCAATCTTCACTGCACCACCTCTGGTTGCCCAATCGTCTGCATTCCACAGGCTCGAATAAATTCTCATCGATTGATTATTTGGATATGGCACACCCAAATGTTCGCTGTGCTTGAACACTCTTACTGGAATTCCATCCACAGAAAACCGGCACATTACCACCGATGTAATAGTCATTAATAATTATAATTATGAGCATGTGTATAAGATTGCAAAGGTCAAGTAAAGCCGAGGATCAATATTGTGGCTACATACAAAATCTGATGTGGGTTCCATGTCACAGAGTACTTGTGGAAGTCTGCAGTGGGGTCAAACCAGAGGTAGAATTGCTGCTCGCGATTGCCTTTTACTTGAGAGAAAACATTGGTGTGCATAATATAGGGCTCTCCAGACAGATTTCCCAGGAACTCAAAGTCAATTTCGTCATGCGTATCCCCTTGTGATGACAGCTGCACCAGAGCATCACCAAATATTTTATAAGCTGTCTCTTATTTATAACCAAAACTATCAGGCTACTAATTTGAGGGCTACAATAGACAAGACTTACATAGTATGCAGTAACAGTGCCTGCCGAGTTACCCTCCACCAACTTAATGTGCATATCAATTTTGCCAAATTGAAATTCTCTCTTCGATTGGAACCCCGAACCTGTGTTCAGACAAATGAAAAGATAAAAGGTCAGGTCAGAATACTCACCTGCAGGAAGTAAACGTTAATTTGTATAAGATAAATACCTGAGGTCTGGTCGAGAGAAACGTTGAGCAATTTGCCATTATCGACTATATTAGCTCGACCATTTCCTTCCCCATGTGATGTCAAATTGATCATGAAAACTTGCAGAAACAAGGTGGGAGAATGACAGTGCAAGGCTTAGGAGGAGGAAACATAGCAATAGTTCCATTGTGAAATGGAGTGAAGACGCGCTAGTATTAAAATATCAATACAGATGAGCAAAGTGCTTGCAATGGCAGTAGAGAAATCCATCCCCTATATATACACGAAGGCTTGTGTAAAGAATGGGATTAAAATTAAAAATTCATTAGCAGAAAGCAGTTAATATGTGCGTTGTATGGATGACTTGGAACGCGTTTCACTTTTATAGAGATCAGCGTTGAATTTGCATGCGGCGGTGGATTCGCAGCAATCAAGTGGTATTTAAAGGTGAAACTGCCATCTCGAGTTTTATAAGGTCGAGTCAAATTTCTTCACGCTGGGTGCGTCTGTTTGGAAAGATGCGCAAAGGGGATGTTACCTTAGCTGTCAGAAGCAAAATATAATTGTATTTTATTGCGTTTATTAGCTGTTTTAGACTGTTAGGGATTCATGGTTTTTCAGCACTGCAATTAAAACTTTGAGAGAGTTATCGGTGTCGGGTTTGACAAGCTTTTTCTTTTCTTTTTAGTTTATCACTTTTGTTGAGAACGAATCCTTGGGTTTTGAATTGATATCAAGGTAGAACGAAGCTTCCAAGAAGTTCTGCCACACATGCATCTTTCAAGTCTGAAATTCCTTTTGGCTGCTGGCCACCTATCGGGAATGACGGTGGTGCTGCTCCCAACGCTTCTACATTTTCTTTCCTTTTTACGGCGCCTTTGATGATTCCTCTCGCTTGCAATTTTAGGTGTGCTTTGCAAGGCGGTAGGAGAAGAGAAGAGCTAGTCTCAATAATTGTATGTTACTTGTAAATTCCATCTCAAATTATTAATTTCAAAAGAATCAAAAAATAATATCTAAAAGTCTCATTGTATTTTAATTTATGTTAGATTTAGGTGCTTGAAGGGAATAGAGCTTGATGCGATGGTTCACTTTAGTGTTTTGTCTATGTAGTGTTTTTTTCCCTTGTCATATTTTAAGCTTTTTAATTGTCTTTAATGGGTTAAAAACCTACCATGAAAGCACTTACTTTTGTGTTTACCTTAGCTAGCATATTGGCCTTTCTCCTCTAAGTTGCTATGATGTTTGCAAAATAATTAAACAATTGATATGGATTGAGAAAATACAAATTACTCTACCAATTAACCAATTCTGAGGTATTAATTCGAGTGGTTTTGTGAAACAGGGGAATTCATGATCACGAGGAGAAGCCATAGAGATTTCTTTGGAGCTCTACATTTTGTTATTTACTCTTTTCTTAGCATATAGCTGGTAATGGTTTTCCAGACAAAAACTTTAAAACTGCTAGTATGCATATTTGGGCATTCGATTTTGTATTAGGATATAAATATGTACTCTTATTGTATGAACTTTTAACTTTTTTATTAGAAATCAATATCGATATGAAATTATTATCACCCTGATTAAGTTGTTGTGAATCGTTTAGATTTTCTCCAATCAGTTATCTGGGAGGAGGGCCCACTCCTTAGCCACCGATTGAATCTCTTCCTTGTTAATTTTGTATGGGGTATGATATTTGTTTATTTAATGATTGTGATGTAAGTTTCGTAATTGTCGAATATGTCTATTAATTCTTCTAAATATGCAATGTAATTGTGATCTCTTTTGAAGCTTCATGCACACGAAATTAATAAAGACTGTTAAATAGATGCTCACTGTCCTGTCGCCAGAATATTGCAGATCATGTCGCCATGATATAACAGCTCTTGTCGCAAGAATAGTGTTACATAAGTCATTGCAGTTTTAGGAGCTATTGTATATGTATTAGGAGTTAAAAGATATTTCATTTGTATTGTGTGTTCACTTCAAATGTGATTGCTTGTTTCAAACATGATGATTCATAATTAAATACTTGAGTTTGAAGGTACCCTTTTTAAATTGAGATTTTACTAAGTTTGGTTTTATTTTAAGAATGCAGTTGCTGATTGTTCTTTCGAGTACTTGAATTCGAGTATTTGTTTTTATATATGCATTTCATCCCCATTTAAGTCATTATCTTCATCTCTTTGGCAAATAGCCACAATACCTTTCACAAGTCTACAATCCCTGTATTGATGCATTTAGGTACAAACTAAGGAAACTTATACAAGGTCAATCTAAGTCAATCATAAAGACCAATTTTACCCTTAATTTTCGTCCACAATTTTGCCCAATCAATGCCGAGGAAAGGTGTTATAGGCCTAAAATCAAAGTGAGTTAAGTTAGGACTAGTGCATCAAGATGAAATTTTGCGTAATTGTAGACCTTGCCCGAGTGATTAACTTTGGTTTACACTATTATAGATCATTTAGATGTATGCATCGACTTAGACATAGTAAAGGTATGTTTTTGGAGAAGCATCAAATAGGATAAATTTCATAATCTAAAAATTATAAACACCAAATAAGTCGATTAGAGGGAAGGAATTTCAAGCGTGATTTGGAAAAGTGTGTCATTGAGCCCACAATTATTGGATCTCCACTCAATAACCTTCATATAGTTCATGAATTCCCATAAGAGTCTTTGACCACTATTACCCCAGAATTTGCAAAACAATTCACTGAGTCTTTTGAACTATGTAGTGGAAAGTTTGTTGAAATACCATTTTCAATCACTTACACTCCTTGAGCATTTGAAAATAATATGGGCAACAACAATAACAATAACAACAACAATGGGGGAATATTTGCACATAATAATCCTATTACTTTTGAGTTCCCTATTGTTGACCCTATTGAAGATCACCCAATGAAAAATATCCCTCACTCTGCCTTACTAGTATTTAGGGGATTGACCATGAAAGATCCTAATATGTTTTTATTTGAATTTGAAGTTTTGTTTAACAGCTATGATTATTGGAATGATGCATAGAAAATCAAATTGTATTTCCTATGAGAAATGGGAAAAGAACAAAGAGCTATGGATGGAGCTTACAAATGGAGGCCTTGTGTCATATCTCAAGAGGCTTCATGGCAGTGACCCAAAAGTGACAGAAGATTTTGTGAATGGTTGGGAGAAAGTCATCCTCATGTCTTTTGGAGCAGAGTTTAGAATTGATGAAACCTTCATTGTGGAGATAACTGGATTGTAGATGGAAGGCATGAAGTTTTATAGAGAGGGGAAGGCGACAGAAGAAGCCATTGCAGCTTTCTTTGACAAAGAAAGCGAGAGAAAAAGGGTGTGAAAGATGAAGGACTGTGACTATAATAGAGAGGACCTACAATCACTTTGGGCGGAGATGACTGAAATGATTATGAGGTACATTACTCTTGATGGCCGCTATGCCAATATTTTCTCTTACCACTTTACGATATTAAACCATTTTAGGCATAACAACATAATTCCTTGGCCTTTCCATATGTTATCTTCTCTTGAAAATAGCCTTGTGAATCATGCCAAAAGTAGTGACAACCCTATTTTGCATGAGGGGTTAATCTAGCACCTTGAAAGATGCAACACTCAGGTGGTTTATGAGTCTTGGATCACAATCAGTCCACACATGGGACAAAATGAAGGAAAAGTTCCTTGTCCCATATTTATTGCAAGACTAAAGATGTACGAGATGAAATTTTTCGTATGACGTACTGTTGTGACGTTTTCACCACGTCAACACGTACCAGGAAGAGGAAACAATGAAAGATTATTTAGAGTGATTTTTGTTCAATCTCTAGCGAGTCTAGATAAATGGCTTGAATTACAATACCATTAAGATGTTATTTCTTAGGGAATTCGAGATGAGTGTATGGAAATATTGAATCTTATGAGTCGGGGTGATATTTCTAAACTGTGTTTTGAAGATATTTGTGAAACATGTAGGACGTATTCATGATCTGGATAAACAATGTCAGGATATGTGAGAAAGAGCAATTTGGCAGGAGGAGGAACATCAGGTACCACTAAAAGGGAACTTGGTATGTTACTCAAAGACCTCAAATCTGATCTATTAAGTCATATAGGTAACCAGATGTATACACTTTACACTCATAAAAAATAAGAGGAAGTTGAAATAGCCTTGGTAGTCTTTTGTCCAACTTGCAAAAAGAAACATGGTACTAAGGAATTCCCCTATAATAGAAAAAAGATTTCATCTTTCGAAGAAGCTAGTAGGCATACTATTCTAAGGCCCCTTCCTATAGATATGGCATAAGTTGAATATATTGAAAAACCTATTTACTTTATGGAACCTAGAAATCCTTGGGCACCTAGACCCATGCAACTTGGAATGTTGAATAATTATTCTACATCCAAGCCAAGTCGACCTACCTCCTTTGTAAATCAATCTGGATGGTATAATGGTTTGCAACAACCTATGCCTTAATATCAATAATGGCCTAATCAACATGTTTCACAACCCTAGAGGTCACAACCACAATACCCTTAATACCCACAACAATTTCCACCTTATCCACTACCTCCTATAGTCAATCCATATCAACAACAACAACAAATCCGTCCACCTGTGCCATAATTGTTGAACAATTAGTTGTCCCAACCAACACAACCACCAAAAAAAACTCCAATGCCTGCATAAACCACACCAAACCCAAAAAACAAAGAAGCACAACTTGTATATAATAATTAAGTTGCAAGGTACCCAACCTATCTAGTTTTAATACATTGGAAGTTGAGGGTGTACAACTTAGGTAAAGAAAAAACCCTCAAGGGCCAACCATTACAAGGTTGAGAATTTCCAAGAGGATAACATCGAAAATCCACCAAGGCCTCCATTCCCCAACTAATTCTAAGAACAACCATCAAAGTCCATAGCCCCTCCAACTACTTTGACTTTATGATTGAATTGTGAAATGTTAATATCAAAATTCCTCTTCAGAAGACAATCCAAGATGTTTTGATATATAATAAGGCAAACAAATAACTATGTGGGAGGAAACAATAGAAGTAATATCCTAAGATAGTCCAAGTCATCAGACAACTTGTAGATCTAATGATAGAGAGAATCTCTATTGTTAAATGTGTTGATGCAGGAAGCCCAATGATTAAGGTACGTATTCGTAACATGGTAATTCCAAATACTCTTGTGGATTTAGGCGCAACTATAAATGTTATTAACAATGAGACCAAGGAAAGATTAGCTTTGCAAGGTTTAAGACAAACGCCAATAATTTTACAAATGACAAATCATTCTATGGTAAAACCAGAAGGTATGATAGAAGATATTATTGTTTCTATAGATTCTTGGGAATATCCCATTGATTTCATGATCTTTTAATGATCTTTGCTAGAGTTCTACAAATTATCATCAATATTGTCTTCACGGTTATCCTTTTTTGAACATTCACCTTCAGAAAATCCAAGTCCACTTTTGTCTTTAGTTTTTTTCTAAGAACTAAACACAACATCTAACACTTTATTACCACCTTTGAGTTTCAATCCATTGTCAATTTGTTCTTTTGCAATTTTCAGTTCCTCCTTAAGTTTTTCAATTTCTTCTTACAACCTTGAACATTTTCTAGTCTTATCATCAAGCTTTGTTTCAAATTCATCAATGAACTTCTTTCCTTTATCAAGAAAACTTTTTATAAAAGAAATCTTCTCAACCGCCTTTTTTATGTTTTTCTCTACTATCATCTAGGTCTGCCAGTGCAAATCTCAATTCACCTTCCATGTCAACAATGGCTTCTACATCATTTTAGTCATTCTTATCCATATCATCCATTTCATTCAATTATTCTTCAAACATAGTGATCAAAATCGAAGATCTACCTCAATAGTTAAGTTATCTCTTCATGAACTAATGCTTTGATATAAATTGTTGAACACTGTACTTGAAGTTGAGAGTAGGGGGGACTTGGAGGGGGGGCAGCGTAAATCAGCATATACAAAAACTTGATCTCATTGAGTTGAACAATAAAATTCATCCAAACACTTATGCATACAAGTAAACAATCAAATCCACATCCACATAAGAACATCAATATTTTTACGTGGAAAACCCAAACTGGGAAAATCCATAGTGAGAATATAACTCACAATATATATCAACTATTTACAATGTAAAAGGCTTTCTTCCAAAGAGCTTTCTACTCCAGATTTGAAAAATAAAGCACACACCTTAGGCAAGATAAAAAATAAGGATTCACACAACTGAAGATCACTTCTTCAAGGAAAGATACAAAATAACTGTTCAAATACAATAATAATAAACTAAACTATATAGAAAATGGCATCTACCAAAATTCGGATAACAATTCATAGTTTTATACTCATCTGTCTACTCTGTACAACTTTCAGACCACTGTTACATATCATATTCGCACTCCAATCATCACACCGTATTACTCCATCCTGATACATACTCTCTTTCTCACTCTCTTTCTACCATAAATACAATGGTTATGTCCATTATATACCAATCGGATCAACAATAAGCTCTACTAGGTCGACCAAAAGATAGATGTAATGTGTACATAGCACCAACCCAAAATATATCATCTAAAAGGTAAAGAAGATGTGTAAGGATTCAAACCAAGTCGACACACCTTCCAATAATCACCAAAAAACTTGACACAAAACTTCTCAGAGGAAAATGCATAAGCGAATACAAACTAATCTACTTTTAAATCCAAATTGTCTTTATCTCAAACCCAAAAGCAGAATTAGCGGTCCGCCACAAAAGAAGTACATCACCTTAATAATAATAACATTTGATCTACATGATAATTTGTAGCATATCCAATACAAATATACACTTCGGATCATAACATAGTTCACTAGAGAAAACTTGATAATAGCATAATTTTTGAACCAAGTAGGGAAAATTAAAAATTCCAGAAACAACTTAAATCAATATCTAACATCATCTGATCACCACAACATATGTCTACAAATAACTCTATAGCATAATATCATTTAAACCAGGCATTCGAATCAAGACATATTGAATCACACACTTCCACTGTACATCTCTTCTAATACTCAACGTAGATACAACAATATATGCATATCAACATGATCGTTAACATCCAATCCACACAACACAAGCTTGACATCAATGATGACAAAGACACTCATACGTGCAACATGGTTTTTTAGTCTATTTTTTGTCTCTATATTTAATGGTTTTATCTTCGTTGTCTGTTGGTTTTTGGCATTTGTTTTTGTCTCCTATAGTATTTTGACTGGGTGTGCACTCCTCATGCACCCCAAATAGTTGCTTTTAATGAATTATCTAAAAGGTTCACGCCCATCCTTCTTTGATTAATTGAAAATAAACTACTTATATGTAATATTTAAAATTTATTTTCCTTTGTTAATAGGGTTTGTGGTCCTCTCCAAGTTCTTGCAACATGGAAACCTCCAATAGTTAAATGGGTGAATCTCAATTTTAATGGTTCCTCTTAGAGAAATCTTGGCCTTTCTGGTACAAGGTGTATACATCGAGACTCACATGGTAATTGTAGACACCTAAAATTGTCCCATCTAATTAAATAAATATTTTTATTATTTAATTATTTAAGCCTAATTATTCTATTAATTAAATAAATCTTTATTTATTTCATTCATTCATTTATCCTCTTCTAGCCATATTTCTCATTTAAATAAATACTTTTATTTATTTAATTGATCCCACTTCCTCTATTAATTAAATAAATCTTTATTTATTTAATTAATTCATTAGCCTTTTCTACCTATGAAACATGTCATTCATCTCTTAATTTCTACACTACCTACCCTTTCATTATTTTCTTATTTTCTCTACCTTCCCTCTAACCCTAGCTGACCATTTATCTTTTGCACCTCTTAATCTTATCCCTCCATTTCTTATAGTGTCTTTTATATAAGGAGATGCTTCCTTCATTATCAACCCTAATCAACTAATCATTCTATTTGACCCAACTATGCTTTTGAACTTTCATATGCGATCAAGTCTACTTGCAACCACATTTCCGTTCTTTGTTGAGCTCTTGTGCACACATAAAATCTGAGAGCAAATATATCAAGCAAGATCAATCAAGATAGGAAGAATGGAGATTCAAACCCTATTGGACATGTGATGGTATAATCTTTGTGATTTTTTTTCATTTACATTGTCTTAGGTAATCTTCATATGTTATGGTGGATCTTTGTTGTTGTTAGGCTAGGGTTTTGTGGTTGAATCTATTTTAGTCTTTCAATGTTATTATTATCCACTTTCACCATAAAGAGTAATAACTATCTTTACTTCTTCTTTCCCATTGGTTTAGGGAACCAAAAATGAGGTTGAGTTTCAAGCCCTTCTCCATGGGCTTAAACTCTGTGATGTGCAAATATTTAATCATTTGAAGATTGAAAGTGATTCTCTAATGGTGATTAGTGTGCCAAACAACGATCTACCCCTAGCTGACACCTCCATGTTCTTATTGATGAGGTTCTTCTAGTGGTTGAGTGCCTTCCACACTAAATGGCTAATCATATTTACCATGACGCCAACTCAACAACGACAGTCTCTGCAACCTAATAATAGATGATGTCACTTCCTTTATCAAGGTGTCGTCATCATTGTTGGAAAGTGTGATGGTTTTGTACCCTAGAGTCACATTCATTTTATGATTTAATTGGAATGAGTTTAATGGTCTTTTTCGAGGTGGGAGCTCATACTTCCCATCTATCAACCTTCACATCAGTCAATTTTGCCTTGATTTCCTTAGTATTTGCCATACTTTTATTTCTCTCTCATAGCCAAGTGCCACTCAACTCTAGTAACTAGTTTGACTGGTGTTATGTCATTAGATTCCTTAGTATTTCATCTCATTTGAAAAGATTGAAATTTGTACTTTTGCAATGTTCAAATTAGATGAACACACTCTTTAGTTCAATTCCTCACGTCAGAAGACATCACATCTATCTATTAAAGGCTTGGGTGGTTTGTTTTTGTGCATTTGGCTTCTCACTTTAGATAAAACTAGTCACAATGAAGAAATGGAAACACCTATTTATGTTGTTAGTGGTTGTAGGCAAATGGCCTATCTTGGCCAGATCATGGGTCAACGTTTGAATGTGGTATTCTTAGCACCAAATGGGTGCCTGTTGGAGGTGATCAAAATGGTGTTGCTTGATGAATTTATTATAGATAAGGATCACTACCATGTGAGCACAAAATTTTCATCTTGGTTCATGGTATCCCTTTTAAATTTGGGAGAGCTCCAGTGCATAGTGTTGGAGCTAGCCAACATACTAGGTAAAACTGTTTTTCTTAGAGATTTGGAGATTGTGTTAGCAGTAGCTCGTTTGAGAGTGGGTATACCCATCATGCTAGACATTTCTTGTTTTTTCAATCATGGAGCTCCTATGGTTTGAAATCATTTTCTTGACAATTTTAAGGCCATCACCATCCTTTAGCATTGTAGCTGAGGGGCACATGGATGTTCCTTCTTAAATAAAAACATTGCAATTGAGCCAACAACAAGCATAGAATGGATGACTATGTTTATGAAAAGGGTTGTGCAGGAGCAACATCCTGCGGAGCCTTTTGGTGAGCAAGCCACCAATGAGGAAGACTAATTAATCCTCTATTCTATTTTGGGGAACTTTTGTTCCGACTAGGTTGGTGCGAATGGTTTTGTTTTGATAACATCTTTGCATAGTCATGAATTTTTACTCGCATAAGGAGCTGCTATTTTGTTCTAATTATCATTGTGTATACTCTACTCGACTTAAGAACCTATTCTTTTGATATATTAGTCATTGTGTTTTACAATATGTACATCTTTATCATTAATATAATAAAAAAATTGAAAAAAAATTAATTTAATTTTTCCTCGATAAAAATTTAAATTAAATCAATGCAATAATATGAATTACAATAAGGTTCACACAATATTAGCGTGCACGAGTATGAAGTTAATTTCACAAACATTAATTATTAAAATAACAAATGTTTGATAGCCATGAGAAAACGTTAAATTCAAAACTAACACCCAATGGTATAACAGTTGCTGTTTAAAAAATCATCATATTTGAAGCATCGTTTTTGTACAACTTTTGAAATATCAAATTAATAGAAAACGCTCGATTGGACAGGAAAATGTTAGAACGTAATCAGTGGCTCACATAGGCCCTTTACTGTAAAAATATGAAAGAATGAATGATACATTAATAAAGAATTTGAAGAATCTAGCTAGTCTTCTCTGCTTTGTGGACGGGCAATTCATGTTTGAAGTCTAGTGAGTGCATTCAGCAGAAAGGCCTGCTGGAAAGCTTTGCGAGTCTGAACAGTAATCATATATCACGTATAGCTTTGTGTGCATCCATTCAAGTTTCTGCTGCTCACTCGAATCCAAAGCTTTGGGAGAGGGGAGATCATTATTAAATGAAGCGAAGACACGCCAGCATCAAAATATTAACACAGATTAGCAAAGTAGTCTGAATGGTGTTAGAGAAATCGATATATAGGGGAAGGCTTATGCAAGGGAGGAATTGATGGGGTTAGGGAATCAATATGTGAGTTGTATGGATGAGTTGGAACGCATTGTCTTCTTACAGACAAGTGTTGAATTTTTTTAGCAAGTTATTAAATAATCTGTGGCCCCGAGTTTTAATCGGTCGAGTCAATTTGTGCAGACTTCAAACGTCCATTTGAAGAGATTGGCATTGGGGACAATGTGGAGGTTCCCTTGCCTCTCGGAAACACAAAAAAATTGTATTTTATAGTGTTTGTCGGCTGTTTTAGACAGACGGAAGAGGAGATTTTTAAAGGATTGTAAATTGATTTAGTTATTTCAAAACAAGATTCTGTATGAAGTCTAATGCCCAATATTATGAGCAATTCTCTACCTGGGATATGACTGGATAAAAATAAATGCGGCCTCCTGTTATCCACCAAAAAATACCAATTGAATGAATTCAATGCCAGGCCATTCCGCCATTTTCTAGGTTTGACTGGATTTTGCTATTCTAGAGCCCATAGAAATTTTTCATTTATTATTTTTTTTTGGTCAAAAACGAATCTGAATTTTAAAGATGGCAACAAATGTTTTGAGTTCCCCTACGCTTTAAAGATAAAGGCACGGGAACACCAGACATGGCTGTAAATTAGGAATATTCATAGCTTCCACGTTTTGAAGTTATTTTTGGGTGCTGGCTGGCCAGGCATTGGGAATGGCTCCTAAGTCTTCCACATTTTTATAGTTTTACTTTTTTTTAATGGCCTCTCTTCCCTTTAATTTTGGTCATGCTTTGCAAAGAATTAAATGTAACCGCAAGTTATTGCGGTTATCTATTACTAATGGTGAAATTTCCATATGCATACAAAGTGCCATATAGTTTGGGGAACAATGTGAAAGTTGCGTACTCTCCCATTTTTTTATATTTAAGTATTATTATTTGATATTTATTTGTAATTATTTTTAATATATCTAGTTTTATTGTATTTTGTAAATGTCTATTATCTAATTATTTTGTTTTTGATTAGTGGTCAAATAGGTTTTGAA
Source organism: Cryptomeria japonica (assembly GCF_030272615.1). Lineage (NCBI taxonomy): Eukaryota > Viridiplantae > Streptophyta > Pinopsida > Cupressales > Cupressaceae > Cryptomeria > Cryptomeria japonica. The sequence goes on from NC_081408.1 coordinate 722,793,406, forward strand.
GGGATCCAAAACTCTTTACAAACGGATTTTGGTGGGATCCAAAAGTCACAAACATAAATCTGCAAGAAGGTAGATCATAGGTAAATAGTAGCCATTAATAGAATGCTGCCAAAAATGGTTATTGGATAAATAGCAGCCAAACAACAACAGAAAATAATTGTTCTAGCAACAAGACTCTAACCATTAAACCAAATAGTTCAAGAATACAACCATCTCAAGCCCAAAAAATAATGAGAAAATCATTAAATAGCATTTCCTTTTAATCACCACTTTTTCTCGATGTAGAAGCAAGAAACCTCCAACGTCCCAAGGCTCCACCTCAATGTGAGCTCAAAGACAAAACTAAAGGCATCTCTTGAACAAAGGGTGACAACAACCCCCTTATCACAAAACATGTCTTCTCCTACAATACTTGTCTCCACTATAGGAAACAAAACCACCTCTATAGGAAAATTAGAATAAAAACCATCAATTAGTTGTTGAACATCAATGCAAGGGTGAGATCACCACCAAGTAAAAGAACCTTCTTGCAACAACACCAAAAGATAAAAGCAAGGATGTCCAAGCCATCCGGCCAAAGCCAACCAACATGGGGATCAAAAGATATATTGCTCATAGAGAAGTCCATCTCAATGGGAATAGCTAAAAGAAGAGCCAAAGAATCTCACTCCCCCCATATTCACCACTAACAAAAAATTGAAAAACTAAAACTGGGCCAAGACTAAAAATGGCCACATTTTTCAGCCAAAAGGGAAAACACAAAAAACCCTTTCACAAAAATAGAGACAACACCACCCAAATAAAATAAACAAAGAAAAAAAAGGGGGGAAATATCTCCTAACCAGCCTCTAAAATTGAATACCACAAAAGATAGGGTAAACACAGAAGATAGGAAGAATGGGGTCATAGCCTCCAAAATATACCTCCAAGGACGGACAAGATAGTCCAAAAATGAACCATGAAAGTCATGCCCACAATTAGCATCGAAAGATTTGACAGAGAGATCCCAACTCAGGGAAAGGGCAAAGAGAGGAACCCCCCACCTCCACGAGCAAAACCATGGCCTCTCTAGGGCACAAAAGGTCAAAACCATGCAAACCCACTATTGGTCAAGGGCATTTGAAGCCGAAACCACAATAAGATGGAAACCATTATGCTAAGAAAGAGCCGCAAACATATATAAATCTAATGAAATATATTATTAAATATATATGGAAACTGTGATGCTAAGAAAGGGCTGCAAACATATATTTATTTTTAAATATATTATTAAATCTAATGAAATATATAATAAAATTATGTTCATTATTACATATTATATGAAATATAATACATGCCATTACTTTAAAATTTTATTACATAATATTTTATTAAATAATAATATTAAAATTAAACATAAATATAATATAATATATATAATATCTACATATTTTTTAGAATAATAGTAATATTAATATATTATATAATATTTTCTTATTACTTTTAAGGATGTGTACACTCTATTTTAATAATAATTTGGATAATTCACTCTCCAATTGTTGGACTTACTTAGGCTCTTTCTTGCATTTCAATTTTTCTTTATATTTTCAAAATTTAATGCACCTCCTTTATTTCTCATTCTTGCCCCCTCTATCTCTATCTTCCCATCTCTCCCTCTCCCTTTTTATCTATATATCCAATCAATAACTACATGTCTATAATTCAAGTTTACTTCCAAACTATAAATCTTGTGACTACAAACATAAATTTATAGGCATTTTATGGGTCATTTCTACCATTCTATCTATTCAGCTATCTCTCCCTCTCTCCCCCTTTCCTCTCTCCTCCTCCCTCTCCTCCTCTCTCAATCACTCTATTTTTCCCTCCATCTCTCAAACTCTATATCTCTATATCGCTAATTCTATCTATCTTCCCCTCACTCATCTATATATCTTTCTATCTATATCCTTTTGTACCTCTATCTCCCTATCCCACTATCTCATTTTATACCCTTCTCTATCTCTATGCATTTCCCTCTATCTATATCTTTTCATCTATTCCTCTCCCACTCCCTCTCTATATTGAGTTATCTCTCTCTCTCTCTCTCTCTCTCTCTCTCTCTCTCTCTCTCTCTCTCTCTCTCTCTCTCTCTCTCTCTCTCTCTCTCTCTCTCTACCTCTCTCCCCCCTTTTCTTTCTCTATATCTCTCTCTCTACCCATCTCTCTCCCACTTCCCTCTCTCTCTCCTCTTCTCTCTTGCTCTTTTGCATGTCTATATCCATGTATCTCTTATCTATCCCCATATCTCCCTTCCTTACTCCCTCCCTAAACCCATATCTATTTCTCCATCTCTTCATCTCTCTCCCTCCCTTTCTTCCTCTATCATTACTCCATTTCTATGTCCATCTCTCATACTCTATATCTATATATCTCAATTTCTCTCTATCTCCCTCTCACTACTCTATATATCTCAATTTCTCTCTATCTCCCTCTCAGTACTCTATATATTCACTATCCATATCATTCACTACTCTTTATATTTTTCCTATCCCTCTCTTTCTCTATATATTACCCTCTATCTACATCTCTCCCCCTCTTCCTTTCCCATTTCTCACCCCCTCCCTCCTTCCTCTATCTCTCTCTCCCTCTTGCTCTCCTCTACCCATCTCTCTTCCTCTCTCCCACCTCTTCTACCTCCCTCTTCTACTTATCACTCTTTCTTTATCGCTATATTTCTCTACACATCTCCCTTCTTCTCTCCCTCTCTATCCCCTAACTATCTCTTTGTCTCTCTACTTTTCTCTTCCCATATATCTCTCTTTGTACCCTCCCATTTATCTCTGCCTCTCCCTTTTCCTCTCTCATTCTCTCTATCTCCCATTATTTCTCTTTTTCTCTCTCCTCTTCCTAGACTTCTATATCTACATCTCTTTCCTCTCTACTTCTATATCTCCTTATTTCTTTGTCCATGTCTTCTTCTATCTGTGTCGCATTATCTATCCATCTCTCTCTGCCTAAATGTCTCTCCCTCTCCGAGCCACATTTCGTAATTTATAAATTTTGTTTCAATCATCGTTGGATCTCTATATCCCTATCTCCATATCTCTCTCGCACACTCTTACACACACACACCCTATTTATTCCTTCCTATCTCTATCTCTATATCTCTCTCTCACCCACACATATGCATGAGCACTCCCTATTTTTCCTTCCTTATCTCTATCTCCCTCTCCATCTCCCCACTCTATTTGTCTCTTTGTCTTTCTTTCCCCCCCCTATATCTCCCTATATCTTGAGCTCTAAATCACTCAATCTCATCATAGGCATATCTATATATATCTCTACCTCTCCCTCTTCCTCTATATCTCTTTATCTCACCCAATCTATCTTCCCGTATCTATCTTTATCTCTCCAACCCTCTCTATCTCTCTATTTATTTATGTCCCTCTTCATCTCTACCTCTATCTTCCTATTCCCTCCTCTATCGCTAGACATGTCTCCCTCTATCTATAAATCCATCTCCCTCCCTCTCTCTCTCCCTCTCCCTTTTCCTAGATCTCTATATCTATATATATTTTCCCTTCTATCTCCATCTCTCCATTTTTCTTCTTTAATCTCTCCCCCTATCTCCATATCATTATCTATACCCCTATATTTCTCTCTCTATATATCACTTACTATCCCTATCTTTATCTTTCTACATCTCCCTCACTAAACCCCTATTTATATATCAATCTCTTCATCTGTCTATATCCATGTCTCCTCTTTCTCTTTATCCCCTATCTTTATCTCTATCTCCCTCTCTATCTATATCCCCAATCTCTATCTCCTTACCTCTCTCTCTCTCTCTCTCTCTCTCTCTCTCTCTCTCTCTCTCTCTCTCTCTCTCTCTCTCTCTCTCTCTCTCTCTCTCTCTCTCTCTCTCTCTCTCTCTCTCTTTTGAGATGCTTCCCATCTTAGTATGCAAAACATAGACCAAAAAATTTATGATTAGCTTTCCACACCTTTTTGATGTACCCATTGCACACTAGGGTGCAATTGCTAGTTTAATACCACTTGTAGATATGAATTCTCCCTTTTTTTCATATTTGATTAGATAAATATTATACTAATCATTTATGTATTAGCTTTCGTGGTTCATCCTATAGTGTGATGGTTAAGTGGTTGCATTGTTAATGGTGCAACTTATGCCTTTGATGGGCTATCAATGTGGATGTCTTGCTAGTGATAGGAGAATTAAGGTAGACATGAAACAAGATGGAGGATGTGGAGGTATATCAGCTAGCCATTAATGCCAAATGTAGATGTGTAGGAGGAGGTGTGTGTTGGTGGTGGAGAAGAGACAAGGCAGAGAAATGGATGGCTAGGGCAAAGATGGACGGTCAGTGTTAATGTTAGGGATGAGGCCTCTCATTTGTGGCCTCACTTAGAGCTGGGGCCAGTTCTATTGATGGAGGAGAGACAAGGAGGAAAGATAGACGGCTAGGGAAAAGGTGGACAATCAAGTGTTAATGTCAAGGATGAGGCCCCTCATTTGTGGCCCCACCTAGAGCTAGGGCTAGTGTTGATGGTGGAGGAGAAACAAGGAGGAGAAATGGATGGCCAAGGCATAGGTGGGCGTGTTAATGTCAAGTTGAGGCCCCTCATTTGTGACCTCACCTAGAAATAGGGCTAGGATTAAAATCTTACTACCTTAATTGATCAAAAAATTTATTTAATATATTTATATAATAGATCAAGAAAATTTCCTATAATATATTTTTTATGTATTCACTTTCATATCATTTAAAGATATAAACTTTCTGTTATTATTATATATATTTAATTTTGGAATCATTATTAACGTATGTAATTATTATACAGACCTAGAGGAAAGTAGCTATTGGTATTCGAACCTAAATCTCTCACAAACCAACAGCTTTGGTGACTGTTTTACACACACTCATTTATATACAAATAAAAATGACATTTTGTCAACTTTTTTCCAATTATAATTTAAAGGTAACCTCTTCCTCTAAAAATAAGGATGACGACACAATTTTAAGTAGCAATCACAACTACATCGCAACCTTAATATTCATTCCTTTGTAATGAGTACACATGGGATTCTTACACAAAGTGGGTACGTTTTATTTGATTTCAAGTGATCACAATTCGTGATATCCCAGTCTAGTTATTGCAATCTCAAACGAATTGATAGAATTCAATGACAGAAAAATTAAAGAATATTTGATAGATCTCAATGATATGCTCTGTCGACTAAGACTTTATTTAGTTTTTTTGTTCAATTAACTCTCTGGATGGTGCATTCTGCAGGAAGGCCCTGCGGAAACCTTTTTCTGTCCAAGCAGTAATCATAAAACATGTAATTCTTGAGCACCCATTTCAGTTTCTGTTCCTGACTGAAATCCAAGGCCGCCTGACTCCACCATGAATTTGCAGAGCAAACAGAAGACTTTGTGCACACCTATGCATTAAAATTGAGGAAAGAGGCATCGAAGGGTGCTTTGCTCCAATCGGTCTTCATTGCCCCGCCTCTGGTTGCCCAATCGTCTGCGTTCCACAGGCTCGAATATATTCTCATTGCTTGATTCTTCGGATATGCAACGCCCAACTTCTCGTTGTTCTCGAACACTCTCACGGGTGTTCCATCCATAGAGAATCTGCACAATACGACCACCATGATATATTAGAACTATAGATAATTATATCCATAAAATTACGAGTAATGCTTGTATTACATACATAATTTGTTGAGGATTCCAGAGCAGAGAGTAAGTGTGAAAATCGGCGGTGGGATCAAACCAGAGGTTAAATTGTTGTTCCCGATTGCCCTGGCCTTGAGAGTAAACATTTGTGTGCATAACGTAGGGATCTCCAGACAGGTTTCCCAAAAACTCGAAGTGAATTTCATCGTGGTTATTGCCTTGGGACGAAAGCTGCACCAAATATTTCAACACATGAATTTATTTGCCATGCTCAGCTAAGAAGGATAATATGTCCTATGTCATTACTAATACGAATACTATGATATATTAAGCGGACTTACATAGTATGCCGTTACAGTGCCTGCCGAGTTACCAGGAACCAACTTGATTTGCATATCAATGTTTCCGAACAGGTATTCCTTCTTGGATTGAAATCCCGAGCGTATCATATAACATCTAAATTAAGGTTCGACATAGAATTTGAATTATATACAATAAGGAAAGGATGATATGAGTAGAAAAATATGGTTTTTCGTTATACCTGAGGATCGGTCAAGAGTAAGCTACAACTGTTGCCCTTTGTTGAGTATTTTAGCGCGATCACTACCCCATGTGATATCAAAATTGCTATAAAAATCTGCTGAAACATGGTGGGAGATTGAGACCATAAATATGAGGAAAAGCACTAGGAGGGCCATTGATAACAGAGTTGAAATGAGAAAATCGAATATAGGTAAGGTGTTAAGAAGATAGTGGATTTGTGATGGCTGAAAGCTACCAATCGCTTGTATGAATGAGTTGTCACGCCTTGGGGTTTATTTGGGTACGTGCAAGGTTTGGCTTTACAGGGATAACAATCTGGATTTTTTTTCTGTGGCCGGTTCATTTGTCTGGAAGCTCCCTTTTATCCTCATCTTTTCAACGTTTTGATACCAGAGCTCACATCCCATGATAATTGTAAGAGAAAGTGTTTTCTAGTTGTATTTTAGCTGCTTCATGTAAATTCCAGGTTGTTAAAGACACACAACTCCATGGCACGTTGTAGTCTCATGATTACCACGAGAATTGATTAATGGAGAACAACTTGCAATAGATTTGAGCGATCAGAAACAAGTTGCAGTTGATTTGGTCAAAGGTCTATTTTGAACAACACGCTCCTATTTGAGAAGGGAAAGGGAAGGGGCATGGGGCTTTCGTTATACCTACAACACTAAAAGTTATTTTCCTTTTCCCTGTAGGGTGGGGAAGGGGCTTGGGGTTTTCGTTATACATATAAGTTATTTTCCTTCTTTCTGAGGTGGCAAGTTGGTATCTAAAAATTTTACCAGCAATTTAATTCTATCTATTTTATGAATTTAACTGTAAGTATTTTATTAATTAAAAATTATTTATATAGAGAGAGGGGGTGGATGGATACAAGATTATACTCTAGGGTTAAAAAATAGAATTCAAAATAAAACATAACAATAACAAAAAAATTAAGTGAAAAACAGTAATAGTTTTAATCCATTTTCGATAATACCTTGAAGATTTTTCTTTCCACTATAATATTTTTAACTATACTTAAATCAAATGTTGTTTTGATAGCTATAATCAACAATGTCAAATAATATATTTTTAAAGAAAATCTAAAATTCTTCAAGAGGCTATCAAATTTTAATTAGAATAATAAACCTTATAAAAGTTGTGCTATTCTTAATGATTACCTTATGTAGTGATATAGTATAGCATTTATATTAATATTTAGTCTTTTAAATAGGTAATATTAAATTAAGCTATCAAAAATTACAATTATATTATAGGTAAAACAAAAAATTAATTAGGCATGGGCTGAGTTTGGAACTTTTATAATGTTTGTTCAATTTAATTTATAATGTGCTTCTTTAATGCTAAACTTCTTAGTTTACCAATTAAAATAAATAATATTTAAAAATTAATAAAAAATATCATATTATGAAAATAATAACATGTGTACATTAGGGTTACATTTTGAGAAATAGATCATTTTTTTAATACTTTTGTCTTTTGTGGTCCCTTTAATTTTGATTTTATGTTCTCCTTCAATTTTGTTCTGTATGGATTACATTAAAATGGAGTGCATTCTATCGATGACTATATTCCTATTATTAATTTCTCACAATGATGTCTCTACCAAAAACCTAACTCTACATCTAAAAAATATTATTATGTTTTGATTAATAAAAAGCAAGATAGGCCTGCACCATTACATAAATGCTAAAAGTGCTACGTAGGGCACATGAGACATGCACACCAAGCAAAAACACAAAAGAGGCAAAACCTTTTTCGAAAAGAGGCTTTTGACCATAACCCCAACTAGTGGAAACAATATCCCAAACACAGGAAATCACCTAATGAAAATGGAGGGGTTTAGGAGTGTGCCCCAAACCATCCTCTTGAAAAACCCCGTTAAACTAAGAGAAAACTAGCCAAGGGATAAAAAAATCAAAAGCAAATTTGAAAGACATTCTACAACCTTTTATGATTAGGGATACTAGAGAACACTGATCTGGGGACACCCATGAACCTAGTTAAAATAGAAACTCCTAGCCATTCTATAGTAGTAACAAGATAAGACATCATGGAATGGACTAGCACAAACAAACACAAGGGGTTTCGAAAGGCACCCCAGAACCTTTTTCATGATGAGTAGCCTGCTAACAAAACATCAAGGGTCACCTCAATAGACCAGCTGTCAACAAAAATATTGGCAGACAAATCCCCAAATAGAAAAAATATAGGGTAGAGACCCTAGCCTTCAACTCAGTGACAAGAAGATCCCAACTCAATCACCAATCTAGAAGTTCTAAGCTAATTGATCCAAACATGCCCACTACATGACAGGGGTAGTAGAAGACAAAAGCAAAAATTGTCAAAAATAACATCTTCTGAAATAAGAAAGAGTCTAGTGCCATCACGAGGATGAAAAAAACAAAGCCCTCCCTGGTTAAACGCCCATAGGGTAACCAACCCTCAGCACTCCTCTGGAAACCACCCGCCACAACATGGGAAGAATTGCCTCCAAGAAGAACACTATCATTCTCAAAAAATACCAAATCCGACCCCCAAAAAAAGCCATCAGCAAAATAATATTTAAATAACAAAACACCTTCAAGGTCCATCTCCATAGGAACACTAAAAGAAGTAGAGTAAACATCATTTCAATTACCCTTCCCAACTAGGAGAGGAGTCCCAAGAGGAAGTCTCAGAGAGAGGAAGGAAAAGCTACCCCACTCCAAAGAACCTCAACACCACAGGAAACTGTAAAGCGGAAAATCGAACCCTAGGTGTTCCCCCACTCCAAGGAGAGAGAAAGGAGGTCACTAGGGTTCACGGTTTTCACTTAGGAGAGACTTTACATTCAAAAGAGGGGTTGAAACTCACAAGATCCAATCCCACACAATGCAAGATTGAATTCTAAATCAGTTTCAAGGGTTGAGATAGCAAGGATACCCTCTTTTGTAAAGGATGTAGATAGAAGGATTGAACTAGGAGTGCATGTAAAGTAAGAAAGATTCACTTGTAGACGGAGATAGGGACACGGAATGAAGCTACGGACTTGAAATTAGTAGTAAAATGTCGAGACGATGCTGTCCTACAAATTTGAGCGAAAGTTGACGAGACGATGGCACCCGGAGTGCACACGGTCCTCCGAAAAATCCGCGAAACGAAGGGGGATCTGTTTGTCTCTGCACAAGGATTCTAGATTTTCAATTACAACCACATACCTACAACCTACACACAGAAAAGAGAGGACGATTGGGGGGTTAGGGATTAGGGGTTTGCCTTCAAGTCAAACCCCGGTTTTGGAATTAACCAAGAAATGAGAATGTTGTAAATGTAAATGTTTGTAATGTAAACAAGTACTGATACCTTGTTGTAAGAATGTTTGTATTCTTACATGCGAAGGTGTAATGATGTTGTATGTTGTATGTTGTATGTTGTAGGTGATCTCCTCTTCAATGGTTGAATCCTTGTCTTGAATGCAACACCTAGCCTTGAATGGAAACCTAGAATGCTCAATTGCTTGAAGGAATGTTTGAATGCTTGAATATTTGAATGTTTGAATATCGCTTCCGCCTCTTGCACACATATGTTTTTCCTCCTCTTTTCCGGGAGGGGAAATGTAGTTTATATACTTGTCAATTAGGGTTAGGAGACTGATTTTTCCGACCTTAGGCCGACATAGGAACATTATTTTCTGAATTGCAAACTTAAAGACCCGATGCCCAACAAGAGACCGGGCCCAAAATAGGGCCAAGGACCAGGGCGCTGGGCGCCATTGTCCCACCTCCCGGGACAGCACCAGCGCCCTGGTCCCACCTCCCGGGACAGCAGGGTGCAAGGAGGATCAAGCCAAGGTGCAGAAATATGCAGTTTTTGATGTTGCAAATAGGTTTCAGGGTCTCCATTCAAGTTCAACGTTGCGCTACCATCGTGAAGACCCAAATGCAGTCAAAATTGCAAGTGTCACAATTTTAGGACGCTACATTTAGCCCCCACTTTAGCGGGAGTATAAGCATACGCCCATACTTCCGGTAAAGTACAAGGAAACAACATTGAAAGACTTTCACCAAGTCAAGGAGGCAAGATACACCAAGCCCCCAGTGGACTAAGGATCTTATGACTTCGATTGAGAAAGTAAAAGGGAAGATCAAGAGGGAGAACCATGACTGTCAGTAGTAAGGTTCCCTCACTATGAGTCATGCAAGAAAAATATCAAAAATTTTCAAGGCAAAGCTAAATTTGCCAAGAAATTTTCAAGTATCTTGAAGAGATATGAACGGGGTGTATGCCCCCCTACGTTAAAGCGATCGCACACGCCTCATCGGGGGTGATTGCTTTAAGGTAGTGATACATATAGGAAATGAGAAGGGAAAGGAGCACGTTATCACAAGGATTTAGCCCCCAAGTGTGAGATAAGCCCAAGAATAATAGACACAAAACACAAAGCACAAGGTGACTTCGCTTTCCTTGGGGTCAGTATGCTGTATGATAATTCATGTATATCATATGTATGTATGCATAATTTTTCTTCATTCCCCAATCAAGGAAGGTCACCTAGAAGAAGGGAACACATGCGTCTTTCGAGTCAACATGAGAGAGACCAAAAGAGATCTCAATGCTTTGCATCATCCTCAAGTAGACAACACTAAGGACAACAAATAGAAGAATGAGAATAACACATAGAAGAAGTAACAAAAGAGATCAAGAGAGGAGGAGAGAGTCTGCTATGCTGATGAAACTAGTCTAGCACGTCATCCACCCCCCGATCTTCCTGATCAATAATTCGGGAAGGTAGGGAACACGCTAGAGGAGGAACATCCAACACAGCAAATGGAGCTATCACAAGATCCAAACAAGGGCTATGTTCATGTTCCAAGCCACGTTGTTCTTGTCTAGGAGCTAGGATAAGTGCTTTAGAAAATTCGTTAGATAAATGGTTATCAACATCAACATATTCATATTCACTATTAGAAGTAAGAGGAGTAACATTTTCATCATGAATAACATTTTCATCTATATCATCATCAAGATTTATAAAAATAGGATCTTTAACTCGCACAGGATCAAAACCATCATGCATCTTATGTTTAGGAGATTTTCGCTCAATTTTCGGCTGAGGAGAAAATGGAATAATACTAGCTGAAGGTGTCTTTGGGGATTGCAAAGTTTGAGAAGCAGCTGTACGAGCTCTAAGACAACGCTTTCGTCGGCGTTCACGCGCAGAACAATTTCATCTAGTCTTAGTAGGAAGTTGAGAAGATTGAGGAGGAGGAATGTTCTCATCCTTATCACTTGGGTGTTTAGGTTGTGGTCTCTTAGGCTGAATAATAGGAGAAGAGGAAGGTCTCTTCTCTTTATAAGAGGAAGGAGGAGGAACTACTCCGTATAAAGGAGGAATATCTAGTTTAGGAAGGAGACCAAGTCCATCATGACGAGGAGGTATAGGTCTACCTTTAGGGAGTTTATTAGACATAGACATAGTCACATCCACAGGGATGGGCTGGGAATCTTCTTGAGGAAAGACATTAGTTTTATCTTTCAAAGGAAGAACTTCCTTCTCAAGAATGATAGGAATATCAAGTTTGGGTGTTCTAGGTTCACTTAGAGATAGGATCATATCTTTTTTCCACTTTTGATAAGATTTGAAAAGATGATCACTTCGCGGTGGAAGAGATTGAAATTGTTTAGGCCAAAAATAATCAATAGGAATGCTAGAAGTTCTTTCAGCTGGTTTAAAGAGACTATGATTGACAGTAACAACTTCACCATTATGGGGAAATTTCAAACACTTGTGAATAGGAGAAGCAATAGCTTCCATGGAAGATAGCCAAGGATAGCCTAGCTTCACACAAAATTGTTCGGATGATGGAATAATAGCAAAGCTCACATCAAGGGATTTGTTATGGACCTCAATAGGTAATGTAATAGAACCAATTGCAGGAGAAGAAAATGCATCAAATAGTTTCACAACCACATTTATTTCGTCATAGATCACTTGATTCAATTGCAAAGTAAAAAGAAATTCTTCAGTAATGATATTAACCATGCAAGAAGGATCAATAAGCACTCCACAGCAAGGTGTATTCTTGACTTTTGCAACTATATATAAAGGACCATCAAGTGCCCTGATAGCTTCACTGGAATCAAATGTGATGGAAGGTTCTTTAAGGATTTTCTGCTGCTCTACAAAGTTAATCACATTCGGAGTCATAGACACAAGACTATCAGGTGAGAAAGAGGAATCATTAGTCTCAATCACATTAGAGGTATGGGAAGGTAATGGATCAGTAAAAATCTTAAGATTTTGGTTAGGAGGAGCTACAGATGTGTTGCCTTTATCATTCACACTTGAAACAGAGATAGTATTATTATCAATCAAATCTTGAATTTTACCCTTTAAAGCAAAACATTTTTCAGTATCATACCCAGGTTGACGATGAAATTGACAAAAAGATTTATTATCAAAATAGGGTGAATTAATCTTTGCAGGATCTATTTGCTTTATAGGAGGGAGAGTAAGCACATTTTGTTCCAATAACTTATTCATAATACTATGCAATGATTCATTCAAAGGAGTAAACTTTCTTTCTTTCTTGAAAAACTTAGAAATAGGAGGCACACTTGATGCTGCATTCACATTGTTGTTAATGATGTTTTCATTGAACTTAATGAACTCTCTGTTCGGTTTAAACTTCCCAAATGGTTGTTGACTACTCTCACCCTTATCACTAGGAGCCATAGGATTTGCTTGTTCCATTTGACTCACAGTCAGTTGATAATTGTGAAGAGTTGCGCACAACTATTGGAAAGAAGTAAACTCAGAAAACAAAAGTTTTTCTCTAATATCTTTTTGTAAATTAGAAATAAAGATTCTTTGAATATCATTGTCAGGTACTGGAAAAGAAATTTGAGCACACAAATGCTTATATCTACCAATGAAATTAGTCACTTTTTCTTTAACACCTTGTTTACAATGCATTAAATCAATCAAAGTAACTTTAGGACTTATATTGTTTTGAAATTGTTGATTAAAAGCATTTGCAAATTGTTGGAAAGAAGTAATAGAATAGGAAGGCAACGAGCAATACCATTGTAGAGCCTTATCTCTTAATGTCCTAGTAAACAGTTTTGCAAGCAACCTCTGGTCATGAGCAAAATCGGTACATATTGTTTGAAAGGTCTTAACATGTGCTAGAGGATCACCTTTACCATTATAAAGCTCCAATTGCGGGACTTCAACATTCTTAGGGGGGATAGCTCGAACAATGTCAAGAGAAAGTGGGCTCGCAACGTCAAATGTGGGCACACTAAACTTAGATTGATTCATAGAGGCAATTTGTTGTTGTAAAGAAGAGACAGTTTGTGCAAGATTATTAATGGTCGCTTCAGTCGAAGAGTTCATACTAGACGTGTTAGATTGTGATGGAGGTATTATGTTATTGAAAGCAGGTATTGATTGAGAGTAAGGTGGCAGGACACTATGATAGTTAGTCATAGGAGATGATTGGAAAGGAGGAACACTACAAGGAGGAATGGAATGATTAAACGAATTGCCCCCTTACATCATGTTCATTTGTGGAGATGTAATAGGGACACTCATTGAAGGAATGAATGAAGAAGTCGGATTGAATGAAGGAAGAGGGTTGATTGAAGAAGAAGGATTGCCCCCATGATTGGTGATCATAGGTGGAAAGTTTTGTATTGAAGTAGTCATTATGTTTGATGTAAAAGTAGGTATACTAGCAATAGAAGTTGTCAAAGGAATAGAATGATTGACTTGAGTAGGAGGTTGTGTATAACCTTCATGCAATGTGTGCAACTCTTCATAGGCATCACATTTGAATCCACAATGTGTGCAATACTACACAAAATATCAATTCCATTCTTATCACTTTGAACCATACATTTTAGACCCTTAATCAATGAAAGAGCTTCACTATCGAGGTATTCTTGAGACATCCATTGCTGAAAATCATCGAATTGGTTATCCAATTTCGAAAGTTGTTCTACAGAAACCTCATGGAGAGCTTCTTCATCATTAAGAGGATTAGAGGAATTACCCATGTCCTCATTAAAAAGGCCATTCAAATTAGGTTCCATCTCCTCGGTAATTAAACCTTGGAAAGACTTAATTCTAAGACTTCGTCTAATGGGAATAGTGTAAGTAGGGCTTATTGTTGTAAAACTCATGCACTAGAGAGAGAGAGAGAAGATTTTGAATTTAGAGGTAGCAAATTTCAATAAAATCAGCCAATCTCCTAGATTTAAGCTGTTAAATGCAATCATGACAATCTCCTGAAATTTCGAAAAAAATGTCGGGGACCATGGCGAACGGAGTGCACACGGTCCTCGCAACTTTTTTCAAAAATTTTCAGGGATGAAAGTTATGATGATTTTAAAGCTAATCTGAAAAAATTGAGTGATTTTAAGATCTGTAGATAGGCCAAATTAAAGTTGCAATCTCAAAATTGAACCCTACCAAGATTGTTGAAAAATGCAAAATTTGAATTTTGAAAAAGAGAGGGAAACTGAAATTTTGAATTTTAGGATTTTAGAGGGAATACTAAAAGCAATGCAAGCTTTGAAATTTAAAAGTTGACTCAATTTCACGCAAAATTCAATTTTGAAAGCGAAAATCAAAGTTGTTGCAATTAAACACTTAATTTCAAAAGTCACAAATTGCAAAAAAATTGAATAAAGCACTAAAACTTCGAATGAATGCCAACACACTTTTCAGATTTAGGACAGTAAGAAACACAATTTTAACACAAATTTCAACTTCAACAATTTTTGAATGATTAAAAGCCTTAATCCAAGCAATCACTAGACCAACTTTGACTTTAATTTTGAAAGTGTTAGAATTGATGAAATCAGCCAAGATTCTGGATTTTAGCAGAAAAATATAGTAAGATCTAGCTCCCGAAATTTCTGAAAAAATGTCAGGGACAATGGCGCTCGGGGTGCACACGGTCCTCGCAACTTTTTTCAAAATTTTCAGGGATGAGAGATTTTATGATTTTGTTGCGGAATCCAAACTTACAGCCGATTTGGAGGTGTTTTGATTAGTGAAATCATTGGTCAAAGGTTGAATCAAGAGGGTTTTAAAAATTAGGGTTTTGACGCTTAACCACTTAATTTTCAGAATTAAAGAACAAATATGAATTGACAATTTGCAATAGAAGGGTAGATCTGAAACAAGCATTAACAATTAAACATTTTACAAGCTCAATTACTAAAAAGAAAATTTTAGGGTTTTTATGCAATTAACCTCTAAAATTTGCAAAAGATCAAAAATGTAATTAAGGAAGCAAAGTTTTTTTTTCAGATCTAACCATGAATAATCAGAATTAGGATGTTCACGTCGGGTTTACCAAAATGTAAAGCGGAAAATCGAACCCTAGGTGTTCCCCCACTCCAAGGAGAGAGAAAGGAGGTCACTAGGGTTGACGGTTTTCACTTAGGAGAGACTTTACATTCAAAAGAGGGGTTGAAACTCACAAGATCCAATCCCACACAATGCAAGATTGAATTCTAAATGAGTTTCAAGGGTTGAGACAGTAAGGATACCCTCTTTTGTAAAGGATGTAGATAGAAGGATTGAACTAGGAGTGCATGTAAAGTAAGAAAGATTCGCTTGTAGACGGAGATAGGGACACAGGATGAAGCTACGGACCTAAAATTAGTAGTAAAATGTCGAGACGATGATGTCCTGCAAATTTGAGCAAAAGTTGACAGGACGATGGCGCCTGGAGTGCACATGGTCCTCCGAAAAATCCGCGAAACGAAGGGGGATCTATTCGTCTCTGCACAAGGATTCCAGATCTTCAATTACAGCCGCATACCTGCAAGCTACACACAGAAAAGAGAGGAAGATTGGGGGGTTAGGGATTAGGGGTTTGCCTTCAGGTCAAACCCCAGTTTTGGAATTAACCAAGAAATGAGAATGCTGTAAATGTAAATGTTTGTAATGTAAACAAGTACTGATACCTTGTTGTAAGAATGTTTGTATTCTTACATGCAAAGTTGTAATGATGTTGTATGTTGTATGTTGTAGGTGATCTCCTCTTCAATGGTTGAATCCTTGCCTTGAATGCAACACCTAGCCTTGAATGGAGACCTAGAATGCTCAATTGCTTGAAGGAATGTTTGAATGCTTGAATGTTTGAATGTTTGAATATCACTTCCACCTCTTGCACACATATGTTTTTCCTCCTCTTTTCCGGGAGGGGAAATGTAGTTTATATACTTGTCAATTAGGGTTAGGAGACTGATTTTTCTGACCCTAGGCCGACATAGGAACATTATTTTCCAAATTGCAAACTTAAAGACCCGATGCCCAATAAGAGACAGGGCCCAAAATAGGGCCAGGGACCAGGGCGCTGGGCGCCATGGTCCCACCTCCCGGGACAGCAAGGTGCAAGGAGGATCAGACCAAGGTGCAGAAATATGCAGTTTTTGATGTCGCAAACAGGTTTCGGGGTCTCCATTCAGGTTCAACGTTGCGTCGCCATCATGAAGACCCAAATGCAGTCGAAATTGCAAGTGTTGCAATTTTAGGACGCTACAGAAACCATCCATCCTAGCACAAAATCCCACCTCCATACGATCAGTACTGAGCAGGGGAGCCCAATGCAGCACGCAACCCACCAACAAGAACCAACCCCAAACGAAGTTGCTCCACCAATGAGTGAGAGAAAATTAGGCACACTCAGCCCTGAATAGAATCTAAAATCCCCAATCAACAAAAGCAAAGAGAAGACCACATAGGGGCACACATTAAACACCATAAAATGGAGGGTTGTCACCAAAAATAGACCCTACAAAGTAGGCCCAACCACCAGAGACTCTCGACACCCACCAAACATAGGAAGCAAAGCAAAGAGATGAACAGAAACCCTGCACCCACCAATGACTCTCCTTGCATACTGTCAAGAAAGATTCACTGATTATTGGAAAAGGAAAGACAAGGGCCCAATCCAATAGGGAAGAAAACCATCATCTATTAGGGGCCACTTCCTAACCAATGACCCAACATGAAATAAGCATAAGGGAGGCACGATATGAGTAGATATCGAGACCCCAGAAAGCGAAAGGGACATAATGTCTCTCCAAGCAGAAAACCAAACAAGGAGCACTGAAAGAGCTACAACCACTATCCAAGAAAAAACCAAGCTACTAGCCACCTAAATCCCCTAACCATCCTCATCATCGCCCTCACCTCCATCCTCTACATCGTACCTTGAAGAACCTACACCTCTAGAAACCCTAACACTCCTCGCTCCTCCTTGCTCCATTGAATCTGGGTGTACTAGTTCATTTCTTATAAATACTATTATGTTTCTCATTGTAATGATGAGAATTAAATTTTGATTATAAAATATTTGATTCACCAACTTGTCATTGAGCCAATCTACTTTTAGCACATACTTAGAGATATATTTGCAATGTGATAGATATTGACTCCATTATGATTGTCAATCAAACAAGGGGAGGTTTACACTATGTGGTTTAGCATAGAAGCAAGAAGACTACAATTTCTAGAAATGGGGTTTTTCCTTTGGGTGTTAAAAGCCCAATTTCATCCCCTTTCACAGTGGAAAATCTATCCAGTTTGCCTCTATTTTAAATAAAAGGCTATACATTCCTTGATATAGAAGCTTTCCCTCATTCTATTGTTGCTTAGATAAAAAATAATAATTAATTGCTCCTATTTTAACCCTTCTATAGTTTTCGACAATTGAGAGGACACAAAACTAACAAAAATAGAGTTCTTGGTTACATTAACTTAAAAAATTTATAAATTGTAATCTTAATTTGACAAATAATTTGGAATGGATAAATCCAATGTAATATTTTTGTGAATTATTGTTATTTACAAATTTTGTAAGTAATACTAAATTTACCCTTACCCCTTCAATTTAAGTGCTTAACATCCCTCCGGGCTAAGGCTCTGAAGTATTACCGTGCCCGTTTCAATAACATAAATTATTTTGATGTGATGGTATTGAGCAGATTTTCTTTGGATGGAACTCCCGTGAGAGTGTTTAAGAACAACGAGAATGTGGGTGTGACGTATCCAAAGAATCAAGGCATGAGAATATATTCGAGTCTGTGGAACACAGACGATTGGGCAACTAGAGGTGGGCTTGTGAAGATAGACTGGAGCAAAGCCCTCTTCGTCGCCTCATACCAGAGTTTTAATGCACAGGTGTGCAGTACTTCTTCCTCTGACTGCTCTGCAAATGCATGGTACAATCAAGCAGCATTGGATTCGGGTGAGCAGCAGCAACTTGAATGGGTGCGCAAGAACTATATGGTATATGATTACTGTTCTGACACCAAAAGGTTTCCACTGGGCCTTCCTACTGAATGCACCCGTTAGACATCAAACGCTGAGTCAATCAACTCTACCTTCGAACAGGAAATTTTTCCCTCCTCTTTAATTGTACAATATTCACACTCTTTCATTCTTTTAACTTTCCCACAATTTCAATGTATTATTTCTTTCAACATGGAATAAAAGAGGGCTTCACACCTTTGGTAGATTATGTGGATGTAAAATCTTATATGAACAAATGCACACGAGTGCCCACCTGATTCCGTCCAGTAATTTCGGTTCTATTTCATAATCAAGAATGCTTAGATTTGTTTCTCATTTATTTCTTTTATAATCCCTCTCATTCCAAGACAATATCAATCAATGATACTTCAACACATGGTGATAATAGAATCATAATTCCAAAATCAACTATCAAGTTTACAAGGCAAGTCCCAAATTCCTGCAAGAACACTTTATCTATCAATACATATAAACAAGGTTAGATATAAATATTCCTTTAATCACATATATTTCCTAGTGATCTAGACATCACCAATTTATTCCACATACAATATCAATTTTGTGTTTAGATTGGTCATGCATACTGTGCTTTACAAAGGTCATGTATCATGTTTGGGTTGCATAAAATTTTAACTTAGAAATAATTATGAAACAAACTTTGACTCACAGATTAGTCACCCAATTTTATCAAGCATTGATCATATGTGACAGTGTGATCAAGAGAAATAGAGGAAGGGGGAGATATAAGGAGACAGAGAAAAATAGATATAAAGAATTTGATTATTTGCTTAAGTTCTTGCTTAACTACATAATACTAGAATGGTTCTTTTCTTGATTGATTGTGAGTAAAGGATCAAAATTCTTCAGCCCTAATGTATAATGAGATATTTAGTTATATAATTTTCTTAATCACTTCCTTGAGTTACTTGTAGAATTGGATGATGGCTAATTTTATTTTTTATTATTTTGAAATTGTAAACTATGCTTCTCTCTTTAACATGGTAATTTCAAATGTGCCAAAGAATAATTTCTTCCTATGCCATTTATTTCTCTTCTCATTTGTTGTTGGATACTCCTAAGATTAAAAAGTTAAATAAGATCATTGGTAGTTTCCTTTAGTTTATGGTCAATTTAATAAAGTTAACATGGTATATAACATCACATTTTGACTTATCTTAGAGCAAGTGAATTTGTGGCGCCTTTTTTTCAAAGTGTGGTTGCAAAGGTGATCATTATGATATTTACAATGGTTCAAATTTAGTTGCTAGAATGAAGGTGGGTAGTTCAACATAGTGTACTCCATCAAGGACAATTCCATGAGAAAGAAGTACACCATCCCCTAATTTTTATCTAATCTAACTACCCTAAGAAATCTCCTCATAAACACATAAGGAGTTGGAATGCTAGAAAAACATTGCAAATTACTAAGAATGGATATCTCTGTGTGCAAAAGTCCAGCTTTTGTGTAAGCTTTGTCTAGATAATGTGAATAAAATCTTCAACAAGAGGAATAGAGATTTCTTCATATTTTTTTCCAATCTATAACCTCTTGCAATCCTTCTCATGGGCCAAAGTCAACAATGAAACTTTGCAAAGATCAACATGGAGAGATACCAAGACAATTCAAAACAAACCAAAACTAAGCGCAACAAATTAAAAAATGTTTTTGGTCAATGTGGATTGCTTGTCTACTTACGTGCTCTTGCACCAAATTCAAACTATTATGTGGATCTTTAAAATTATTCGGGGATTATTAAGTAGAGATTTGCATTAATGAAGATAAGGTGCATTTGCGAGTTTGATCTTTGCAAGGTAAAGCCAAGTAAATCAATTTCACTTGAAAAGTAATTTCTTACACTATCATTAGGGTTTCCACCTAGGGTAGACTCTATGTTGCAAGATTAGGCATCAATTAGTCTAGAAGGTCAACCATTCATTCTCATAAATCAAGAAATCTTGCAAACTTTTAAAGTTTTTACACTTCCTTTACTTTGATTATACAACCTATTGTTGAAAATTTCTATTAATTTTATGGTGATCTTTGATTATTAAAAGCCTAGAGGATTGTTTATAGTCTAGTTTTCACTATCTCGATGATTTATACAACTATCATTGAAAGTATTTAAAGGATTTTTGACGTAATCAATATTTAGTTGCATTAGTTATCTAGATGCTTGAAACAATGCAACAATCCTTAGCAAAGAACAACAATCACAATTAAAGTATAAAGTCGTAGTTTTTGGTGTAATTGAGATATTTATCAAAATTCAAGTGTAGTTTTTCGAGTCAAACTCATTGACCCATATTTCATGGGTAGTGGTTCACAAGAACCCATCTCTCATAAGAATGAATGGTACACTTAGCACTTATTGCATTAAGATAAAATTTTAGTATTGGATCTTTTCCAAGATGTCACCCATCTGAAATGTACTCCTACTCCAACTGAAATGTGTTTAACAATAGAAATTCCCAAAATTAATTGCACTTAACTTGCTATCCTATTTGATAAACTTTCAGCAAGTGTTGTGAGTTCCCTTTAGTTTATTAATTGATAATAACTAGGATATAGAAATTACAGAACTGAAACTGAATTAAGTCAAACATTTAAGACCTGCAATCTTCTTCAATATTCGTATTCTTCACCGTAGCATAAAATTTATCAAGAACAAATTTAACAGCCAGTTCCCTTTGGCGTTCATTAAATGAGCTCAAACTAACAGAGGTGTAAGGTGCAGATTCATTCCAGGCAGTTTGGAGTAAATATTGACTCTCCCGTACAAAACACTAACAGGAAATTCGAGTGTCATTAAGCAATTCTGTTTTCTAATGGAATGATGATTACGAGTGTCTTCAATGACCAAAATATGACACCTCAGACGTGGACGACAAGAAACTTCAACAAGTCCGACTTCCCCGAGATATTACGGAAACTAACGCAGCCGTGTACAGTAAAAAAGAAATTCGAAACTCTGATAACAAGTCAAATTTGAGATATATATTAAATTGTCTTGGATCACATTTGTTACAAATATAGCCTCTTGGGCTTGGAAATCGCTACAAAAAACATGAAAGAATAAAAGAATTTGAATTAAGGAATTTGATGAGACTTGGCGCATGTTGATCCTTTGAGCTCAGTTGGACGTCTGGCGAGTGCATTCAGCAGGAAAGCCCTGCGGAAACCTTTTACTGTCTGTACAATAATTGTAAATCATGTAGTTCTTGCGCACCCATTCAAGTTTCTCCTGCTCACTTAACTCCAATGCCTGTGCACCATACCATGAATTCACAGAGCAATCGGAGGAGGCAGAGCATGTCTCTGCTTTGAAATTTCCATAAGATGCCACAAATGGGGATTTGCTCCAATCGATCTTCACTGCACCGCCTCTGGTTGCCCAATCATCTGCGTTCCACAGGCTCGAATATATTCTCATCGCTTGATTCTTGGGATATGCAACGCCCAAATCCTCGCTATTCTTGAACACTCTCACCGGAGTTCCATCCACAGAAAACCTGCACAATATCAGAAATACATATTATAACTACAATAATGTTGTTAAAACTGGAGGGCTAGGTTAAAGAGGACATTCACTAGTTAATTTGAAGTCGCATGGAGATTAATAACTTACATAATTTGATGGGGATTCCAGAGCAGGGAGTAAGTGTGGAAGTCTGCAGTGGGATCGAACCAGAGGTAGAATTGCTGCTCACGACTGCCTTTTCCTTGAGAGAAAACATTGGTGTGCATAATATAGGGGTCTCCAGACAGATTTCCCAAGAACTCAAAGTCTATTTCGTCGTGCTTATCCCCTTGTGATGACAGCTGCACCGAAGCATTATTAGACCATACTCAACATCCCACAACAATACTAATACCACCCACTAATAATTTCAGTACCAAAACAATGAATCGAAGCGACAGACTTACATAATATGCAGTAACAGTTCCGGCCGAGTTACCGGGCACCAGCTTGATTTGCATATCAATTTTGCCAAAGAGATATTCATTCTTGGATTGGAACCCTGAACCTGTTTCAATACGGCAGAGGCAGGGGAGATAAGGATCGGTTAAGCATACTGTTGAAATCACATATATATGCAGTAAGAAAATGAGATAAAGTACCTGAGGACTGATCGAGAGTGAGCTGCAAGCGTTGGCCATTGTCGAGTATCTTAGCACGATCGTTTCCCCATGTGATGTCGAAGTCATTGAAAAAATTTGCAGAAGCAAGGTGGGAGAATGAGAGTCCAAGGCTTAAGAGGAGGAAACATGGTAAGAGATCCATTGGAAACTCAGTTGAAGAGAAGTTGTAGTAGTGATAGAGGTATGCGAATGTTGAATGGTGATGGGTGAAGAAGTGAATGGGATTGATATATAAGCAGGGTGAGGTAAGGAATGGAAAGTAGCGAGAAGTTTCACATAGAGTTGTCAAAGTGGATGAGTTGGACCGCGCTCTGTATTTACAGCGAGATAAGGCGTGGGATTTTATTGAACGCGGAGTTCCAGCGTGGGATTTTATTGTTGAGTACAGCTGGCAAAGGCATGCGCATTATGACACCGTAGAGCTGTATTCCAGAACTGTGGGTGCTTCCCAGTTTCGAGGCTCTACTTCAAACGCAGTTTCTTGGATGTTGACATCTCACACAGTCCACTGAGCGGTCAAACGTTTTTTTAACTATTTCGTGAAAACTGATAGCTGGACAGCGACCATTTGGTGGGCGGGTATAATTATAGTATTTAATTGTGATGCTTTATTAAAAGAAAAAATGATTTAATAATTATTCGAGAAGTAGTCACTGTTCAACTTTTGTTCAACTTTTTAAGCAGTAACTTGAGAGCGAGTGGTTTCAATGTTCTTATACTCATTTTAAATTGTACAATAATAATTTTTAAAGTTAATTTATTTTATCAAAGCTTATTTTCAATTCTTAAACATTAGTGGGTGCACTAAAATAGAAGAAGATTCCAATTTATCATTTTCCTTTAATTAAATATTTATGTGGAAATAGTCAAGCAGCTTAAATTTAAGTATAAAATGCATTGGAGCAACAACATAA
Organism: Cryptomeria japonica; assembly: GCF_030272615.1. NCBI lineage: Eukaryota > Viridiplantae > Streptophyta > Pinopsida > Cupressales > Cupressaceae > Cryptomeria > Cryptomeria japonica. Next base: position 722,817,013 of record NC_081408.1, read on the forward strand.
AGAGATGACATTATGGGGACATGAGTACAACACCATTGCAATTATTCTAGACAAGAAGTAATATGATTATTTTTAAATATAATAAATGTAAGGTCACGATATTTTCCATACACACAAAGATAGATTTATCATAGCATGATAAAATTATGCGTCGCAATCATATATTTAATACAAATTATATAGAAAAAATTTTATTTGACAATAATCTTTTTTTAAATTTCTAACATTAATATTACATTGTATGTAATACTCACCCATCCACATAATATAATATTTTATCCATTATTAAATCACTCCCTTTAGAAAAAAGAAAGACATTAGTACACAAAATCTAACACTAGCACTTGCACCAAAACAAGGTGCGAGGGTTACGCCGATAGCAATGTATACTTTCAATGATATATTGGAGGGTACAAAATTACATAATGTTAAAATTGCATTTATTAATGATAATTTTTTATTTAATGTAATCAAATCGATTTTAAAATATAAAAAATATAAATACAAATGAATGCAAATTTATCCAGGATATTATAATTTCTTGTGTTGGTTTGGCATGCCTCTCACTACAACTCTAATTTCCCTTATAAGCCCTTTCTAGTGTTTCAACATTTCTTATCTCGATGTGCCTATTTAATTTGTCATCCATGGCATGACTTTCCCTCCAGTCAACTCTTACCCTCTAACCCTAAACTTTACCCTTATCCTAATTCTAACCTTAACCCTTACTATATCCGCAATTCTGATCCTTAAATTAAACATAATTCTAACCCTAACCATACTTTTAATTATAAGACTTACCCTAACTCTATCTACAGCCCTAACTCTAATCATAATTCCAAGTACAATTATAACCCTAATAGTAAATTTACTTCAAACTCTCCGATTAATCATAACACTAACTCTATTTATAACCTTTAGCTCCATCATTACCTTAATCCAATGCTAAATAAATAACTTTATCCCTAATTGTAATCATAATGCTAATTCTAACACTAGCCCTAATTCTAACCTTAGGTCTAATATTCTAAATGTAATCCAAATTTTAATCTACTCCAACCATTGTTTGGAATAGTTAATGTATTGTAGATATTTAGTTAATTGGAGTAAACGATATGATCCACAAGAATATAGCAATTGCAGACATTGTTTGAACATAGTTGTGGCTATGAACCTACAAGAACATAGGAAGGAAAGGTTATAACGGAAGAAGTAACGTTGAAAGTACATTGTGCTTAAGAGTGAAGCATGTGGATAGTTGCTGCTTATGGAGATGTTGAAAATGAAGAAAGTGAAAAATTCATTCAGTGTGAGATCTGCATAAAGAGAAAATGAAGATATTGTCAGTCTACTAGAATATATGATAGAAATAATTGAAGAATATAAAAGGCAAGGAGAACCATCTAGAAGTTGTTGCTGGAAAAGTTTTGGAAAATGGATTATTGTATCAATAAGACAAGAGAAATGGAGAAATGTTTAAAGTTTCTTTCATTAATAAAATAAAATAGGATGATTTTGACCCAACATGATGTAAAATAAAATAATTGTATAAGAGATAATATCTATGTAAGAGAAAACATATGCATTCCTAACTTGGAATATCTCTCCAAAAAGTTAAAATTTGTATGAACATCTCATTTTGTACACTTCTAAAGATTTTGTAGAACATATGTTACAAGTAAACATTTGTGTGAACATCTCATTTTGTACACATGTTAAGCTTTTGTAGAACATATGTTACAAGTAAAAATTTGTATGAGCATCTCATTTTGTACACTTCTAAAGATTTTGTAGAACATATTATTAACAGATTAAGCATGGCTCATCCTTGCCATCTTTAATCATGTTGCAGTTATCTAAACATTCAATTAGATTTCCAACACAAAAGATTATATATATTTACAAATAAGGCCTTGTAGATTTTGCAATTATGGATATTAAAAATATCATGCTATTTCAATCACCCCCAACATAATACTAATACAAATAAGATTTAGAATTGTGTAAATTAATAATGTATCAAAATTTGGCAAATAAGTAAGCCAATATAATTGATATTGAAGATAGGTTTTGAAAATTGTTTTTCTCATAATCTCTTCATGATAGTCAGTGTGAAGATTAATCTATGAGAAAGGAATCAATCATTGCATAAGATTAGATGTTGTCATAAGTAAATCATTTTTTGTTGTTTGTATTTGTTCCAGAGTTTGTCCCTTCATTGGTGGTAGTAAATTTGTGTCAAATTATACTCCATGCAGTTTGCACAGGGATGTTGAATCACTTACCAATCATTTAAGATAAGAAAATGAAACAGTGTTCAACATGTTGTCAAAGAGAAGGAAATTTCTCATCCATTGAGAAATGATAGTGTTCACATGTTGGGATGGTAAGTGTAATTGCTCAATTTTCTCATCTTCTTTATCATTTGTTGTAACAATCTGCATTAACATGTGAACCATGTGAGAGAATTTTACTTGGATTAAATGGAATGGGCATGCATTGTATGAACTATCAAGCATAATGTGAACCTATTGGGTCATAGAATCAACACTCATCTATTACATCTATTAACTTGATACACAACTACTCATCACGAATATAATCACCAATCATGTTACGCAAGCGGAAATGAAATACAATACATCAATAATCATCTATCTTCCCTAGGGTATCTCAACGCCATTACTTAAACTGCACACGAAAAAATTCCTAATCATGATAGCATTTTACTTCTAGAATCCAAGTGCAATCTAACTTACCATCATCAATTCCTTTCACACAACCATATATGATTCATTACTTAATCCAAGAAAAATTATATCAATTTATGAATACTCAAATATCCCATAAGGTTCATTTCAAGAACCAATACCAAATGTTCCTAATCCCAACCATTCATTTCTTTTGACATCAAATAACCATTTCAATACCAATTACCACATTATTAAATCATAGAAATATGAACTAATTATGTCATCTCAAGCATAGCACTAAGTACACATCCATAGATTCAATATCCATTAATCCCATTATTAAACATTCTCAAAATACACATGATACATCATTTTCCCTAATAACATCTACTAGATACATGAATACAATGTCTTTCATAGCAATGAACATAGCTCTCAAATACAATTACATATACATGTCTAATGAATCATGATCAATAAGCTGCTAAGAATATCCATCCACGAGCTAAAGAGATAAGAGATCCACATCCACACAAAGTATCCAAGAAAAGCATCCACTAAAGAACATCACAATGGAAGAAAGGCACCAACCACCCGACCATGTGGAACTAAAGGAACCAACCCTCATGATAGGAGATAGCACAACATCCCACACACACTCTAGATCTAAGATAACTCCGAACAAGAGGAAACAGCTTTAACACAAACCAAGGAAAAGATATCAAACAACCAAGAGACCTCCTGAGGTTACTCAACAACAAGACATAAGGAACTAGTACCAACATGTAGGGAAAGAGTGTCATCACATGATACCACATCTATGATACACATGCGAAACAATCTCAATCTTTGAGGAAATCAAGGTAGTATAGTTTACCCAGTTACTAGATCTACCACCTCACTTTGGTCTCTGATCCATGAGATAGGTATTACAAAACACATTTATTATCTTGATTAGATGAGTTACTCTACCCAGCCCATCCAATATTAATTATTATGTTATCACTTATCAATTACAATGGAAAACCTCCAATGAGATATCCAAACGGTCTAGACCCCAACTCTATCCTAGTAGTCTATTCCTCATGACCTCGACAAACTCATATAAGCCCACTCCCCCTAATCATGCACCTAGGCCTCAACAACACATGAACTCAAACAATAAAGCTCACAAAATATAATCTGGCTAATGAAGATAGCGCATCATAAATACAAATGAACCAACAATGTATACCACATAGGTCACATAGACCACACAACATCATAGAGAGAAGAATTCATTAACATAACAAGGTACTACTTCTCTTGCAAAAATACAAATGATCAAGTAATGCATCAAAATATTACTTTGGACATCCAAGAGCAATCAAGAACACAACATAGCCTCTGGACAGACTATTGGAACAACTAAGAAATCGTAAAACCTAGACTGATACTCAAAAAACTAGAAGAAAGACTCAAACACATAAAATAGAATGAATAGTGCATTTACTTATCTGGTTAGTGCATATACAAGTCATTGCAGATTCCTGCAGTGTATTTTCCAAGGGATTCGGCCCATATACATAATGTTTTTGTGCATACAAAAGGATTCAATGCATCATCATTACTTTGTATCAGAAATGCCATACAGAACAATGCATTTAACATGTTAAACAACACATAAGACCAGTAAAGTGGCGCATATGTTGTTTTAGTGAAAATACTTGAATACACAAACGGAAAAATAAATTTATGGCAGTAAAATAAAATCATAGAAATAATTTAATGTTTCAAAAATACAATGATGAGGAATGCAATCACCAAATAGAGCTGATCAATAAGGTTATAAGGCTCAAAGGTAAATATACAAGGCATGTAAATGATTATAAGAAACAACTCTCGGTAAAGCATGAGCACTCTCAGACAAAACACAGAGACTCCCGACAATCCATATTATAACAAGTGACTCAACACAAGGATCAAATCTTTGAACTAATGCAAGAAATAACATACAAAATTCCTACAATCACAATCCAAACTTACAGGAAGCCAAAGATACAAGACAATGATACACAAAGAATATATGCAGTGTTGTCCATTCACGACTGCACACAACATAATACAAATTTTCCCCCAATCTAATATAGTTTCAACTATAGTATATAATGCATATAACATAAATTAAAAAATTTAATTGTACAAAACTATATGAATATTTTCCTGAAAAATCTCAAGAATAGGTAGAGAAGACAATCTTTTCAAAACTCAAAATGCAAGGGGAAGAATCCTCCAACTTGGTAAATGTTGAATGGAAAATTGATGAAGAAGATTGAAATCCAAACAAGTCCAAGCAATCCAACTCCAACAAGAAATCAAAATCTACCTCTAGAAAGTGCATCTGAGAAGCCAACACCCATGAACTCATAGGAAGGAAAATAAATAGAAATCTAAACCCAAAACCATAGAATATGTTAGTCAATCAAAATATTAGGATAAATAATATTTCTTACCAACTCATCACAAAATCTAAGGTAAATGTGAATAAAATAATAGTAAATTTACTTACCCAATAACTCCACCAATCACAAGAAAGGGTAGGTAGAATAATATTTAATCAACCCAAAAAGGTAAATAATAAATCAATCAATATGATAACACTCATGGGAAAAATTAACTATAAATCCCAACAAATAATTAAATATAAAAAACCAAGAGCTATAAATAAATTAAAGCCACAATACATAATGAAAGGCTATATAAATGATTAGATATCAAAGTCTTATTATTACAAAGCAATATTAATAAAACCATTATCTAATAAATAATAAATATCCAATGATTATAATATCATTTACCAGCATTACTTCTCAACTATATTAAATATTATTACAAACCATGAATTTATTTTATTATTGCGATCTATATATATTTAAATTTTATTATTATAAACTATATAAGTCCATTAATTTAATTTAACATTATTAAACTATATAAATCATTTAATTAATAAATAAATAAATAAATCGATACATACAACACTCCAAGCATACCAACAAAAGATACTCAAAAGATCACTCAACACTGAACAATAACTCGCACAAAAACTAACAAGGGTGGTCAATCTTAAACGTACAGTGTACAATGGGATTTCATGCCATCTCTGGTCAACTTACCATTGGGATAAGACATGCTCAAACCTGTGAAGCAAGGTGGAGTCAATGTCTCGTACCTACAAGCATCTACAAAACCACAATACAACATATACAATATATAATACAGGCAAGTGATAGAGAATCGCAATGGCACATCTTGCTCGTAATGAGTGATGTGACATCATCCCTATTAGGAAGATAGTAGAAGACACTCATAAAAAAACAAGAAATAACATAATCGATCTCACGTCATTAATTAGGGTTAGTACATCATTAAATATGCTCAAATCATCGTAAAAGAGTATAAACAACACATATAAAGAGATACATATAAGTTATCAAATGAGCACCAATCATAATAATAACCCATATAACAATCCATAATGTCATTATCCACATGAAATAGTAATGTCAAATGCAATATAATATGTCCAAAATCCATGATAAAGCATCTAAACCACATGAAAACCCATGATAGTCCAATCCAAGCATCCCTAAATAGTCTATGATATGACAAAATAGTCCATCAAAACACGAAAGGAAAAGATAAATCATGAAGGGACACTACATGATATGGATTGGCTATGGAGAGATTTTGGCATTATGAGGATGTTATGGATGGATTTGAAACTCAAAAGGCCAGCATAAGATTATATGGAAAGTGGATATGAAAATGAGGGTAGGAGACTCCAATTTATAGATTAGAGGAGGCCAAAATGGACGGTCAAGATTGATTTTGGGATGAAGGGTTGAAATCGATTTGAGAGGGAGCACATGGATTAAGACGACAAGGTGTGGGATTCAAGAGATATTCCATAAAGGCATTTCTTGTCTCCATAACTCTCAAGGTTCATGGGGAAGATCTCCCAAGGACATTGATAAGAGAAAAAAGAATATTAAATTCCTTGGGGGGAGGGAGGAGGAATTAAAAAATTCCAAAATAAGAGGTGCATGAGGAGACTAAATGGCTAAAGGAATTAAAAATTCCTTGGGAAGAGGATACATGGGGAGATTCAAAGAATTTAAATTTATTTGAAAGGATTAAAGTTGACCCATCCGTGATTAGGGATGTAAAAATAATTAAGGGGATTGATTACGTGGCTTAATGAGGGATTAGAGTGCAAGTGGGAAAGTTAGAAGGATGTGACATGAGGAGAGAAAATGAGTGGAGGAATATAAAATTGAGGAATAATGATAATCATGCTTCTAGAAGAATTAATTAGGCTAGGTGAGGATTGGAGGAAGTGATTTGTAGGAATCACTTGATCAAGTTAATTAATTAAAATTAATTAACTAAATGGACTTAGAAGAAATAATGGTTTAGGAGATTATAGAAGAATTGGGAAATAATTAATTTATTTATTAATTATTTGACTATAGTGATAAGATTGATTAAAATTGATTTAATTAATCTTAAGAAGAAGAGAATTAACACAATTAAACTGGTTAATTATGTTGACAGGCTTAAATTAATTAACTATTAATTTAATTAATTTTAGGTGTCTACAATTGGGAAGCAACACAAAAATGCAAGGGCTAATGGCCAAAAATCTATATGTTTCTCTTTTGATGATAAATTCTTATGTTTTGTGGTATTTGAGCTAGAATTTTTATATGATTGATTTGGTTCATGAATGGATTTTTTGCTTCATAGCCTCATTTTTATGTCCATAAATAGTATGTACTAGATCAAATTGTCCACCATGGGTTAAGCCTGAAAGTACACTCTTGGACCAAATTTTCTCTGCCAAAGATTATAGAAAGATCCCAAACTAGAAGACACGTTCATTTAGGTATTGAATTTTTTACATGAATCCATAAAATATGAATATTCTTTCTATGATCAATAATTTGCCCATTCATTTAAGTATTTAATCATATGATGCAGTAGTGAACAATACATTTGAGAAATATACCAGCCAAGAAAGGGTAAAATAATTGCATTGCATTTGTGAAATAGGCACATAACTCACACAGAGAAAGACTGTAGAAGGAAGGTTGCATCTTGCATATCTGATATTGGGAGGAGCGACAAAATTGACATTGCCCATAAAAATTTATTTTATCAACGTACTATAACCTGTAATGGGAGATATGCTAACCATGAATGGCATAAAGGGCTTGAAGATAACCTAAATCAAACATATCATGCTACAACAAAATCTTTTATTGAGTTGACATATTAGGGGTAAATCTAAAGAGATATTCATATATTCACAAGATAACAACATAATTATTTTTGAATTAAAAAAAAAGATGATTCAATCAAGTACAAATTTTTTTTAAAACAAGTGGCTTAGCTCCAAATTGATTTTTTTTTTGATGTGTTGTCAACGATGCTAATGAGAGAAATGGGTAGAAATTGTAAGAAACTCTACCAAGTAGGATTTTCTATAAATGAGATGAATCAATTCAATTTAACAATTTGAGATTGGCCGGATAACTTGCTTATTCATTATAATTTCAGAGATTCCTCATATCAAAATACATAAAGAAATGGAATAATGTTTAAAATGGAATAATGTTTAAAAGGCTTTAATTCTACTATCCACTCTATGTGAAAATAGCTTTAGCATCCATTGCATTTACAACACCTGTAGTAGTTGGTATACATTTAATAGTAAATAATTATGTTAGGAACTGTCAAAAAAATTAATTCAAAAAGGAAAAGCAAATAAAGAAATATTTAAATCCATCAAATAAAAATAAAATTCATTTCACAATTCAAAATATCTCTATATAAAGAAATAAAGATGGATCTAATACTTTCTATTACAAAAATAAACACACAAAAATGACCCAGCCATGTATAGATTCAAAAAACAAATCATTGGAAACATGGCAAGTGACTTACCTCTAGATTTTGCACAGATTATGTTGTGATGTCAAGGATTTTGATAAGAAAAATGAGCAGGAAATGGTCCTACCAAAGGAAAGTTTCTTTTTAAAATGAGATAATCAAAACCAGCTTCCCTATAGCTACTACAATGAAATATAGCATATCAGCCTATAACAATAAATTATATTATCATAGTAAAACAACTGTGTGAGACTACACACGTTAGCCAATAATAGGTAAGTCATTAATCAAGATACAAACCAAATACTTTATATATTTGACATTAGGAGTGAAATTCATAAAACTTTGCAAGCATAGACATTTTGCAGCTATCCCATCTTTGACATGCCTTTCAAAGTTGACTAATATAATATGGGTTTCAAAATTTAATCATTTACAAACCCAAAAACAGGTCTAAATAGCCGATCAATAAATCCACGAGTTAACATGTGCATTTAACACAAGATCATAACTTCCTACAAGCAAGACTTTAGAAAATAAATGTAAGAAAGTGAATTAAATTGTAAATTCATTACAATTTGAAATATTTTTTACATTATAACTCATAAAAGAAATGGAATAATGTGAAGAAAATTTAATTGGAATTGTAGGTAAACCAAAATATGAAAATCTAAACTTTTTCCAAGAACAAATGATTTTCAAGCATAAAACATTTTGTTTCACATCTGCATCAATTAAGTCTCAATTTTTTTCAGGGCCTTTGGTTTCATAATAAATCTTTTAGCTACCTCAACAAATAAAAACTAAATTTTTAATCATATTACTCAATACTTTTGGTATTCCATGCTAAAAATCCTCAACAAAATTCAGTACAAAATTTAAAGTTTTATTTTATGGCTGAATTTTTTTCTCAAAGATTTTAGGGCTTTCATCAATTTTAAAGTAAAAATACTTTATTTTACAATGTGACATAAATTTTCCAAGGCTGGAAACTATAACATATTTTTAAGCCAAACTCTTTCATTTTTCAACTTTATTAAATTATAAACCAGACTTTGGACCTTAAAATCATTTGTTCTGCATCTGCACCCAAAAGGAGTAAATTCTAGGGCGATTTTTTTGGTTTCAAAGATCTAAAGAATCAAACCATGACAAATTGATTTAAAAAATAATTGAATAAATATTTTTTACAAAATACTAGGGTTCTGGTTTGTATAGAAACATACATCTCTTGTACTGAAATAAAGATATCCATGTTCTTGTTGGTCGCATATATATATATATAGACAAGCTACAACAGTAATACCAATTTAACATAAGCACATACTGCAATTTAACGTGTATCATAAAATCAAAAATTGAAAGTGAAATTATAATTCAGAGATCCATACCAACAGTCCCTGAGAATGCGTAGAAGCAACAAAGGCAATTAGTACAATTCAATTATCTAGATTTTAAAACACTTATTTGCATTCTGCACCATGCCATTTTAATGGTGTCAGAAATTGCATTTAATGCGTACAAAGAAATAAGACCAATGAACAAATGTTTGCCATTTATTTATCTATTATATTTATGCTACATTGACTACTTTTATTAAAAAATGAATAAAAAAAATTATAGAGTTATAGCAGCCAATAAGTAAACATAGAAAACCTATAAGATTTGAAAACTAATGTTGAGTTTGGTTTAAAATTTTGATTTGGATAATTTTCACTTTCCTTATTAAGTTCAAGTTATAGATAGGCAAACACTTGATGAGGACAATTGTAAGTAACCAAGTAAAAAAAAAAAAATTCTAGAATAATTATAAGCAACAAATTCTAGTAGCAAAAAAAAGAGTATACCACCTAAAAGTAATAAGAAACCAAGCATCTCACATAAAAGAAACTTTAGTCCAAATTCATTACAACAAAACTTGAAGGAAAATCTACACAAAGAAATTAATATAAATTTCTTGTTACATACATTTACAGAAATGATAACCACATATGGTATCTGATTCCTCTACTTGTGCTAACAGTAGGAAAAACAAAACAAAACAATTGCTAAATTTATTAAACTGTCATTTTGCCAAGCATATGCAAAAACCCCAGAACTGGGTATACGATAGTTTGTCATTAACTAATTGACAACATATGCAGTTTTTACTAATCCCCTGTTTCTTGTATTGACAGCCTATATAGTTTGTACAATTCAAAGTGCAAAGTACACTCTATTTTTCATTACTCCACTAATATTAAATAGTATTATGTATCATCATGTCATATGCTGCATATCATATCAAAATTTTCCGATAATAACTTTGTTCAAAATTAGTGATCTAAATTTATATCTAAAACCAACGATCAATTAAAAAAAATTAGCATTTCATTACTATATTAGAATGCTTATCTAGTGCACAAAATAAATTGTATTTTTGTAATTTAAATGTCTTTTGTAATCCTTGAAACCGTGATTGCTCAAAACTTGTTGGCACAATAACTAGATGGGACACTTTAAGTGCATTCAGATACCCAAGTTGTTTTATATTCATCTCTGTATCTTATATAAATATACACATGCCAGTGCAGGAGAGGGGCATATATCCTGCAATTCCAAAAAGAATAGACATCTATACTGCAAATGCAAAACTAAAGATAAAGCTCCTACCTACAGTTATGACAATAGCTTAAGAATTGTTTGAGATTGAACTATGTAATAGCCATTGTATTGTGGGCATACAAGAATACAATAGATGTTATCAATTTTATGGCATTAATACATACAAGAAAATAAGCTATGATTCTCAAGTTGGATATTCTTAAACCATAATAGGGATAATTTAGATCTTCTATCTATTGTATTGACTTGGATTGTCTTTAGTAGATATTGGATCAAATGGGTGATGTCATGTTTGTCTAGTGCAACATTCTCAGTCCTAGTAAACGGGTCTCCATGTGGATTTTTCTATTCTTAACGTGGAGTAAAACAAGGAGATCCCTTCTCTCCTTCTCTCTTCATCTTCATGGAGGAAGACATCAATAGAGTCATTGGTGCAACACGTGGGAAGGAAGATTGGAGAGGTCTCAGTATTAAACTTTGTGAGGAGTCATTTTCACATTCGCTATTGCAGATGACACCTTTTTATTTGAATCTTAGTTCTTTTTTTTAAATGTGCCCAAGTGAATCAAGCAAAGGCTTATTCCTTTATGGAACAATATAGTTGTTGAAATGCCATGTAAATATTTGGGTATCCCTATCTTTTCTAGAGGAAATAAGCCAAAGCTATGGGACCATGTTGTGACTTCTATCACGAATAAAATTACATCTTGGAAAGTGAAATAGCTATTTCTAGCCAATAAGTTAGCCTTAACAAATTTTATTCTATGTGAAATTCCCATCTATATCATGTCAGTGTTGAGCTCCCCAAACACTATCCTTAAGCAACTCCAAGATTTGTCTATCCTTAAGCAACTCCAAGATTTTTCAAGAGATTTCTTATGGGCTGAGAACCTCACAAGCAAGAAGTTTCCTCTTATGGCATGGGATAAGGTGTGCTCTGATATAAATAGTGGGGGGAGTTGATATAAGCAATCTTCAAGCCTAGTGGACATTCCTCCTGCAGTAGACATTCCTCCTTTTCTCAATCATGGAGCTCTTGTGGTTTGGCATCCTTTTCTGGGCAATTTTAAGGCCATTGCCATCCTTTAGAATATTAGTTGAGTGGGAGATGGATGTTCTTTCTTCAAGAAAATCACTGATATTGAGCCAACAACATTCATAAAATGGTTGACTACTTTTATGAAATATGTTGTGGAGAGCAACATCATGTGGAGTCATTTGGTGAGCAAGCCACCAATGAAGAAGACTAATTCATTCTCAGTTTTATTTTGGGGAACTTTTGTTGTAGCTGAGGACTTATTGAGAAATTTTTTTGCCATTGTCAAGTAACTTATCACGATCATCTCCCCATGTGATATCAAAGTCTTTGTCAAAACTTGCAGAAACAAATTACAAGAATGAGAATGCAAGGATTAGGAGGACACGTAGAGGGAAATCCATCATGAAATGAAGCGAAGACACGCTATTATAAAAATATTAACAGAGTTCAGCAAAGTAGCTCGAATGGTGGTAGAGAAATCTATCGGCTACATATAGAGGAAGGCTTATGTAAGGGAGGAACGAGTGGGGTTAGGATTCAATCGATACGTGAATTGTATGAATGAGTTGGAATGCGTTTCTTTTCACTGACAAAAGCGTTGAATTTTTTAGCGGCACTGATTTCGAAGTTATTAAATAATAAAAAGGTAAATCTGCCCCACAAAGTTTCACCTAATCAGTCGAGTCAAAAATTGAAGAGGTTGTTATTGGGGAGGTTCCCTTGCCTGTCAAAAACACAAACTTACTGTATTTTATAGGTAGCGTGTGTCGGGTGTTTTAGACTGATGGAAGAGGAGATTTAGCTTTGTTTATCCACACAAAAAAATGGACACCACAGCCAGCAGCTGAAAAGCTTTGTTTATCCACAAAAAAAATGAATTTAGATTGACACGACATCCGGCTGATAAGAATTTAGATTGAGTTCGACGCCAGGCTATTTCGCCATTTTCTAGATTTGACTGGCTTTTGCTATTCTTGCTAGAGCAGGTAGACATTTTTAATTTATAATTTTTTGTTTAAAAACGAATCCGAATTTTAAAGATGGCAACAAATCTTTGAAGCTTCCCTACGCTTTAAAGATAAGGTACCTAAAACACGGGAACAGCAGACATGGCTGTAAATTAGGAATATTCATAGCCTCCAAATCATTAACATTAACTAAAAATCTGCCCTTCTACGTTTTGAAGTTCTTTTTGGCTGCTGGCAGGTCAGCCGTTTGGAATGATTGTCCCCTTCCCTTTAATTTCGATCGTGCCTTGCAAATCTTCTATGTCATGAAAAGGAGCTAGCTATAACTTAATATCAATTTCCGTACAAACTTTAATAATAATACAAAATAAAAATAATATTAAAATTTTACAATAAAAATAGACCCTAAAATTTATATTTTAAAAATTTATAATAAAAAATCAAACATAAAATTTACAATAAGTAGTTATTTACATATTTATATTACAATAACAAATTATTTACATATATACCATTAATAAAAATGCAATATTTTTAATGGAACTTGTAACATAAGAACAACTTTTATCCAAACTTTTATAACATAAAACTTAAAAATAATATTAAAAATTTTACAATAAAAATAGACCTTAAAATTTATATTTAAAAATATGATTTAATTTGCAACAAAAAATAAATATAAAATTTACCTTGTAAAATTTGTAATAAAAGCACATTATTATTTGCTAGGTGATTATACCTTTAATAGGTGATCTAAAATTGAATCACTTGAATGTAAGTGATTATACCTCTAATAGGTGATGCAAAGCTCTCAAGATAAGACCTTCATGTGGATGCAATAAAATGATAAATCACATAAAATCCGTTATGAAATCATAATTGAAACATAATATGAAGATGTCTTGAAGTAGTTTGTCACTCCTTAAATCAAATGTACTCTTGAGGAAGAAGAATTGCTCTTGAATTGGATGATAATGGTAGAATGAGATGAGATGTTGGAAATGAATTGAGGAGGATGCCTTATATAGGGATTTCATAATTAAAATCACCTTTAGGCCAACTTAGATTTAGTGTATTGTCACACAGAGTTAGATTTGAATAGGTTAGGACCAACTTATTATCCTCCCAAAATTTCAAGGCAAAAAGTGTGGTCCACCGAGGTTCTTGTGCCAACCTGGTCCTGACAAATTTTTTTTGAATTTTTGAGATGCAAGATAATAGGGTTCTAATGCTAATTCCAAATCAATGGCTCAAAACATGATGTATAAATATGCAAAAAATGTTTTGGAAGTTGAAATAGGGGTAGGATAATGATAATTTAGGATAATAAAAGATAAAAGGCACATGTAGATTTAACGGCCAAATTAATAGTGTGATGATATAATAAAGTCAAGTAAGACCATAATATTGAATAAAATGTTAATTAATTACAATACATGGCCTATAATGCACAGAGAAAAGGGAAATACTAAAATGAGTGCTAGGAGAGTATAATTAAAGGTGTACAATTTATGATACTACAACAATCAAAAATTAATAAATGGAATTTTTTGAATTTACAATTTGTTGAATGGCATTTTATAATTTTAGTACTTAGAATTTTTTTTCTTGATGTTCACTTTAAAAATTTTAGTATATGCCTATAAGAGAGAGAGAGAACACATGCAAAAATAACATGTTAAAAAATACATGCAAAAAATTGCATGCAATACTCACATGAAAAAATCACATGCATAAGTCACATGCAGAAAATTGGTTTACACAATAGATGCCTTTTGATCGTAAATTGTAAGATCCACATGCCTTCAATAGAGAATAAATGAATTTAGTAAGGTATGCCTACAATAGAGACTCCAATCTATAGTAATGCCTATGCAACCTTAATATAACTCCACCATGCGAGAATTTCAACTTTGCACATACATAAAAGGAGATGCCAATTTTGATCAAATGGAATATCCACACTCTTTGAGTGATCTTTAGTTTGTCTTGACTCTCTATTGCAAACACTTTGCATAGAGAACAAAAAGAAAAAAAGGAAAAAAGACAAATCTCATCATTGCAAAGAAATAATGTTTATTTATTCAAACTTTCAAAATTATCAAATCAAATCCACTCCAAAGCTAGGCTTTGATACCATGTAGGATTTAATGATGACTCCTCAACAACCCCAAAATTAGTTGCTAGACCTAGATATCTTCTACAAGAGATAAATTGACAAGAATAACTTGCTTCATTAATGCAAGAATGATTGACTGAATATAAAATATTACAATGATCTATGACCTTTCTTATAAATACAAGGTTGAGACATAGGACTAGATAAGCTTATGACATGTGTCTTAATCTTATACAATGAGACAACTACCTCAGTAAATTTTTGAATGAGATAGGTAACTACAATTAAATAAAATTCATAAAATTAAGATATTATAAGATCTTATCTAGACAATTATGACTTATAGAAGAACACCTAGGACCCAAGTAAACATAGGTCATGTGAATAAGTCCCTTACTAGGAACTAGTTAGATACAAGACTTTACTAGATATAAGACCTTACTCACACCAACATGATGAAAATAAATCAAATAATTTTTTCTGATTCATAAAAAGTGGGATAGGCCCGCACCAATACAAAGTATTACATAACCGCAAAAAAACACCACCTAGGGCACATCAGAAGGGTGCATCTAGCAAACAAATAGACCAAGCAAACAAATACTGATGAAAACTACTAACACAAACAAAACCAGAGACATATCTAGCAACACAAAACACAACAAAACCAGTGAACCAACAAACTACCAAAGGTATAAAGAGATGGCCTGTCGGGTAGAGGCATTGCCCTCCTACCAATCCTTACATAAACTAAGGACTTTATAAAAGAAGGAAATTTTATTGTTAGAATCTTTAGAAGAATTAGGCATTACTAGAATCCAAAGTTTTCTTAATCATGGAAATAGAAGGCTCCGCTGACATAGAAGGAGACAAAACATGTTGCTTGAGTTTGGCTCTCCTCCAATTTATTTCATCCTATATATATTTTAGAGAAGTTCATCTTTTCACCACCCTTTCATGGATTCATTTTTTCATTTCCTCAATTTTTCCCATCAGGATCTCTTGGTTCTCTTTCAATTCCAGAATAATTATGTTCTTGTTTTTCTGTGTCACCTTCTCAAATATATAGATCTTTCAATCTCCCCTCAACTTTCTCCCATTTCTCAAACTTCCTATCCATATCACTTTCCGCTTCCCAAACATGTTCATATTTGATATCCATAACCCATTTGTCCCCTCTTGCCCCCGCCTCAACCATTCACTTCAAGCCTATTGATTTTTCTGATTTCCATATTGAACTATGAGAGGATCCATTTGATAACCATTTCCTATCTCTCCACATTCTCCTCTAGTTTTAAAATTGTTTCCTTGGCATCTATGGGGGCCTTCTTAGGGTTAAAGGTCTCTTGATTAGGAGGAAAGTGGGCCACCTCATCAAACTCGGTTGGAGGCCAGTTAGATTCTCAACTAGAAGAAGATTCATAGTCCTCAACCTCCTCCTCTTCACTAGATTCTAGCACCTCTACTTTTCTGGAGGGTGGAGTAGATGAGAGATTTTTCTTGGCAAATTTTCTAGTGTTATAATGGGTGGGGATGAGTTTGGTCTTAGAGGAAGAGCCAATAGCCGAGGTAGTTTTATCCATAGGGACCCCAGAGATCTCAATCACCAGATTTAGGTTCAACAGGGAATTAGAGGGATTAGAAGCGAGCCCACCCAAAGGGTTTAAAGTAAGATGAAAATTATATAGCCTAAGGATTAAACTGTGATGTAGGGATAGGGAATTATTTGACTTGGCTCTAGCAACAGGTTGACATAAAGACAAACAGACCTAGAAAGAAGTTCATGCAGATTCCATACCTTAGCTAGTTTAACATGGGGAAGATTTGAGTTTGAAATCTTTTTAAATGACCATTGAGGGTAAATAATTTAATTAGAAGGGCCACATCCTTTTATTTTTTGAGGATCACTTCTTTGTTGTATCCACTTTTTAACTTTAATAATTATTCGCCCTTCTTGAAGAATCGGTTGAATTCTTCCTTATATGACCCTTTTGGCTTCTTAGGAAATGTAATGTCATCCTACGAGAGTCCAATAATAGGCGCAATAAACTTAGGCATGAATTTCAAGGTGACCTTGCCAATTTTCACCTCCCCATTATGTCAAGCCTCTACAAAACATTTTGAAATCTCTAGGTCGAAAACCTCATGCCCTCCACATAACTATCTAAATTCCCCTTGATCACTTTCTACCATAGCTTTGGTTTGCACTTAAATTCCTCATAGTTATCAGGTTCAAATTGGCTTAAGGCCCCCGCCCCCCTATTTCTAGCACCATGAGCTTCGTAATAGAAACCAGGTGGGTGAAACAAAAACCATTAGTTTGGGTACCACAACACTTACAAGGAGAAATGACACTACTTTTCGAAAATGATGTATGCCAATCTAGTAGAAAATGACTTGCCAAAAGGGTGGCTAGGATAAAAAAGGGCTTTTTTTGAGTTATACCCCATCATTATACTTTATGTACTCATAGATCACCATACTAACCGAATCTGGAAGGTCATAGGAATTAGTCCATAATTTTAAATTATTGGAAAATAGACCTAAAGAAGCTAGCATGTCTACAATATTGTTTCCCTCCCTCCTTGTGTGATTAAGGTTGACATGGCTAATGCCTTTAATGAGGGACTTACACTTGTCCACCAATCCTTCACATTTCCAATCCGAAGAAGCTTCATTTTTTAGAAAAGGGATTATATATCTCAAGTCACCTATTATAATTTGGTTGTACTTTCCTTCAATAATGATGATTAGACCATAATAAATGGCAAACACCTCTGCAAAGCTCAAGGTTTGCATTCCCAAGTTGGCCACATAAGCCAACACAACATTGCCTTTGGGTAAAAGTACAAAGTTGTGTCACACTTTTATAAAGGAAATGATCAATGTTGATCCAAATTTTTTAAGTAAATCAATAAAAATTGAAATATATGTTTTGAATTTTAAAATGATGTAAACTAATAAAATTTATAATCTTTTGTCTATTTTATATTTTTAGTTTTAACAAAATTTTAAAATATTATTTGATTATTGTATTTTATAAAGTAAACACTATAATCTAGTTGTTGATAAAATGTTGAAATTGAAGTTACACAAGCCACCACACTTTTTTTAGTAAATTTTACTTTTTTTCATCAATCTTTTTGTGTACATTGATAACTTGAAACTTTAGTGCATGGATATATTTTTTAATATTTTTAATAAATATATATTTTTCAATAAATTTGAAAATGTGTGTGTGCCGAAATACAACTCTTTCCAATTCCCACCAACTTTTTTCTTAATTATTTATCCAAATTAGAAAATAATTATATCACCTTGACATAGATTCCTTTCTCTACTGCATCATATTTTTTTCAAAAATTTTAAATAAATTTTAGTATTTTTCCTTGACAAGATAATCAACCTTATATTTTAGTGATGATGACCTACTTCCAATATAAAAAATATAAAATATAAAAACTAATTAAAATATTAAAAGATGTATATTTTAAAAAATTCACTTGTAGATCTATAAAAGGGTATTTTTACATTTAAAAAAAAATATTATTTATAAGAGTAGGAGTTGTTGAAACATCGATTTTATTTATTTTTAATTTTTTTTGGGCAATTAGACCCAAAGTGGTATAAAATATACATTTAGTAGACACTTCCAATTGGAAAAGTTGTGTTCCATATATAACTTAGCTATAATGAGTCTATATAGACCATGTGTTTGACTAAAATTAACTTTTAGTTAGAATTACTTAAATTCACTTGTGTTGATAAGTTAGCCTGAAAAGTTAGACTGAAGACTTCACCGATGGATAGAAATATGCACCATTGGTAAAATGTTTCCAATAGATAGTTTGTGGTGGATAGTTTTTATCATGGTTTTCAAGGAAAAATCTTTTGTCATTGCTAGCATACATACAAAACGATTATCTCTTTCCTGCCATTGAAAAAAGAACAAAAAGAAAGCTTTAGATTTGTGTAAAACTGTCACCAATCTTAGAATATTCCAAAACCATGAGAATATTTTAATGAACAAAAATATTCTAAAAAATCCCTTAATTTCTTAATGTTACTTTCAATTGATGGATTCCTTAATTTCATTATTCTTACCTTTTCTAAAGTGCATACAATAAAAATTGAGCTAGATTTTGAACTAGCTAGTTTAAATGTGTTATATAGGCTATACAATTTCTGTAAAATAATGTTATTATATTTCTATCACACATATCTAAAATAGATATGTTTTCTTTTTCTATTTATATTTTGGGATTGTCTTCTAATTGATTATTATTACCAAAATAATTAAATTTATTATCATTGAAAATTTCTATTTATAATATTGTTATTATATGATTTTGATTGTCAAAAGTTTGAGCTGCAATTTAAATTTTAATATTATATTTTATTAATTCTAATTAATAAGAGGAATGAGATGGTTTTTAGTTCTCATAATATTATATTTTTGTAAATATTTGAAATAAATTATTATATTTTTTTAGAATAGTAGGAGATTTGATATTATGATCTAAGTTAGTCATATCTTTAATTATAATTTTTGAATCTTTTATAAATATTTTTTTTTCTATTTTAATTATGATTTTTTATATTTCATAGAATTTAGCTTATATCTTTATATTAAAGCTTATATTCTTCAATATAATGTAAATAGTAAAAAATATATAACAAAATTAAATAAATAAAAGTATCATCTTTTAATTTTAGTTAGGGTTAATATTAACATTGAGATAAAGGGTTGGTTAAAATTAAGGTTTTTATTCTAATAGAAAGCTTAGGTTAGTTTAGCATTAGTGTAAAGCTTAAGTATAGGATTATAATTCTAGGGTAAATTTTCTATCATAAATATGTAAAAAATTACATGAATTTATTGTAAATTTAATGAAGAGTTTTTATTGTAAATTTTTAACATTAATTTTAAGGTCCACTTTTTACCAATTAAAATTAATAATTATAATAGTAGAAATGGGTAGGATGTAATAGAGAATGCCTTTACAAATGCTTTTGATATTAATTTGACAATAATTTAATCTTAAATTAATAATTAAATTGAATGTTTAATTATTTTAGAATATTTAAATATATAAATCATAGATTTTACATTATTGAAATGAAAACTAACTCTATTTAAAAGTTAGTAAATAACATAAGTAATAAAATGGGAATTCACTAAAGAATGCAGACAAAATAAGATAAGATTAAAAATAATTCTATTTTAACTAAAACTTAATTGCAAGTAAATAAATATTTTTATTTATTATATAATAAATAAAATAATTTTGGATAAAATAAAATAATTTATGATTATATTTCATGTGTTTTTTCAAATAGATGTATTTAAGATGGGTATATGCAAGCTCCTCCTTGCTTGTGGGATTTAGAATCTTTTTCCTTTTTAAAATTTCTATCAAGTTTATGCCAATTGCTAGGTTCATGATAGACTATATATTTTGTCTAAAATGTAATGGTTTGTGGCTCTTCCTATGCTAATTTAATACTCAAAGCACTTCCTTTAAGATTTGTGCCTCCAACATATTATTTAAAATATATTTTACTGTAGGCATAACCACTGCACCTCCTTTTGGTGGAAGTGCTAGTTAGTTAATATGGACACCTTAATTGTGCGAGAGAGAGAGTGAGAATGAGAGAAATAGAAAGAATATTTGTTAACTACATCATGCATGTGTTCTTTATTGTTTCATCTATCTCTAAAGCATAAGAGAGGAAAAAGAGGAGGCTAAAGGTACTAAAGGTTGTAGGAATTATCCTATTTCAAGCTTGCTTTTGCTAAAAGATGGTCAACTATGTGAAAAGTTTCAAATATTTAAATTATATACCTTTCAAATCAATAAAAAGAGCATAAGTAGCAATTTTCATTTAAAATTTTGATAACAAAGGTAATGAGACATTTGGATGACTAAGATAGTGAAGGTTATTTGATAGTCAAAATATGAGAAATTTTAGTAGCCATGATAGTTAAGGTTATTTGGTAACCAAGACATGAGAAATTTTGACATCCATGATAATTTTGGTGGCCTAGGTAATGTTGTGGCCATTACTAGTGAAGGAAGAACCATTTTGATAACCAAAATAGTAATTTTTTTGTAGACAAGACATCAAAAGGAAAACAATTTGCCAACCAAGAAAATCAAGTTTTGATAGATATTGTAGTGAATAGGTGATTGTTTAGGTTGTGTTTGTTCTAATCCAATTTTTGTTACCTCTAACTCAAAGAGAAATACAACGTAATTAAATCATAGAATGTTAAAATATTACATCATATGAATAATTTGTGATTATATATTAGTATTTTGTTAATAATGTTCTGGATGATTATGTATTAATATTTTCATAGTTTCTCACTAAAATATATTTTAGAAATTATAAGGTGAAAGAATATAATATAATCAATAAAATCATTATATATATATATATATATTATCGGTAATATTATGATTTTATTAAGATAACTAAAACAGTACATGATAAACCATCATCCACCCAAAATACCACCCTCTATACACCAAACCACCCTTCCAAAACCATGTTGTTCATCAAACGGAACCACAAAACCCTCCCCCACAACTACTGTAAAAAAGATGTCCAATTACAACGTGCCAAAATGGCATAACTATGCAACGGAAAAACTAAAAGAAGCTAAAACTAAAATGAAAGAATTTAGTACCAAGAGGTACCGTTGTTTGTCATTTTTCATTAGTCTTCACTCATCGACATTCGGTACATGTGAAGCATCCCCCAACCGGTTCAATCCGCTAACCACACCACCTAACTCGTTTTGTCTTGCTAACTCTGTTGAAAGACGTCTGGTAATCGGCTGCCTTGTCCACCATCCTAGCCTCCTCGCTCGCTTGTCTAATAATTTCTTCAAACTTTATTATCTGAACATAGATTACCAGACCTTCCCACCCTCTCCTTGCGTCATCTCAAAACTCGGCTTTGACCTCCTCATGGTGTCGTAGAAAGGGAATCTTCATGTGTCTAACCTGGAGCATTGCATTTTCCTCTGGAATGCTTTCAGAGACATTGAAACCCCAACCTGGTACCGCCCACTCCAGTAGAGACTCCATGTTTAGAAGATAATCACATAGGACTATCATCCTCATCACTTTTCTAACCTCCTTGCACATTGCATTTTATTTTGGAAGATCACATGTTTGGAAGATAATCACATGGGACTATCATCCATCACACATTGCAATCATTACTATCCCACCACCTCACCTCACCCTTTGACAACTCACAAGCCACGTTGGATAGATCGTCAGCCAACACATTTCCGCTTCTTTTTACGTGGAAAACATAAAAGTCTTGGAAAGATTTTAATTTTGCACAGATAATGGTTATGAACTTATTCAATTTCCAACACAGGGTGTCACCTTTCATAAGAGCATTAACCACCACTTGGGAGTCCCCCTCCAAGTGGACTTTCGAAGCCTTCACATTTACTGCCAAGTCAATAGCTAATAAAGTCGCTTGTACCTTGGCTTCATTGTTAGTTCCATCATGTAATCTTTTAGCACCTTTGAAGAGGATCTTCCCTTCATCATCATAGGCCACACACCTCGCTCTTGAGGTGCCCGGATTCCCCCTTAACGCCCCATCGAAATTAATCTTCACCCAACCCCTCTCAGGTTTTAACCAACTCACCTCTTAAATTTCAAGAACATTACACAAAGGATTAACCTTAGGGAACCCATGAACGGGTCTATTTTTTTTTATATTCGATTAAATAAATATTATACTAATAATTATATGTTAATATTCTAAAAATTAATCATGAAGGTTTAAAAAACATTTACTTAATATATTTATATAATACAACAAACAAATTTAGTATAATAAAATATCACCATCAAGTAGAGCATTGGTTTGTGTCTTTGGCAGGTGGTTTTGGCTTCTTTTTTGGTGTCTTTCAGTTTATGATTTAATTCAATGTTGTTAACTGGTCGTTAGTTGGTGTTGGTTTTTTTTTGTCATCTAATTTTTTTGTTGGGTGCTCTCAACCCTCATGAGGCCCCGATTTAGCTATATCACTATTATGTAAAATTTTGAACCTGTCCTATTTTTATGTAATCGAAATAAATTTCATAGAATACATTTTTATGTATTCACTTACATATCATTTAAAGATACAAACATTTTATTATTGTTATATATTTAATGTTGTATCCATTATTAACGTATCTAATTATTATGTTGGCCTAGAGTAAAGTAGCTATTGGTATTTGAACCTAAATCTCTCACAAACTAACTACTTTTTTGACTGGTTTACACACTCATTTATATACAAATAAAAATGACAAACTATAGAATTTTTTCCAAATAAAATTAATAGGTAATCTCTTACTCTAAAAATAGGGATGACACAATTTTAAGTAGCAATCACAATTATATCGCAGCCTTATTATTCATTCCTTTGCAATGAGTACACCGGGATTCTTACACAAAGTGAGCACGTTTTATTTGATTTCAAGTGATCACAATTCATCATATCCTAGCCTACTTATTGCAATCTCAAATGATTTGATGGAATTGAATTACAAAAAAATTAAAGAATATTGACAGATTTTTATGCTGAGCTCTATCCACTCAAACTTATTCAGTGCTTTTATTCAATTAACTCTTTGGATGGTGCATTCGGCAGGAAGGGCCTGCGGAAACCTTTTTTTGTCCAAGCAGTAACCATAAATCGTGTAATTCTTGCGCACCAATTTCAGTTTCTGTTGCTGATTGAAATCGAAGGCCGCCTAACTTCACCATGAATTTGCAGAGTAGTCAGAAGACTTTGTGCACGCCTGTGCGTTAAAATTGCAGAAAGAGGCAACGAAGGGTGCTTTGCTCCAATCAGTCTTCACTGCCCCGCCTCTGGTTGCCCAATCGTTTGCATTCCACAGGCTCGAATATATTCTCATCGCTTGATTCTTCATATATGCACCGCCCAACTTCTCGTTGTTCTCGAACACTCTCACCGATGTTCCATCCACAGAGAATCTGCACAATACGAACACCATGATATATTAGAACTATAGATAATTATATCCATAAAATTACAAGCAATGCTTGTATTACTTACATAATTACAAGTAAGTGTGAAAATCGGCGGTGGGATCAAACCAGAGGTTAAATTGTTGTTCCCGATTGCCCTGGCCTTGAGAGTAAACATTTGTGTGCATAACGTAGGGATCTCCAGACAGGTTTCCCAAAAACTCGAAGTCGATTTCGTCGTGGTTATTGCCTTGGGACGAAAGCTGAACCAAATATTTCAACACATGAATTTATCTACCATGCTCAGCTGAGAAGGATAATATGTCATTACTAATACGAGTGCTATGATATATTAAGCGGACTTACATAATATGCAGTTACAGTGCCTGCCGAGTTACCGGGAACCAACTTCATTTGCATATCGATGTTTCTGAATAGGTATTCCTTCTTGGATTGAAATCCTGAGCCTATCATATAACATCTAAATTAAGGTTCGACATAGAATTTGAATTATATACAATAAGGAAAGGATGATATGAGTAGAAAACTATGGTTTTTCGTTATACCTGAGGTTCGGTCGAGAGTAAGCAGCAATTGTTGCCCTTTGTTGAGTATTTTAGCGCAATCACTACCCCATGTGATATCAAAATCGCTATAAAAATCTGCTGAAACATGGTGGGAGATTAAGACCATAAATATGAGGAAAAGCACGAGGAGGGCCATTGATAACGGAGTTGAAATGAGAAAATCAAATTTAGGTAAGGTGTTAAGAAGATAGTAGATTTGTGATGGCTGAAAGCTACCAATCCCATGATAATTGTAAGAGAAAGTGTTTTCTAGCCGTTTTTTAGCTGCTTCATTTAATTTCCAAGTTGTTAAAGACGCAACTTCATGGCACATCATAGTCTCATGATTACCACGGGAATTGATTAATGGAAAACAACTTGCAATGAATTTGAGTGATCAGAAACAAGTTGCAATTGATTTGGTCAAATGTCTATTTTGAACAGCACGCTCCCTTCTGATGTGCATGGGGCATTCTAAAAGTTATTTTCCTTCCCTCTAGGGTGGGGAAGGGGCTTGGGGCTTTCGTTATATCTATTATACTAAAAGTTATATATATATATATATATATATATATATATATATATATATATATATATATATATATATATATGGTTACAAGATTACATTGTAAGGTAAAAAAGTAGAATTCAAAATAAAACATAACAATAACAAAAAATTTAAGTGAACAACAGCAACAATTTTGATCTATTTTCAATAATAATTTCAAGATTTTTCTTTCCACTATAATATTTTTAACTATACTTAAATCAAATGTTATTTTGATAGCTATAATCAACAATGTAAAATAATATATTTTTAAGAAATTCTAAATTTCTTCTAGAGGCTATCAAATTTAATTAGAAAAATAAACCTTATAAAAGTTGCGCTATTCTTAATGATTACCTTATGTAGTGATATATTATAGTATTTATATTAATATTTATTCTTTTAAATAAGTAATATTAAATTAAGCTATCAAAAATTATAATTATATTATAGGTAAAACAAAAAATTAATTAGGCATGGGCTAAGTTTGGAACTTTTATAATGTTTGTTCAATTTAATTTATAATGTGCCTCTTTAATGTTGAACTTCTTAGTCTAACAATAAAAATAAATAATAATTAAAAATTAATAAAAAATATCATATTATGAAAATAATAGCATGTGTGCATTAGGGTTGCATATAGAGAAATAGATCATTTTTTAAATACTTTTGTCTTTTGTGGTCCCTTTAATTTTGATTTTGTGTTCTCCTTCAATTTTGTTCTGTATGGTTTACATTAAAATGAAGTGCATTCTATTGATGGCTATATTCTTATTATTAATTTCTCACAATAATGTCTCTACCAAAAACCTGACTCTACATCTCAAAAATATTATTGTTTTGATTAATAAAAATCAAGATAGCCCTATACCATTACATAAATGCTAAAAAGTGCTAATTAGGGCACATGAGACATGCACACCAAGCCAAAAAAACAAAAGAGACAAAGCCTTTTTTGATATGAGGCTTTTGACGAGAACCCCAACTAGTGGAAACAAAGTCCCAAACACAGGAAATCACCTAATGAAAATAGAGGGGTTTAGGAGTGTGCCCCAAACCATCCTCTTTACAAACCCCCTTAAACTAAGAGAAAACTAGCCAAGGGAGCAAAAAATCAAAAGCAAATTTTGAAAGATATTCTACAACCTTTTATGATTAGGGATACTAGAGAACACTGATCTGGAGACACCCATGAACCTAGTAAAAATAGAAACTCCTAGCCATTCCATAACCGTAACAAGCAAAGACATCATGGAATGGACTAGCAGAAACAAACACAAGGGGTTTTGAAAGGCACCCAAGAACCTTTTCATGATGAGTAACCTGCAAACAAAACATCAAGGGTCACCTCAATAGACCAACTATCAACAGAAATACTGGCCAACAAATCCCCAGACAAATAAAATATAGGGTAGAAACCCCACCCTTCAACTCAATGATAAGAAGATCCCAAGTCAATCTCCAATCTAGAAGTTCTAAGATAATTGATGCAAATAGGCCCACTACATGATGGGGGTAGTAGAGGACAAAAGCAAAAATTGTCAAAAATAACATCTTCTGAAATAAGAAAGAGTTCAGTTCTATTGTGAGGATGACAAAAACAGAGCCCTCTTTGGTTAAACGCCCACAAGGTAACCAACCCTTAGCACTCCTCTAGAAACAACCCACCACAACATGGGAAGAACTGCTTCCAAGAAGAACACTATCATTCTCAAAAAAAGACCAAATCTGACCCCAAAAAAAGGTCATCAACAAAATAATATTTAAATAACAAAACACCTTCAAGGCCCATTATCTACATAGGAACACTAGAAGAAGTAGAGTAAACATCACTTCAGTTACCCTTCCCAACTAGGAGAGGATTACCAAGAGGAAGTCTCAGCGAGGGTAAGGAAATGCTACCCCACTCCAGAGGACCTCAACACCACAGGAAACCATCCATCCTAGCACAAAAACCTACCTCCATATAATCAATATTGAGCAGGGGAGCCCAATGCAACACCCAACCCACCAACAGGAACAAACCCCAAATGAATTTGCTCCACCAATGAGTCAGAGAAAAGTAGGCACACTCAACCCTCACTAGAACCTGAAATCCCCAGTCAATAGAAGCAAAGAGCACACCATAGAGGGTCAAGCATTAAACACCATAGAATGGAGGGTTCTCACTAAAAACAGACCCTACAAAGTAGGCCCAACCACCAAGAGACTCTCAACACCGACCAAACATAGGAAGCAAGGCAAAGAGATGAACAGAAACTTCACACCCACCAACAACTCTCCTTCCATACTATCAAGAAAGATTCACTGACTGCAAGATAAGGAAAGACAAGGGCCCAATCCAATAGGGAAGAAAACCATCCACTGTTAGGGACGGCTTCCTAACCAATGACCCAACATGAAATAAGCATAAGGGAGGCACGATATGAGTAGATATCGAGACCCCAGAAAGGAAAAGGGACACAACATCTCTCCAAGAAGAAAACCAAACAAGGAGCCTTCAAAGAGCTCCAACCACCATCCAAGAAATGACCAAGAAACTAGCCACCTGAAGCACCTAACCATCCTCGTCGTCCTCCTCACCTCCATCCTCTGCATCATCCCCTGAAGAACCTACACCTCGAGAAACCCTAACACTCCTCGCTCCTCCTTGCTCCATTGAATTTGGGTGTACTAGTTCATTTCTTATAAATACTATTATGTTTCTCATTGTAATGATGAGAATTAAATTTTGATTATAAAATATTTGATTCACCAACTTATCATTGAGCCAATCTACTTTTAGCACATACTTAGAGATATATTTGCAATGTGATGGACATTGACTCCATTATGATTGTCAATCAAACAAGGGGAAGTTTAGACTATGTGGTTTTGCATACAAGCAAGAACACTGCAATTTCTAGAAATGGGGTTTTTCCTTTCAGCATTAAAAGCCTATTTTCATCCCCTTTCGAAGTGGAAAATCTATCCACTTTGCCTCTATTTTAAGTAAAAGGCTATGCATTCCTTGATATAGAAGATTTCCTCATTCTATTGTTGCTTAGACAAAAAAATAATAATTAATTGCTCCTATTTTAACCCTTTTATAGTTTTAAAGGATTGAGAGGACACAAAAATACCAAAATTAGAGTTCCCGGTTACATTAACTTAAAAATTTGTAAATTGTAATCTTAATTTGACAAATAATTTGGAATGGATAAATCCATTGTAATATTTTTGTGAATTAATGTTATTTACTAGTGTATAGAAGGTTTCTTGGTAACTTGTAAATCCCAGTTGGGTAGGGATTCCTTGCTCAAGGGAGGATCATTATTTTGAGAAAAAAATTTCTTGGTTTCAAAATTGTGGTCTCCAAAATTTATTCCCCTCACAAAATCCTTTTTTATTTCTCCAATTTTGGTGAGGCTTCTAAAACTTCCTTTTTTATTTTAAAATGATGAAATTTTTTGCTCCATTACAGATTCTTTGGTGAAACTTATTTTCATTCTAAATTTGAAGTAGGTTTTGAAATATCTTACATTTGTAAGGATTCTTGTTGGTTATGATTTATAAAAGAAATTACAAAATGTTTTTTGTTCTTTTAAAGTTTGACAATGAGGTTAGGAAGTAATAGCTTGATGATGTTATGTGATTGATCACTTGGTTGTAAACTATTTGAATTCCTCTCACTTGGTTCACCATTATTCGTTCTTGAGATAGGCCAACTTGTGAAAAGGGGCCAAGCCACAACACTAGTTGATCAATTTTGACTAAGGAAGATGATATTTTAAATACTTCTTATTACAAGCTAGGGTTGTCGTTGCACCAAAAGATCGACCTTTCAATTCCCGATACAACCACTAGACTTATAGAATCCATAGGAGGCTGTTAAACCATGTCGAGAATCCTCGTGAGGGACGCTGGCCCACTGCCAACAATCCCCCTCCTAGCATCACTCATCGTGGCTTGCATGATTTGAACCTGTGACCAAGCTCTGATACCACTTGTTACAAGCTAGGGTTGTCATTGCACCAAAAGATCAACCTTTCAATGCCTGATACAACCACTAGACTTATAGAATCCATAGGAGGCTGTTAAACCATGTCACAAATCCCCACGAGGGACACTGGCCCACTTCCAACACTTCTTTGAATAGAACTTCTTTAAATATTGCTTTAATTTCTACTTTAAAGATAGCTAAGTCATCTACAGTTGAGAAACATGTGTCTCCTCTAAAAACCCTTATCAAACTAAAGAGTGTTTTTCACTTATAATGATGAATATGAACATATTTTTTATAATTCTAAGACTTTTTTATCCTTTTATATTTTATTAAGAATACTTGATACTTACAAAAATAAATAAATACATCAAAATTGATACTAAAATGATTTCTTTTTCTCATAAAATAATTAATTAATATAGTTAATATTTTCAAGCTTCCATGTTCATTCAATGTTCTTCAATTGAAAGTTTTTCAAAAAAAAATCATTAAAAAAATATCATGCAAAATAAAATAGCATTTTGAACACAATTGACTCTAAAATATACAATCCTAGTCTTTGGAATTTTTTTCTAGAGTAGCATCCCAAACCATAATAGTTGCAATCTTCTTTTCCTTCTTTTTGTCTCCAGCCTTTCTCTCTTCCCCATTTTTCCTCACCTTTCTCTTAATGTTTCTCCCCACCATGACGGTCCAAATGATCTTTTTGTGCATTATATTTTTAGGGTATGTGCAGGATCATGGTGTGCCAAAACAGGCCCTTAAGTGGCAATGAAATTTCAGAAAATCAGAGTTATGCAACTTGACATGAAAATTTGAATAAGTCGTGAACATTATTTTTAAAATATATATAAGAAGAGAATCTATAGAAAATTGAATGTAATTTCTAACCTATTTGATGAAAATTTCAAATTTCAATGCAGTGGTACTAAAATTTCAGGAAAAAGATAAGAAGTAGATGTATGTCTGACCACCCTAATCACAATCAAATAATAATAAATTTTTATAATATTTATAATATAAGTATTAGACTCATCTCCGAATGTGACACATATTTTTTTATAATTTTTTATAAAGTAAATAAATATTTATAATTTTTTTACTACAACTTTTCAGAAATTCAGAAACTCCTACATCTGACCACCCTAACTTGGTCAAAATTTTATGATTTTTTTTTTTTTCCCTATATTAGATGAATCATAGGATGTGATGCATGTTTCGGATTCAAAAAATATACCGTTTGAAAGTTATGAGTGTTTTTCAACCAGTCTATCAATCAGGACTATTGTCATAATTCAGTTAAAATAAATAATAATTATTTATTAAAGTTGAAATAAGACAAGCCTTATATTGTTGGAAAGCTAAGAACGTCCTTAAAAAATCCTTTTTGTTTTATCAATTTTGGCTACAAAAAAAGTCGTCAGCCACCACTGTAAACTATAGAAAATCAAGGAACACTGAAAAACATGTTTTTTCAGTTGACTTTCCAGGCTTGTCACTTCTAAGCCAAATCCCAAAGAATTCCCGAGACAAAATTTCAAATTTCAAATTTGTACAACAAAAATCGGATATCCAATTTTAATAAGTAAATTCACTAACTAAATTTGCACATAATTAATCTATTGTTTATTAATATATTAATATATTAATTTATAAATAATTTAGTATATTATATTATGGAGAGAGAGAGAGAGAGAGATGGGGAGGGGGAAGGGAGAGAGTGATGGGATGGGGTTTGGGATAGACTAGCCTAGTCTATGCTCTTGGATCCTTTCCTTGGATCACCAAGTGTTCTAACCACACCCTAGGGTCTCTAAGTCTTCCCCTGCTTGTGGAATCCCTTGACCTTGCCCAATCCACCCACCAACAAGTTGAATTTTCACTCCTAAGGTCTCACCTACTCATGAGACTCAAAGAACCCTTACTTAGGCCAATACGGGTTTGGCTTGTTCCACACCTTCCTAGGTCTTAGCAAGGATAGGTCAGGTCTAATACATGGTTTTTCCACCCATTCATGTGCTGCCAAGAGGTTTCAAGCTTTCAACCCCTTACCGATTTCACTATTTTGTGTTTTGCCTACAAAATAGGGCTACAAGGGTTTTGACCAATTAGGCCTCCTACCTGGTCCTTTAGGGCTCCCTCTTGCAAATGATGCATTTGCTTGTGAAACTTCCTAAGAGACCTACCATTCATTTGGCTAGGACTCAAGGATTTTCCATGTTTTAGGCCTCCAAGTGTCCGTACACTGCCTTAGGTGGATTTTAAGGTTTTTAAGGGTTTTTAGGAGGGTTTTTAGGCCTGCCAGGGTCACAGTGTAGGTTTGATGCTCTTTCCACATTGTTTGGATTGGTGGAAGCTCCTCCTTCACACCAATGGTTCTCCACTCACCCCTCTACAACTCCTCCAAAGGGTGCCTCCTCCTCTGACCTTCCTTGCTCTCCAAGACCTCTGCAACTTGACCCTTCCTAGCCGGGCACTGTCTAGTCTCGCCTAGGAGTGGGTCTTTAGATGGCCTCCTTGCATTTTCAAGGGCCCTTCTTGCATTGAACTATAGTATAGGGTCTATACTCTCATTCCCCATGGTTTCACGGTGATTCCACAATGGGGAATGGAGTTATGAACCCATTTATTCAAACCAGTCCAAAACTGGACAGTGAGAAGCAATTTACAAAAGATTTACAAACACACCACACTTGCCAAACAAAAACCTAATCTATATGCTCAAAATGAAATTATTTACACCATAGAAGACACTCCACATAGTTTTTCTTGCAAATCAATCCATTAATGATCTTTCTTTACTCCATTTGTGCCGACTGGCAACAAAATTGCAGTCACAGTCAAGTTACTTTGTCGTACAATAACTGGCATCCAACCCATTAACTTAGGGTTTGCAATTACTTATACTACCCTCTCCTCGGTCTATGTACCCATATTAGGGTTTTCCTCGCCAAACTAAGAATTTTGGCCACAAGGTGGAAAAGTTGCTTGACAACTTTTAAAAGTTGTCATGCAACTTTTGCAACTTTTGAGCAACTTTCTCAATGTTGCTTTTCTTAACTCCTAGACGACATTGGGAAAACATAAGGACACCAGCATGATAAGAAGGACCCCTAAACACCTCAAATGCACACATACCCTCTATTTCTAAGAAATCTCAATCTTGACTTATGACCCTAAGACCTCAACTAGGACCCTAACTAGGACCAATGAGCACATGGCTCTTTATTTTATACACAATGGCTTCATAAAGAAGCAAGAACACAAACAAAACAAATGGTGGGAGCCCTTTGAAGGTGCTCCTACACCATACTCCCCCTCTACAAAAAGCTAAGGAATTAGGGGAGTGAGAAGAGCCGGATCAATGCCAAGCTTCTTGAACTTGCTCTCCTCCACCCAAGTAGCTTCAGATACAGGTTGGCCTACCCATTTCACTAGGTGCTCCATGTAGACCTGGTGTCTAGTAGACTTCTTCACCCTTGACTCCAAAATCTCCTTTGCTATAGGCTGCTTCACTTGAGGTAGGGCATTCACATCCAAGTCTTGTAGTACCTTGACTTGGTTCTCAGTCTGCCCTTCTATCTCACCCTTGTACATGATTAGATCAGCAACATTGAAGACTGGTGAAATGGCTAAGTCTGAAGGAAGTTCAAACTTATAGGCATTCTCACCATATTTTTCCAGAATTCTACAAGGTCTTACCCTCTTCATTTGCAGTTTGGTAGGCTTACCACTTTGCATTCTAGCTTTGCTCAAATGGACCATCACATAGTCATCCACCTTGAACTGAACCTCTCTCCTTTTCTCATCCATTTTGGCCTTTAGGTTTTTAGTGGATTCAAGGATGGCTTTCTTGACTTGCTCTTGGACTTCCTTGATGGTTTGAGTGAAGTCCTCTACTTGCCCACTCTTCATCTCCATGGAACTAAGTTCCCTGAGTTCACACACTCCTCTTGGATGTCTACCATAGACAACCTCAAAAGGACTTCTACCAGTGGTCCTATTCACACTATCATTATATGCATACTCTTCTTGAGGAATGATTAGGTCCCATATCCGCCCATACTCCTTAGTTAAACACCTCAACAAGTTTCCTAACACCCTATTGATGACTTCAGTCTGACCATCAGTTTGTGGATGGTAAGCTAAGCTAAAGGAGAGGTTAGTTCCAAGTCTCCTCCATAAAGTTTTCCAAAAATGGCCCATGAACCTGCTGTCCCTATCTAAAACAATGCTTAAAGGGAGTCTACGAATCCTAACAATCTCCTTAAAGAAGAGATGTGCAACATAGCTAGCATCATGTGTAGTTTTACATGGAATAACATGGCTCATCTTGGAAAATCTATCTACTACCACATAGATGATGTCCATACCTATTTTTTTCTTGGGAAGTCCTACTACAAAGTCCATGCTTACACATTCCCAAGGCCTATTTGGGACTGGCAATGGTTGATAGAGACCAGCATTGCTTGATCCTCCTTTTGCTCTTTGACACACACCACATTGCTCCACATACCTCTTCACATCTCTTGGCAACTTTGGCCAATAGTAGTACCTCTGTACTAGATCCAAGGTTTTGTTGACTCCAAAGTGTCCACTTAAACTACCATTGTGTTTCTCTTGGATGAGGTTTTCCCTCATGGATCCTCTTGGCACACACAACTAATTACCTTTGAAAAAGAGACCATTTTGGAGAGTGTAATCTGCATACTCACCATGGAAATGGTTCTCAAACTCCTTGCAAACCTTGTAAGCTGATGAGAAGTCTTCATCTCCTTCATAGAGGTCTTTGAAACCTTCTATTCCTATGCTCTGCAACTGTAGTTCTTGAACTATCAACAACTTCCTGCTTAAAACATCTACCACCTTGTTGAGTTGCCCCTTCTTATGCTTGATGATGAAGGTGAAGGATTGGAGGTATTCCATCCATTTCAAATGTCTATTTCTAAGCTTATCTTGAGTGTTAATGTAACTCAAGGCTTGGTTGTCTATGAACACCACAAATTCCTTTGGAAGTAGGTAATGCCTCCATTTCTTTAGAGATTGTACTAATGCATACAACTCTAGGTCATAGGCTGAGTACTTCTTCTTTGCTTCATTAAGCTTCTCACTGAAAAATGCCACAGGTCTTCCCTCTTGACTCAATACACCCCCTACTACAATTCCACTTGCATCACACTCCAATGTGAATAGCTTGTCAAAAGTAGGCAGGAGTAGGATAGGTTTTGTGGCTACTTCTTGCTTCAATAGTTGGAATGCTTTATCAGCCTGCTCAGTCCATCAAAACTTATTTTTAAGGCCTCCTTTTATGGTGTCAAGGACTGGTGCACATATGCCACTGAAGTTCCTCACAAACTTCCTATAGAATTGGGCTAAACCATGAAAACTCCTGACTTCAGTCCCTGTTCTAGGTGCAGGCCAATTCAAGATTACCTCCACTTTGCTTGGATCCATCTTCAAGGTTCCCTTAGACACCACAAATCCTAAGTAGACCAGCTCTTGCTTGAAGAAGTCACACTTCTCTAGGTTGATTGATAACTTCTCCTCATGCAACCTCTCTAAGACTAACCTCAAATGCTCAAGGTGCTCCTCTTTGGTTCTGCTATAGATGAGAATGTCATCTAGGTACACCACCACAAACCTTCCTGTGAAGTCTTTTAACACCTCATTCATCAACCTCATGAAGGTGCTTGGGGCATTGGTGAGTCCAAATGGCATCACAAGCCGTTCATACAATCCTTCTGTGGTCTTGAAAGCAATCTTCCACTCATCTCCCTCCTTAATTATAATCTGGTGATAACCACTCTTAAGGTCCAACTTGGTGAAATACATAGCACCTCCTAAACAGTACATCAAATCCTCTATTCTAGGAATAGGAAACCTATACCTTATGGTGATCCTATTGATTTCCCTTGAGTCATTGCAAAGTCTCCACTTGCCTCCCTTCTTTGATGCTAGCACTATCGGGACTGCACATGGGCTGATGCTCTTCTTGATCAGTCCTTGTTTGAATAACTCCTGCACTTGCCTTGCTACCTCCTTGTTTTGGTCAGGTGTGAGCTTATATGCAGCTTTGTTAGGTAGGGATGCACTGGGAACAATGTCTATTTGATGACTTATAGACCTTCTTGGTGGGAGTGTTGCAACTGCTCCATCACTCACTATGTCCTTATACTCTTGCAACATTTGCTTCACCTCCTTGGGTACCTCTACCTGCAACTTGTCTTCTTCCTCCTTTGGCTTCACAAAGATGGCACACTTCACTATCTCCTCCTTCTGTAGCAAGTGTAAGAACTCTTTACCAGTAGCCAATAAGACACTAGGTGTTCTTGAAGTTCCCTCTTCATTCTCTGTCAAAGACTGAATCTTAATGGTCTTTCTATCCTTCTTAAAGGAAATGGAGTTCTCCTCTCCATCATAGATCACCTTCCTATCAAATTGCTAAGGTCTACCTAGCAATAAGTGACAGGCATCCATGGGTAACACATCACAAAGGATCTTATCCTTGTATCCTCTAATAGAAAACTCTACCCAAGTCTGTTCATTGACCAGCACACTCTACTCATGATTCAATCATGTCACCTTATATGGGTTAGTGTGGGGTATCCTTGTGAGTTTCAACTTCTTGGTTGCCTCCTCTGATATTATGTTATCAGTTGACCCTGAATCAACTATCACCTTGCAGACTTTACCAAGGATCTTGCATCTCACCCTAAACAATGCTCTCCTATGCTTAGGTTCATTCTTGACTGGCTGTCTTATCAAGACCCTATTGAACATCAGATTTTCTCCAATCTCTGATTCAATATGGTCCACCTCAGGTGTCTTGCTACTTGAAGAGTCTTCATGTGCATAAGCAACCCTCTTTCCACTGTTTGATGATGCAGACTTGTCAGGGCATATGTAGGTCAGGTGTCCCAATTGACCACAGTTGTAACATTTCATAGTTGCAAAGTAGGAGCTACCCCTGCCAGTACCTCTACCCCTACTTGGACCACCTTGTGCACCTCTTCCTCTAGAATGGCCTCCTCTAAGATTGGTTTCATTGCCATGTTAATTCAACTTGGCTTCTCCTTGGTTCCTCTGTTCATTTGCCTTGCTTTGGTAACCACTTCGGTGATTCATTTATTCTCTACCTCTACCTCTACCCCTGTTATTGGAGTCTCCTTTCCTTTTGTTCCTCTCTTCCACCTTGACAGCAAGTTGATGACATTTTTTAATAGTAGTAGGAGTCCATAGGCTTATCTCCTCTTCAATGTTCCACTTTAGGCCACTTAGATACCTAGCCACCTTAATAGATTCATCTTCTTGGACTTTGGATCTAAGACAAAGTTTTTGAAATTCTTCGGTGTAGGAGGTCACATCAAGGTCTTTTTGCTTCAATCCCTATCTCTTCTTATGAAGTTGGACTTCATAATACTCTGGTAAGTAGTTCTCCTTGATCTTACTCACCATGGCTTTCTAGTTGGCAATAGGTAGCTTCCCCTTGCGAACTCTCTCTTCTTGCAGATACTTCCACCATGTCAAAGTTGCTCCCCTTAGTCTTGATTTGGCAACTTTAACCTTTTGAGCATCTGTCACTCCCTCACACTCAAAGTGGTTTTCCATACCCTCAAACCATTCCATGACAGTGTCAATGTCCATCCTTCCACTGAAATGTGGCAATCCTTCAAAAGCTTTGGTGTTCAAAGCCTTAATAGCCTTTACAAATGGTTCTTCATTGAACAAGGGATCTAGTTCAGGTATAATGTCATATATGTCAATGGTTTTCTTGCCTTTATCCTTGGTGTCTTCTCCCCAAGGTCCTTGTGTCCTCCGATCTACCATTTCTTGCAGCTCATCCCTTATCTCACTCATAGCTTCTTCAAGGAGTCTATTCTTCTCCTTCTGCTCTTCTACCTCCCTAGCCAGCTCTGCATTGGTGACCATTGTTCTTTCCCCTACTGATTCACTAGAATACAGAGACATACACGGTCCACCAAATCTTTAACTTACTCTGATATGAATCTGATGGGATGGGGTTTGGGATAGACTAGCCTAGTCTATGCTCTTGGATCCTTTCCTTGGATCACCAAGTGTTCTAACCACACCCTAGGGTCTCTAGGTCTTCCCTTGCTTGTGTAATCCCCTGAACTTGCCCAATCCACCCACCAACAAGTTCAATTTTCACTCCTAAGGTCTCACCTACTCATGAGACTCAAAGAACCCTTACTTAGGCCAATAAGGGTTTGGCTTGTTCCACACCTTCCTAGGTCTTAGCAAGGATAGGTCAATTCTAATACATGGTTTTTCCACAAATTCATGTGCCCCCAAGAGGTTTCAAGCTTTCAACCCCTTACCGATTTCACTATTTTGTGTTTTGCCTACAAAATAGGGCTACAAGGGTTTTGACCAAATAAGGCCTCCTACCCGGTCCTTTAGGGCTCCCTATTGCAAATGATGCATTTTCTTGTGAAACTTCCTAAGAGACCTACCATTCATTTGGCTAGGACTCAAGGATTTTCCATGTTTTGGGCCTCCAAGTGTTCGTACACTACCTTAGGTGGATTTTAAGGTTTTCAAGGGTTTTTAGGAGGGTTTTTAGGCCTGCCAAGGTCAAAGTGTAGGTTTGATGCTCTTGCCACCTTGTTTGGATTGGTGGAAGCTCCTCCTTCACACCAATGGTGCTCCACTCACCCCTCTACAACTCCTCCAAAGGGTGCCTCCTCCTCTGACCTTCCTTGCTCTCCAAGACCTCTACAACTTGACCCTTCCTATCTAGGCACTGTCCAGTCTCGCCTAGGAGTGGGTCTTTAGGTGGCCTCCTTGAATTTTCAAGGGCCCTTCTTGCATTGAACTATAGTATAGGGTTTTTACTCTCATTCCCCATGGTTTCATGGTGATTCCACAATTGGGAATGGAGTTATGAACCCATTTATTCAAACCAGTCGAAAACTGGACAGTGAGCAGCAATTTACAAAAGATTTACAAACACACCACACTTGCCAAACAAAAACCTAATCTATATGCTAAAAATGAAATTATTTACACCATAGAAGACACTCCACATAGTTTTTCTCACAAATCAATCCATTAATGATCTTTCTTTACTCCACTTGTGCCGACTGGCAACAAAATTGCAGTCACAGTCAAGTTACTTTGCTTAGGTCGTACAATAACTAAAATCCAACCCATTAACTTAGGGTTTTCAATTACTTATACTACCCTCGCCTCGTTTTTTGTGCCCATATTAGGTTTTTCCTCACCAAACTAATAATTTTGGTCACTAAGTGGTAAAGTTGCTTGACAACTTTTAAAAGTTGTCATGCAACTTTTGAGCAACTTTCTCAATGTTGCTTTTCTTGACTCCTAGACCCACATTGGGCAAATCTAAGGACACAAACATGCTAAGAATTACCCCTAAACACCTCAAATGCACACATACCCTCTATTTCCAAGAAAACTCAATCTTGACTTATGACCGTAAGACCTCAACTAGGACCAATGAGCACATGGCTCTTTATTTTATATACAATGGCTTCATAAAGAAGAAAGAACACAA
Source organism: Cryptomeria japonica (assembly GCF_030272615.1). Taxonomy (NCBI): domain Eukaryota; kingdom Viridiplantae; phylum Streptophyta; class Pinopsida; order Cupressales; family Cupressaceae; genus Cryptomeria; species Cryptomeria japonica. The sequence continues at coordinate 722,856,024 of NC_081408.1, forward strand.
GCAAAACAAATGGTGGGAGCCCTTTGAAGGGTGATCCTACACCAAAGAGAGATAGAGATATTAGGGGAGAGGGAGAGAGATATTATGGGTCGTATGGTGTCCTAAGGGGTCATATTGTATCCTACGACCCCTTAGGACACCATATAACCCCTTAATACACCAAATTGTGTTGTTATGGGTCATATTGTATTTTAAGGGGTCATATTGTGTCATATGACCCCTTTAAGACACCATATGACCCCTTAGGACACAATATGACCCTTTACAACTCTATATGGTGTTGTTATGGGTCATATGACCCCTTATGACACCATATGGTGTCATTAGGGGTCATATGGTGTCCTCAAGGGTCATGGGACACCATATGACCCCTAAGGACAACATACGACCCCTTAGGACACCATATTGGGTTGTTATGGGTCCTATGGTGTCCTAAGGGGTCATATTGTGTCCTATGACCCCTTAGGACACCATATGACCCCTTAAGACACCAAATTGTGTCATTATGGGTCATATTGTGTCCTAAGGGGTCATGGGACACCATATGACCCCTAGGGACAACATACAACCCCTTATGACACCATATTGGGTCGTTATGAGTCATATTGTGTTATACGACCCCTTAGGACAACATATGACCCCTTAAGACACCAAAGTGTGTCGTTATGGGTCATATTGTGTCTTAAGGGGTCATGGGATACCATATGTCCTCTAAGGACAACATACGACCCCTTACGATACTAAATTGGGTTGTTATGGGTCCTATAATGTCCTAAGGGGTCATCTTGTGTCCTACAACCCCTTAGAACACCATATGACCCCTTAAGACACCAAATTATGTTGTTATGGGTCATATTGTGTCCTAAGGGGTCATGGGACACCATATGACCCCTAAGGACAACATATGACCCCTTAGGTCACCATATTGGGCCGTTGTGGGTTCTATGGTGTCCTAAGGGGTCATATTATGTCCTACGACCCCTTAGAACACCATACAACCCCTTAAGACACCAAATTTTGTGGTTATGGGTCATATGGTGTCCTAAGGGGTCATGGGACACCATATGACCCCTAGGGTCAACATACGACCCCTTAGGACACCATATTGGGTCATTATGAGTCATATGGTGTCCATAGGGTTCATACTATGTCCTATGACCCCTTAGGACACCATATGACCCCTTAAGACACCATATTGGGTTGTTATGGGTCCTATGGTGTCCTAAGGGTTCATATTATGTCCTACAATCGCTTACAACACCATATGACCCCTTAAGACACCAAATTGTGTCATTATGGGTTATATTGTATCCTAAGGGGTCATGCGACACCATATGATCCCTAAGGATAACATACGACCCCTTACATCACCATATTGGGTTTTTATGGGTCCTATGGTGTCCTAAGGGGTCATATTGTGTCCTACGACCCCTTAGGACACCATATGACCCCTTAAGACACCAAATTCTATCATTATGGGTCATATTGTGTCCTAAGGGGTCATATTGTCTCCTAAGGGGTCATATGGTGTCCTAAGGGGTCATGGGACACCATATGACCCCTAAGCACAACATATGACCCCTTAGGACAACATATTGGGTCGTTGTGGGTCATATGGTGTCCTAAGGGGTCATATTGTGTCCTATGACCCCTTAGGACACCATATGACCCCTTAAGACACCACATTTTGTTGTTATGGGTCATATGGTGTCCTAAGGGGTCATGGGATAGCATATGACCCCTAAGGACAACATACAACCCCTTATGACACCATATTAGGTTGTTATGAGTCATATGGTGTCCATAGGGGTCATATTGTGTCCTACGACCCCTTAGGACACCATATGACCCCTTAAGACACCATATTGGGTTGTTGTGGGTCCTATGGTGTCCTAAGGGGTCATATTGTGTCCTACAAATCCTTAGGACACCATATGACCCCTTAAAACACCAAATTGTGTCGTTATAGGTCATATTATGTCCTAATGGGTCATGGGACACCATATAACCTCTAAGGACAACATACAACCCCTTATGACACCATATTGGGTCGTTATGAGTCAAATAGTGTCCTAAGGGGTTATATTGTGTCCTATGACACCTTAGGACCCCATATGACCCTTTAAGACACCAAATTGTGTTATTATGGGTCATATTATATCCCAAGGGGTCATGGGATACCATATGACCCATAAGGACAACATATGACTCCTTACAACACCATATTGGATCATTATTAGTCCTATGGTGTCCTAAGGGGTCATATTGTGTCCTATGACCCCTTAGGACACCATATGACCCCTTAAGACACCAAATTTTGTTGTTATGGGTTATATTGTGTCCTAAGGGGTCATATTGTGTCCTAAGGGGTCATGTGGTGTCCTAAGGGGTCATATTGTGTCCTACGACCCCTTAGCACACCATATGACCCCTAAAGACACCAAATTTTGTCATTATGGGTCATATTGTGTCCTAAGGGGTCATGGGACACCATATGACCCCTAAGGACAACATATGACCCCTTATGACACAAGGTGTCACGGATTCTAAGTTAGAGCCCGTCGAAGTTTGACGATTTTTAGCACTTAGGGTGCTCAAGGGATGATGTCGATAGGGTATGACCCCGAGCGTTCAATCGAGTGGGGGAGAAAAATAGGAGAATGCATAAGGTAATAATGCCTAACTGGATATGTCAGAGCTGACAGTTCATTATCACGACAAGACGAATGAGAAACTAGCCACGTGACAACATTCGATTGAATGAGACTGACAATTGTTTTGCCAATTGAAAAAATGTGGCCCTAATAAAACCATAGGGAAAATTGAATAACTGAGATAGGATTTTGTAGGGACCCCTCTCATGGCTTTGTAGGTTCAAACAGATCGTTCACAGGTGCCATAGATTCCAAGTTAGGGCTCGTCAAAGTTTGACAATTTTTAGCACTTAGGGTGCTCAAGGGACGACGCCGGTAGGGTATGACTCCGAGCATTTGATCGAGTGGGGGGAAAATAGGAGCATGCATAGGTTAATAATGCCTAACTGGACATGTTAGAGCTAACGGTTTGTTATCATGATGAGCAGATCGATAAATTGGCCACGCGACAACATTCGGTTGAATGAGACTGACGATTTTTTTGCCAATCGAAAAAATGCTGCCCTAATAAAACCGTAGGGAAAATTGAAAAACCAAGATAGGATTTTGTAGGGACCCCTCTCATGGCCCCATAGGTTCAAACGGATCATTTGCAGGTTCCACAGATTTCGAGTTAGGGCCCGTTGAAGTTTGACATTTTTTAGCACTTGGGGTGCTTAAGGGACGACACCAGTAGGGTATGACGCTGAGCATTCGATCGAGTGGGGGGGAATAATAGGAGAATGCATAGGCTAATAATGTCTAACTGGACATGTTGGAGCTGGTGGTTTGTTATCACGATGAGCAAAACGAGAAATTGGCCACGTGACAACATTTGATTGAATGAGACTGACGATTTTTTTGCCAACCAACAAATTGCCGCCCTAGTAAAATCATAGGGAAACTTGAAAAACAAAGATAGGCTTTTGTAGGGAACCCTCTCTTGGCCTCGTAGGTTCAAATGGATCATTCGCAGGTGCCACGGATTCCGAGTTAGGGCCCTTCAAAGTTTGACATTTTTTTGCACTTAAGGTGCTCAAGGGACGACGGCGGTAGGGTATGACCCTAAGCATTTGACCAAGTAAGGGGGGGAAATAACAGCATGCATAGGGTAATAATTCCTAACTGGAAATGTCAGAGCCGATGATTCATTATCACGAGGAGCAGAGTGAGAAATTGGCCACGCGACAACATTTGATTGAATGAGATAGATGATTTTTTCACAAATCAAAAAATTGCTGCCCTAATAAAACCGTATGGAAAATTGAAGAACCGAGATAGGATTTTGTAGGGACCCCTCTCATGGCCCTATAGGTTCAAATAGATTGTTCGCAGCTGCCACGGATTCTAAGTTAGGGCCTGTCAAAGTTTGACAATTTTTAGCACTTAAGGTGCTCAAGGGATGACGTCGGTAGGGTATGACCCTAAGTGTTTGATCGAGTGGGGGGGAAAATAGGAGAATTCATAGCGTAATAATGCTTAACTCGACATGTCAGAGCCGATGGTTCATTATCACGATGAGAAGAACGAGAAATTGGCCACGCGACAACATTCGATTGAATGAGACTGAAGATTTTTTTGCCAACCGAAAAAATGTTGCCCTAATAAAACTGTAGGGAAAATTGAAAGACTGAGATAGGATTTTGTAGTGGCCCCGTAGGTTCAAACGAATCATTCGTAGGTGCCACGGATTTCGAGTTAGGACCTATCAAATTTTGACAATTTTTAGCACTTAGGGTGCTCAAGGGACGACGTCGGTAGGGTATGACCCTGAGCATTCGACCAAGTGGGGGGGAAAAATAGGAGCATGCATAGGGTAATAATGCCTAACTGGACATGTCGGAGTCGACGATTCGCTATCACGACGAGAAGAACGAGAAATTGGCCATGGGACAACATTCAATTGAATGAGACTGACGATTTTTTTGCCAATCGAAAAAATGTTGCCCTAATAAAACCATAGGGAAACTTGAAAAATTGAGATAATCTTTTGTAGGGACCCCTCTCGTGGCCCCGTAGGTTCAAACAGATCATTGGCAGGTTGCATGGATTCCGAGTTAAGGCCCGTCAAAGTTTGACAAATTTTAGCACTTAGGGTGCTCAAGGGACGACGTCGGTAGGGTATGACCCCAAGCGTTCGACCAAGTGGGGGGGAGGGGAAATAGGAGCATGCATAGGTTAATAATTTATTTTATTTTATTGATCATTAAATGAATTGTATTGTATTGTTCATTAAATGAATTGTATTATTCGTAATACAAACAACACTTACGATGAAATGAAATGAATTGTATTGTTCATTAAATAACCATTATTAACCATTGTTAATTATTGGATTGAAGATTAAAGATTTCCATGATAACACCATGCACAAATGAGCAACAATTTATATGATCAAATATCAACTTTTGTATATATGAAAATGTCAAATGATTACAAGTGTATGTCCATACATAAATATGGCATAAACGCCAACTCAAACAAAATGTATGTCTATATATGTGAATGTATATCCATATACAAAATATACATGCCAACTAGACATGTAAGCATCCCAAAACTATCTATAACATCCTAAGTTGTTGATGGATCATCAAAATCGATCCTCTTCTCCGCACTGCTCGGCTCTGAAGGATCTTGCACAAGAAAAAACAAACCACGAATAAGATTAGTTATTTTATATAACTCACATTCGAAAAGTTAACATAAAAATGAACTATAATTGAACTATTCTTGTTTACCTCATCTCCACATTTTCTCTTCAGCTTTGCAGGGCTCTCGATGTATGTCTTCGGTAGAGGAGGTATGTTTTCAATATTTTCATACACATCCTACATACGTTCACAAACATGACATTGATACAAGTTAGCTCATATAATTGTCACTAATAATAAAAAATTATATCTACTAAACACAAAATAAAATAAACACACATGTACTCGAGGCATCTCTTCTTCTTCATCATCTTCAGGTATATTGGGTGTAGTCAATAAGGATGTGAAGCCAAGAATTCTCTGTACATATACACAACAAGTATATGAAACTATCAATCTATGTCTAGATGTGTATAATCACTATAAGTAATTTAAACAATTCATTCAATCATATTTACATTCAATCACCTTTCCCTTGTCTCCAACTGCACTACCAGATCCTAAATCACATAGCCCCCCTACAAGAGTAAAATAAGATATAAATGCAAGTTACTACATAATCTAATTAATACCAATATAAATGATAAGCATGTATGTACAATAAAATACAAACGACTAGGTGCAATAATATATGTACCGTCAAGCTATCAAAACCAAATAAAATGGTCGTCAAGGTGCCCTCCTGGATCTGTGTCAACTCCTCCTCAGTCATCAACTATTAAATAGACCATGTAAATAAAAATTACTACTTAATAAATTATCTAGATTATAAATATTCATTTAAAATATAGAATGAACTATGAAAATGCAAATCTTACCACTACATCATCAATGTATGATGAAGGTGCCTCCTCACCTCTAGCATGCAAGGACTCCCTAGGGTATCCTCCAATCTGTGTCATAACATCTGGTGCATCGTGCGTCTCATGCACCTCATAATTTGCATTGTGCACAGGAGGATCAATAGGCTATCCAACTGGACCCAAGCATACGTACCCACACATGACACAACTATGGGGCACACAAATGTGTGCAGCCGAGGAGGATGTGTCAACATTGTCGGATGCACTGCTACCATCAAAAGTAGGCTGAGCTACTAACCTAGCCTGAGAAAACAAAAGGCTACTCAAAGAGTGAATAGCCGATATGGTCCGTGATGCTAGCTCACAAATGATATTTGGATGCTGCATTAGAGGTGGGGGATCAACAGGAGGAGGGGGGACATATGGGCCCTAGACTACTCTAACTGCCCTAGGTCTATTTTGGGGCGTACCAAAACCCACACCCTAGAAAGGTTGGATGTCAAAGTAGTTCACATGTTTTCCTAAAACAAACTCAGCATACAATTTTTTTACCAAGTAGAAGGGGACATCAAGATTGTTGCTGGGTGGTTTGTCAAAAACCATCCACCAACGATCCCAAAAGTTTTTCACAATACCATAATTTGTGCACCATTTAATAGAATTTTTTGTTTTTTGGGGGTCTACAAGTTGACCAGTGCGGGGATTCACAAACAATGCGGCGATAGCGGCTTTGGATATCTCGAGATCTTTGATCTCCTTATAGGACAAGCTATCCGCATATTGTTCCCTCATAGAATCTCACCACAAAAGAGTGGAATTGTGCTCCTCAGTGATGGTCTCCATACTCTTTATGATCGACATGAGGGGATCAAACATTGGGTTTAGGCAAGGGATCCTATGATAGACATCTACAATCCCCCTCAATTGGTTCAAATTTTGTGCAATTAAATCCTGAATTGAGGGGGGGTTTGGCAAAGGAGGGTTTGCTTGTTGTGGTTGTGGTTGATCAATGTTTTCACTGTTATCCCCCGTTTTTAACCTAATTGAATGTAAACAATTGAATTTAGTTAACAAATTAGAACAATTTTGTATTTGATTTTTAAAAAACCTAGTTTTCATGAAAAAAACTATATTTTCAATGAAAAAACAAATAAACATTAAAAAAAATACAAAAATTGAATGAAAATGATTGAAAACAATAAAAATCCTACCTTTTAATGTATTTTTTAGCAAATTTGGGTTGAACAACCGGATATCGAGTCCAACTGGATATCGGATTCCAAACAATCGCGCAACTCGTGGGTTAAAAATAACTCACAGGCTGTCACAATCCAATTATATTGTCTCAAAAAATTGGATATCTGATTTTTATAATTAAATTATTTTAAAATAACATTATATTATATAATATAATTATATATTATATAATATGTATTATATAATAATTTAATAATATATTTAATATTATATATTATATATTATATATACTATATATAATATAGTATATAATATAATAGTATATTATATAATACGTATTATGTAATATATAATGTAATATAATAATATATTATATATTATATTATATATAATTATATAATATATAATGTAATATAATAATATATTATATATTATATTATATATAATTATATAATATATTATTATATAATATATTATTATATTATATAATATATTATTATATTATATTATATAATATAATATAATATAATATATAATACATAATATATATAATATAATATATAATACATAATATATATAATATAATATTAGATTATATAATATAATAATATAATAATATATTATTATATAATATAATATATAATACATAATATATATAATATAATATTAAATTATATAATATAATAATATAATAATATATTATTATATAATATAATATTATATTATTATATAATATAATATAATATATTATAATCTAATCTTATATTATATATTATGTATTTTATAATATATAATATAATATAATAATATATTATATATTATAGAATATGTAATATATAATATATTATTATATTATATTATATATTATATAATTTATTTTTTAATTTAAAATTGCCTATAAAAATCTGATATCCGATATCTGATTTGCTTAGGTGTTTACCATGCCAAGGTGTACTGACACCCAGGGCAAGCAAAAAGTCAACATGATTTTTTGCATTTTTAGGCGAGTGGAGAAGGCTATTTTTTTCACATCGCCACTTTTTGGCCCCCCATGATCCTACACTAACTCTCTATTGATTCTTATGATTTATTCCATGGCTTCCACTAGGCTGAATAATCTTTCTATGTTCTTCTCACAACCATTGCAATTTTGTGGGGTTTCCGAACCCTAGCTAAAAGGTATTCAAGTTCCACAATAAGCACCTCCCGATTATTCTCCTTGTTAGTGGTCTTCTTCCTCATACCAATAATTTTTAAGGATATTGAGCCCTTCAAAGGCTTCCTTGGACTAATTCTCATAGGATGGGTATCAAGAAAGGGAGTTTTCATGAATTAGATTTAATGGTTCCTCCAGAGTATCTTCATAATCATCATTATCTTCCTCATTAGAAGTTGAGTCTTTCAATTGGGCTTCTTTTCCTTATTTGAGGGGAGTTTTCCCATGTGTGGCATAAATCTTTATCATCATTGTAAGATTAGAAAGTCTAATAGACCTCATGTCACCTAACGAGGTCAAGGGGAGTTTTCCCATGTGTGGCATAAATCTTTATCATCATTGTAAGATTAGAAAGTCTAATAGATCTCATGTCACCTAACGGGGTCGTAATATCTTCTTAGCACATTCCCCATTTGAAATATGAATGGAGGATTATGAGGGGTGCGGCAGCTGGGTTATTTTCCCTAGAATTTATTATAAGTTTCACCTTACCAACTTTATTCTTTTTGCTAATTCTTGGTGGAGTAAGCACATTTTTCCCTTTATTAGGCATGGTGTTTAGACCCAGTTTCATAATTAGGGGTGTGTATCACTTCCTAGACTTAAATTTTAATTTTTAGGGGAATAAAACATAGTTGTTTTCAGCAAAATGACTTTGGATAAAGAAGGGGCATCCTCTAAAAAGGTAACTTTTATTTTATCTATTTCACTCTAGGGAGGATTAGGAATTGCACTCGAGAGCAACACATTCTTCTTGGGGGTGCGATTCAAAGTAGGGGTGGTTTCTAAATAGAAAATATAAATAGCATAAATTGAAACCCAATGCATAGGGGGATAAAATCCTTTAGTAGTACATTTATTCATTGAGGATAGTAAAAAGTAAGGAAAACTTATAGATTTGTTATGCCTACAGTGATTTAGGAGCAAAAAGCAATACTCGTGCACTATCACAAATTTGTCCTCAAGTGTGAACTACTTATTTAAATGGTAAGTCACAACCCCCTTAGGAAGAGGCAAATTGTCTCTACTCAACCCATTTTGTTGGCACTTAATCCTTTTACCCTCCTCCAATAACATCTTGATATAATCTACATACACATGTTTCTAATTTAGGCAGGGGTCTTTCTCTCTTTCATAACTTAAGCTAGTCACTTGAGCAATTAGTTCCTTTGCAACTGCAATTTTTATGCTATCCACCTAGACTGTACCATCCCTCTATCTATTCATAAATTATGATGATAATTCTTGATATTTCCATTTCATAGCTCTAAAGAATGAGGTAATCCCTCCTCTCACAAAGATGTCCCATAGGTTTAAAGAATGAGGTATTGTTTCCTTTGACAAAGAATAGCTATTGAGTACCTATTTTTCAATAAATATTTCATTTAATTATTTTGAACCTCTTAGTTAAACTTAAATTTATAAATAATTTGAATTCATGTGTCAATTTTTTTGCAATTGTCTATAAAAAAAGGCATAAATCTTGTAACATTAATAATAAGCTAACCAACGAATGTTAGAAAATATTAGTTATTACATTGTTATTGATACAAGGGGTTATACTTAGGTAATTATTCCTTGCAACCATTTTGCATTTATAATCATGTACCATTCATCAATAATGAATCAATCAAGCTTTCATCATTATTTGGTATTAGAGAATATCACCTTTGTGCCTGAGTTTGATAGTAGTGGGGTAGATCACTACTTCAACAAGGATGACAATTCTTTATGTTAGGTGTGATTAGAGGTGAAAGGCACTAGAAGATAAGGGTTTGTCTAGAAGGTGAGAACATGGTATAAATATGGGATAGAGACATGTCTTAAGAGGCTGCAAAAACTTGTTAACTTTGTACAAAGAGAAGACATTATGTGGAAGAACTCAAGAATGCATCTAAAGTTTTTTTAAGAGAAGCATTAGAATATGTAGAGGCATTTCCATATGATAACATCTTATTATTACAAAGCATCCAAAATCCCGTTATGTAATAATTTGGTGATAAAATATTTGAGAAAGGCATTTCCATCTGTAAGGAGATGATGTTGGTCATGTAAAATTGCCAACGAAGCATTCATCTACTATGAATTTAATGGTCATTTACCATTATCTTCTAGGAAGAGAATTGAGATTCATATCCACATTTTCTATTTACTTGTTTTATGATAGTTTTGTTTTCAAATTTTCAATATATTATTTACTTATTTAATAAATGCAAAGAAGTATATTTGTTTCCAAAAGTAGTAGACTAATATCGCCTGATAAATTTGGAAATAGATTTATGAAGTTTTAATCATTGAATTAATATATTAATTCCCTCATTATAAATTTAGTCAATTATGGCATCTATCTAAATTGTTGAGGTTATTTCATTTATTTAGCAAATGAGTGTGGACTATAATAGTGTAACTATTTCTTTATATAGCTCATTTATTATACGTTTCTATATATTTTATATTATGCATATAGGGGAAGAGCACCAGTAGTGGATCGAGAACCAATAACTAATCACTCCTTGTGCATCCAACCCCCCAATTACTAATTTTAAAGGATCCAAAGAAATGATAATTAAAAGCTCACTAATATGATTCACATGTACCAATAGCCGATCACTTTTTAGCTTTTTTGATCCATAATTGGCTCGTTTGTGCGCAACTACTAGGACATTTGTGCACAACTACTAGGACAACTTGTTGAAAATGGATAGCTAAGTTTGGATTATATTTTAATGATGCCTAGTGGCAATTAAAATATTAATCATATTGTAATATTAAGCGATTGCATGTCTAATAGTGTTGGGCCCAAAATGTAATATGTAAGAGAAATTAAACAACTATTGGGCTGGACCCAATATCCAACGTGGGAATACAATAATAATTTATTATTCTTGCAAGCTGACTTGAGGGTGATTAGCGCCTAAGGTTAGTATATAAATGCTTCAAGATGAAGTCATTTGAGACACACGACATACAAGTCATATTCCTTCGATCTGGTCTACTAGCAGCGAATCTCTCCAAGGTGAACTTGTGCAAGGCTATCATGCAAGGTTGAAATATAGCGAAGTTGTCAAAGTATCTTGTGCAAATCAGATCCAAACTGTCGTTGTTTCGCTTTATCATCTGTTGTTAAAGGGTTGCATTCAACACTGATTTTTGGAATTGAAATCTAAGATAAGTCTTGTAAAATATCTACATTTGAGATAATACATAGCACATTTAAAGGCTGGGTTTTTTCACCTCCAAGAGGGAGGTTTTCCCAAGGTATTCGTGTCTTGTGTCTTGTGTCTTGTGTCTTGTGTCTTATTGTTGTTACTGTTCTTGCATCTTGTGTTTTATTATTGTTACTATTTATACACAATCTGATTATAATCAAATTGATTACATTAACATCTGATTGCTTAAAATTAACATGGTATCAGAGCTTTAGGTTCATTCAAATAATCAGATTATTAGTTGCCCTTCACTTTCAGTTTGTCGTTTTAGTTTTGCAAGATGGTTAGAGGTCTGAAAGTAGAGGATATACTTGAAGGTGCTCTCAATTTTACATCATGGAAGGTTTGTGTCCTCCTTGCACTTGAAGAATTAGAGCTGTTACAGTTTGTGGAAGATATGGATCTGACTAAACCTTCGGATCCGGAAGAGCTAAACCAAATTAAGAAGAATGCTCTCAAAGCTAAGAAGTTCCTTATTGATTCCGTGAAGGATCATCTTGTTCCAGTCATCTCCAAATTGAAGATAGCCTGAGAGATGTTCAAACATCTAGAGGGGATATATGAGATGAACAACATCAATCGGACACTCACATTGAGGCAGCAACTTCTTCAGGTCAGAATGTGCAAAGGAGATTCGGTCATGTCCTTCTTCATGAAGATTTCATATTTGAAGGACCAACTCAGCACCATTGGAAGCAAGGTTGTGGACAAGGATATTGTCATGAGTGCATTGAATGGTCTTCCTGACTCTTGGGATCCCTTCATTCAAAGCATAAGTGGAAGAGCTGAATTCCCTTCCTTTGATTGCCTCCGGTTAGATTGCATTCAAGAGGAGTCTCGTCTAGCTGCCAGAGAAATGCATAAAGGCTCTCATGGAGGAGATCGAAATGTGCTTGCATCTCAACATGTTAGAAGGAAGGGAAGCCATTGGAATAAGAACAACTTCAAAAGAGATAGAGACTTCAAACCTCCAGCTTTTGATTCAAGCAAGAAGCCAAGGGATCTTTCACATGTTCGCTACTTCAGATGCGACAAGTTTGGACATTATGCCAAAGAATGTCAGAATTCGCCCATGCAAGGGGAAGCCAACCTGAATGAAGTTGCAAACTCAGAGGATAATGAAAACTATCTCTTCATTTCTATTTTGTCCACCAATGTGCCAACCGATTGCAACACTTGGTTGATCGACAGTGGTGCATCTAGACACTTCACGGGATATCGAGAGCATCTCTCTGACTTGATGGAGAAAGATTCCAATCTTCATGTGGTAATTGGTGATGATGCACAATATTTGGTAAGAGACTTTGGTAGTACTTCTTTAAATTTAGAATGTGGCATGTCCTTGCATCTTAGTGATATTTTATTTGTCCCTAGAATTAAGAGGAATTTAATTTCTATTTCTTCCCTAGAAGATAAAGGATATCAAATAGCATTTTTTGAGGTAAAGTACTTGCATGGCCTAAGAAATCTAGTATTAAAATTTCTCATATTATTGGAAATAGATATGATAGTTTGTATAAGCTTTCAGCTAACCCCATTCGAGCACTCATTCATGAAGCTAATCTAGCAAGCTATGGCATAGAAGGCTCGATCATCTTCACTATCAGGCACTTCCGTCACTTGAAAGAATGGTTAAAGGTATGCCTAAACTTAATCAATCTCATGATGATGCTTGCAAAGGATGTGCATTAGGTAAGAACACTAAAAGTCCATTTCATAAAAGTGAAAGTAGAGCTAAAAAAAAGCTAGCACATGTTCATTCTAATCTATGTGGACCTACGTTTGTTCCTCCACCTAGCGGATTTCTATACTATGTTACATTTATAGATGATTTTTCTAGAAAGACTTGGATTTACTTTCTAAAATCTAAAGAATCCGATGAAGTGTTAAGTAGGTTTAAAGAATTTAAAGCTCTAGCTGAAAATATGTTCGGTCAAAGGATTAAAGTGTTAAGATCTAACAATGGAGGTGAATACACCTCAAGTAGCTTCAATGACTTTTGTGTAAAAATAGGAATTAAGAGGGAGTTATGTGTTCCCTACAATCCTCAGCAAAATGGTGTAGCTAAACAAAATAATAGAACCATTGTTGAGGTTGCCAAAGCTATGATTCACGATCAGGACCTGAAGATCTTCTTATGGGCTGAAGCATCCAAGACTATTGTGTACATTCAGAATAGATGTCCACACCATGTCTTGAAAAACATAACTCCCGAGGAAGCTTTCTCAGGAGTCAAAGCAGATATCATTCACCTAAGGATCTTTTGAAGTCCTGTCTATCTTCATGTGCCAAAGGAAAAGAGGACTAAGTTAGAGCCTTTCGGGAAGAAAGGTATCCTTGTTGGATATAGCGAATCTTCCAAGGCATTTCAAATCTACATTCTTAGCCAAAAGTAAATTGAGGTAAGTAGGGATGTCACCTTTGAAGAAAATATTGCTTTCAATAAATCTAAAGGTTCTCTTGTTGATAATGATAAAGAAGTTAATGATAATCAAAATATGGATATTGATAATAACCCTGAGATTTAGAGGGAGTCTATTGAGCCTCCTGAACCTATTGAGCATTATGATCTTCCTGAGCCTCTGGTTCCAACTGATGGACCTAGAGATATTACAGTTAGCAAGCAAAGACCACATTGGGTTAGAAGCACAATTCAAGATGCAAAAAATTTTGCAGCTCCTAGTGGCACTTTCAGAGAAAGTAAGAGACCTTAGAAGCTCTCTAACTATGCTACCATGATGTGCAAAATCATTGAGTCTAAACCAAATAGTATAGAAGAAGCTATGAGCCAGCAAGCTTGGAAGCTAGCTATGGACAAAGAGTATCAATCCATCATCAAGAATGATGTCTGGGATGTTGTGCCTAGACCTAAAGGTAAGTCTGTTGTTTCTTCTAAATGGTTGTTTAAAATTAAACATGTTGTTGATGGTAGTATAGAGAAATATAAAGCTACGTTTGTAGCTCATGGTTTTTCTCAAAAGGAAGGCATAGATTATGAAGAAACATTTGCTCATAGTGCTAGATATACTTCTATTAGAACTATTATAGCTATTGTTGCAGCCAAAGGTTGGAAATCACATCAAATCGATGTAAAGACTGCCTTCCTTAATGGTGTTATTGAGGAAGAAGTCTATATTGAACAACCTGTAGGTTATGAGATTCATAATAGAGAAACTCGTGTACACAGATTAAAGAAAGCTCTATACGGCCTCAAGCAAGCTCCTAGAGCTTGGTATGAAAGAATTGATAAGCATCTTGTTAGTCTAGGATTTTCTAAAAATGATGTTGATCCTAACATTTACTTTAAAGTATTTAATGATGAAATGCTAATTTTGGTTTTATATGTTGATGATTTATTTCTAATTGGTGAAGATGTAGTCTCATCATTAGGTGTAAGAAAGAATTAGCTACGGAATTTGAAATGAAGGATTTAGGTCTTATGCATTACTTTCTAGGGTTAGAAGTGTGGAAAAGACCTAATGAAATTATTCTAAGTCAAAGAAAATATATTATTGATATACTGAAAAGATTTTGTATGATGGATTGTAAACCTATCTCTACTCCTATGGAAACTAACTTGAAGAAGTTGAGTATTTCTGTAGCTAACTCTGATTTTGTAGATCTCTCAGAGTACAGACAGCTGATTGGATCCTTGATGTATGTAGTCAACACTAGACCAAATATCTGTTATGCAGTGAGTGCACTTAGCCAATTCATGAACCAGTCAAAGCATGTTCACTTGGTGGTAGCCAAGCACATCCTGAGGTATTTGCGAGGAACTATTGGCCATGGACAGAAGTACTCAATCAACTTGGAAGGCTACTTTGATTCAGATTGGGTTGGAAGTGTTATTGACAGGAAAAACACTTCAAGAATCTGTTTCAGCTTGGGTTCCACTATGATCTCTTGGGCCAACAGGAAACAATCCTCAGTTGCACTAAGTACTGCAGAAGCTGAATATATTGCTTCAAGTGTGACAACTAAAGAAGCAGTTTGGCTTCGCAAGCTTCTTGCTAGGTTGTTTGGACAACCTTGGAAATCCACTGTTATTTATTGTGATAATCAAAGTTGTATTAAAATGTATAACAATCTTGTGTTTCATGACAGGTCAAAACATGTGCAAACTCATTATCACTATGTTCGTGATATGGCACAAAGAGGTGCCATACAGCTGAAATATAACAACACTGATGAACAAGTTTCAAATGTTCTCACCAAGCCTCTAGCTCGAGTGAAGTTTGTGTACTTCAGAGAGAAGCCTGGAATTGTGGAGAATAAAGCATTGATTGAGAGGGAGTCTCAATCTCAGTAACGCAATTTAGTTTGCATCCTCCACCCTCTGTGGGCAATGCAAGGTGAAGTAACCGTCTGCGGGAAATGCAAGGTGATAGTATCTCCTTCTCTAGGAGAAGGTTGAGGTGTAAGACCTCTTCCACCCTCTGTAGGAAATGCAAGGTGGATCCATCCTCTGCGGGCAATGTAAGATGGGAAGTTTTGTTGGTTTCTAGCAGGTCACCCTTCATCCTCTGCGGGCAATGTAAGATGAAGAGGTTCATGATGTTTTATTACAATATGTGATAGCTTGGTATAATCCTCTCTAGCTAAGAGGGAGTGTTGAAAATGGATAGCTAAGTTCGGATTATATTTTAATGATGCCTAGTGGCAATTAAAATATTAATCATATTGTAATATTAAGCGATTACATGTCTAATAGGGCTGGGCCCAAAATGTAACGTGTAAGAGCAATTAAACAACTATTGGGCTGGACCCAATATCCAACGTGGGAATACAATAATAATTTATTATTCTTGCAAGCTGACCTAAGGGTGACTAGCGCCTAAGGTTAGTATATAAATGCTTCAAGATGAAGTCATTTGAGACACACAACATACAAGTCATATTCCTTCGATCTGCTCAGCTAGCAGCAATTCTCTCCTAGGTGAACTTGTGCAAGGCTATCATGCAAGGTTGAAATATAGCGAAGTTATCAAAGTATCTTGTGCAAATTAGATCCAAACTATCGTTTGTTCACTTTATCATCTGTTGTTAAAGGGCTACATTCAACACTGATTTCTAGAACTGAAATCTGAGATAAGTCTTGTAAACTATCTACATTTGAGATAATACATAACACATTTAAAGGCTGGGTTTTTTCACCTCCAGGAGGGAGGTTTTCCCAGGGTATTCGTGTCTTGTGTCTTGTGTCTTATTGTTGTTATTGTTCTTGCATCGTGTGTTTTATTGTTGTTACTATTTATACACAGTCTGATTATAATCAAATTGGTTACATTAACATCTGATTGCTTAAAATTAACACAATTGTCCACAAGTACTAGAAATTTTGAGTGAATAGTTATTGGAACATCTTTAAGTAGGGATCATGCAACACTTTGAAATGTGTACTTTTTGACCCTTGTGTGCATATTTGATTCCACAACATGCATCATTACTACCTAGAAGCCAAAACCTTAGCTATAAGTAGTTAATTCATATACGAAGGAAACAACAACAAAAAAGGGTCAAAATCCGATGTGTCGTTTAGGATCTGTGGGTGTGCAAATTAGCTATAACCATTACTATTATGCTTCCCCTAGATAGATTGCATTCTACAAAGCAAAGAGATGAAATCACTATAAATTGGGTTCAAAGATAATATAATGAAGAAATTGAAAAATCATTTAATAATGTGTAATTAAAAGAGTGGGATTGTGTTCTTTTATTTTCATAATGAATTAACTTCAATATTAATTGCTTACATTTGACAAATCATGTTGAGTGCAAGACCCAATTTCACAAGAGATGAGATCAAGATTGTGTCCAAAATAAGACTGAACCCTTGACTTGACTCTCTAATAAAAAATTTCAATCTCAAACTCAAACTCAAACTCAAACTCAAACTCATAAAATGAACAACTCTGCATTTGCTTTAATCTCAAATCTGAAAATTCAATTTTAAGTCTATGGGGACCCAACGAACAGGTCAGAAATTGTGCATTGGTGGATAAGCAGAAGAGATGACTCAATATCATCCTCACAGTGCAATTTGCTCATGGGCGGCGGCAGTCGGAACCGTCAGAACTTGTATGCACCCACAACTTATCAAATTTCAAATTAAAATGTCCCCACACAATGCCAAGAAAGTTATTGCTATCCACAGCTGTGAAGCCTCTGTCACGCGCAAACTTCTATTTGTGCCCCTCGCAACAACTGATAGCTTTACACCGCGGCTTCCACCTACCACAATCGACTTCCCAGAAATTTTCGCTCAATGGCTTTTTGCTTGTATATATATATATATCTTCTCTGTGCCTCATAATTTCCATCGCCCTTTGCTTTCTGCTCTATCACATTAATATTCGACTTCGACAGCTTCACAATATCCATGGCGCTGCTCTTCTTATTTTTAGTCTTAACACACCTTGCTTATTTGCAGAATATCTCTGCAAATTTTTACAGCGACTTTGACATCACGTGGGGTAATGACCACGCTAAGATACTTGACAACGGCCAGCAGTTGCAGCTTACTCTCGATCAGTCCTCAGGTATATATTATATGCATTTTATAATTTAGTCCATCCATGTTTCACTGTTCGATTCAAAGAATACGACTAACCTTTGTTAATTGAAACAGGTTCAGGGTTCCAATCGAAGAATGAATATCTGTTTGCAAAAATTGATATGCAAATCAAGTTGGTGCCCGGTAACTCGGCAGGAACTGTAACAGCTTACTATGTAACTCGCTCTCCCTCTCCCTCTCTCTTCAATATACTCTACTTGTCAAACTAACACCCAGTGGACATTGAATTTTACTGCTTCCGAACTGAGTAAATTCATCTACTGAATATTTATCTTTCTTTGATGGGTGCAGATGTCTTCTCAAGGAGATAAGCACGACGAAATAGACTTTGAGTTTCTCGGAAACTTGTCTGGAGATCCCTATATCATGCAGACAAATGTTTTCTCACAAGACCAAGGCAATCGAGAACAGCGAATCTACCTCTGGTTTGATCCCACTGCAGACTTCCACACTTATTCCGTTCTCTGGAATCCCCAACAAATTTTGTAAGTAATACTAAATTTACCCCTACATAAACTAAGGCTCTGAAGTATTAACGTGTCCGTTCTAATAACATAAGCTATGCTGATGTCATGGTATTGAACAGATTTTCTGTGGATGGAACTCCCGTGAGAGTGTTTAAGAACAATGAGAATGTGGGTGTGGCGTATCCGAAGAATCAAGGCATGAGAATATATTCGAGTCTGTGGAACGGAGACGATTGGGCAACTAGAGGTGGGCTTGTGAAGATAGACTGGAGCAAAGCCCCCTTTGTCGCCTCATACCAGAATTTTAATGCACAGGTGTGCAGTACTTCTTCCTCTGACTGTTCTGCAAATGCATGGTACAGTCAAGTAGCATTGGATTCGGGTGAGCAGCAGCAGCTTGAATGGGTGCGCAAGAACTATATGGTATATGATTACTGTTCCGACACCAAAAGGTTTCCACAGGGCCTTCCTACTGAATGCACCCGTTAGACATCAAACGCTGAGTCAATCCACTCTACCTCCGAACAGGAAATTTTTCACTATTCTTTAATTGTACAATATTCGCACTCTTTCATTCTTTTAACTTTCCCACAATTTCAATGTATTATTTCTTTCTAACATGGAATAAAAGAGGGCTTCACACCTTGGCAGATTATGTCGATGTAAAATCTTATATGAACAAATGCACACGAGTGCCCACCTGATTCCGTCCAATAATTTCGGTTCTATTTCATAATCAAGAATGCTTAGATTTGATTCTCATTTATTATTTCTTTCATAATCCCTCAGAGTATTCCAAGACAATATCAATCAATGATACTTCTACACATGGTGATAATAGAATCATAATTCCAAAATCAACTGTCAAGTTTACAAGCCAAGTCCCAAATCCCTGCAAGAACACTTTATCTATCAATACATATAAACAAGGTTACATATAAATATTCCTTTAATCACATATATTTCCTAGTGATCTAGACATCACCAATTTATTCCACATACAATATCAATTATTGATCATACATATTGTGCTTTACAAAGGTCGTGTATCATGTTTGGGTTGCATAAAATTTTAACTTAGAAGCAATTATGAAACGAACTTTGACTCATAGATTAATAACCCAATTTTATCAAGCATTGATCATATGTGACAGTGTGATCAAAAGAAATCAAGGAAGGGGGAGATATAAGGAGACAGAGAAAAATAAATATAAAGAATTTGATTATTTGCTTGAGTTCTTGCTTAACTACATAATACTAGAATGGTTCTTTCCTTGATTGACTGTGAGTAAAGGATCAAAAATCTTCAGCCCTAATGTATAATGAGATATTTAGTTATATAATTTCTTTAATCACTTCCTTGAATTACTTGTGGAACTGGGTGATGGTTAATTTTATTTTTTATTATTTTGAAATTGTAAACTATGCTTCTTTCTTTAACATGGTAATTTCAAGTGTGCCAAAGAATATTTTCTTCCTATGCCATTTATTTCTCTTCTCATTTGTTGTTGGATACTTCTAAGATTAAAAAGTTAAATAAGACAATTGGTAGTTTCCTTTAGTTTATGGTCAATTTAATAAAATTACCATGGTATATAACATCACATTTTGACTTATCTTAGAGCAAGTGAATTTGTGGCACCTTTTTTACAAAGTGTGGTTGCAAAGGTGATCATTATGATATTTACAATGGTTCAAATTTAGTTGCTAGAATGAAGGTGGGTAGTTCAACATAGTGTACTCCATCAAGGACAATTCCATGAGAAAGAAGGACACCATCCCCTAATTTTTATTTGATCTAACTACCCTAATAAATCTCCGTGAATTGTAGTAATAATAATAAAATATTGACATCATAAAATATTAATTTAGAATTATTTGAATAATAATTGTAGTAACATAGTAAATCTTTTGACAAACAGTATTGAAGAAATTTTAACCTTAAAGCATCTATATATTTAAATATTCAAACATTCAAACATAAAATGCTTTTCCTTAGTAAGTAAACAATATATGTGTTGCATCTAGTTCCTGGTAATCATTAAAATCTATAACATATTTCTTAGTTAGACAACATTGTAACAATAATGATTCCTACATGTAACAAAAATTTTATATGTATACTAAAGGTTTTGCAATAAATAGAGTATTTCAAATAAGAATTAAAGCTCCAAGTATTTTTACAATAGTTATACAAATATTATTGTTAATTAATTCGAAATATAATACTAATTATGATAACACTCTCAGAACACAGAAGTCGAAAGAAGAATGAGACAGAGAGAAAAAAAAAGAGAAAAAAGAAAAAAAGAATGAGACAAAGAGAAGGAGGGGAAGACAAAAAGAACAAGTAGAGTCATCTTTGTGAGCTCTGAGGCTACTAAGCAAGGCTAGGTGGAATAGTGATAGAGAAGTTTGTCCCCATAATGCCTGTGTTGTAGAGTGTGAAGAAGGAAGGATGGTTAGGGCTTTCAGTTTTCTTTTTGTTTTTTGTTAAAGTTTAGAAATATTTCTGTAAGAAGTAGGATGGGAACCACAATTTTTTGTAGAAACTATGGTGAATAAGATAGATGCAAACTATAAATTCGTATGGATTCAAAGAAGGAGTAGCAAAAATTGTGACAAGTTTTGTATAGAAACTATTGTGGATAGGATAGATGTAGATTGTGAATTTGTATGGATTTGAAGTAGGAGCTGAAATTGTGATAAATATTATCATAGTTTTTGATAGCATTAATATAATTAAGTAAACTTTACCAATAAATAAAATAAAATAATTATGATAACTAGTATCATGTACAATTATACATGTAATAATTATTCTATATCATAATAAAAAATATTAATAACATCTATTATTATTCATAGTAATTATTCTATTATTTATTATTGATGACTACGTAATAAATTTTAATTATTTGATTATATTTACTTTATATATAATTAATTTATTATAATTATTTCATTAATATATATAAATTATATTACATTATTAGTTATTAGTTATTATATTATTATCTAATTATATATATATATATATATATATATATATATATATATATATATATATATATATATATATATATATATATATATATATATATATATATATATATATATATATATATATATTAGTATATTATCATCATATAAATGAGTCAATTAAAGCTATACATTTAATCTTTTTATAGGTTTGATATTTATAATTCTATGTATTCTTTTAATTATTATAATAAAAATTCAAGTGGCTTTATCACCCATTTCATTATCAAAAGAAATAGGACAAAACTAGTTACTATTATATAATAGTGAAATGATTGTAGAATACTATTGATGAAAATGAAGACAAAAATAGAAACATTAAGAAATTTGGTCAACCAATTATAATCCTTGCTTCTCATTGGTTTGATGCTTTGACATTTAAAATGCTGACATCATCCTAATAAGACTGTAGAGCACTATTATCCAATAGAATAATAGATAAATAAATTTATATGTTTTATAATAAATTTGGAAAAAATATAAACATTAGAAAATTTGGTCAAGCTATTTTAATTATTGATTATGATTGGTTCATGCTTTGACATTTTAATAAATTTGGGTGAATGCAAATTAGTATTATGCCTGTGGTAGGAACTAAAAAAGATATATATTATAAGATTCCTTACTTAATTAAGTATAATTTTAATGATAATTTACACAATTAGTATTTCAGATGGTGTTGTAAGTTTTGAAATTTAGTGTAGTTACCTAGTTGTAACTTTTGTAGTATAGCTATTTGAAGTATTGAATTCAAATTATTTTTCAACTTATGGTTTTTTTTAGTTATTCAATTCTTTTTTATTATTTTAATCACATCTTGTAATAAATTTTATTTGGATAAATTATTATTGGATTATAAAAATTCATATTATCATAGTTTATTTTTAGATAATTTTTTATCTTGATTAAGAATCACTC
This sequence comes from Cryptomeria japonica, assembly GCF_030272615.1. Classification (NCBI taxonomy): domain Eukaryota; kingdom Viridiplantae; phylum Streptophyta; class Pinopsida; order Cupressales; family Cupressaceae; genus Cryptomeria; species Cryptomeria japonica. The sequence continues at coordinate 722,878,740 of NC_081408.1, forward strand.
TAATATTATAAATATTGTTAGAGTTATCATGCATTAGCTAATAATTATTTATTTAATTATTAGTATATTATTCTCTACACTTAAGCGAAACTTAGGCATTTAATAATATGGTAGGTATTCAATAATTATTCTAATTATCAAATACACTTTATCCCTTTAGGGTTTCTTTAGGGTTGCACAACTTTAGGGTTACGTATTCTCCTTGTATAAGGATTGTATTGTACTTTTTATATTATTCCCTCTTTGAATGATAATCTTTTTCTTCAGAGCCATTATTTTTTTTTGCCTTCATTCTTCTCTTGTGACAAGTATTTTGCTTGCAAGTGTTCTTGGGATCTCTAAAGTTGTATTTCTTAACTTCTTCATTGTATCAGAGCGTACATCTACTACTACTTGTTCCTGATTTTTTGGAGGTTAGGGTTTCATGTTTTTCAGAGTTTTTTTATTTGCATCTCAGGAGCATTTTTTTATTGGGAATTTTGGGCTCAAACGGACCTCATCGTTGAGCTCAGAACACCCAAAAACCCCCATTTTCATATAAAATTTGTCCAGTTTGGACAACTTTGGCTCTAGGAATTTTTCTTTTAGTGTTATGCCCTTTTCTAGCATGGATTTCCAGAATAAAAATCACAAATTAAAATTTAAAAAAATTAATTTTGGGTCATTTAATGGTGTGCCTAGGCTACTGTAAACCCCTCCAACCATCAGCCTTTTACTAATCGCCCACAATTTAATAATTTTCGCGTCCAGCACCCCCGTAGTCACTGCACAACGCCTCCTGGTCAGTGGTCAACCCCAATGGTCTATTAACCAAAGCTGGTTTCGCTTCCCTATCAACAGTCTGCTAACCGTAGTCGCTCCCCCACCACTTCTCGGCTGCTACAGTGTCACCCAGCCGCCACCTAACCATCTCGCCCCCTCCGATGGCAACTCCGCCCAGCCACTTCCTAGCCCTTCCTTGAATGCTTTTTGACATGGGGGTCATTCTTTTCCCATAACTTGGGAAAATGGAGTTGGGTTTTGGAAAATGAATATGCATATAAAATCTCTCTTCGTGCTCTTTTCATAGTTGGAGGTGAGATTTGCAATTTTTTTCCATTTTGTACCTGGTTTTTGTCGTCAATATCATAGATGTTTTCTGCACTCTGGGAGCCATAACTTGGGCAAACGGACTCCTTTTTCATGAAACAAATAGGCATCAGAAAGGTCTTGGAGAGCCCTATTCAGATTTGGGGTTCATTATTCCATAAAGTTTACCAGGTACACAAGATATTATCTGAAGCATTCTTTTTGCTCTTGACTTTCTTTCTAGCTTTCAGATTGTACTAAGGTTTGGTTTAGCATCTTGTGGGAGTGTTATTTTCTACTTTTTTTAATTTACTTCAGAAAATCAAAACACCTAAAACTCAAAAAAAAAAAACCCTTATGCATCCTCTATCTAGTCTGAAAGATCACTTAATTAAAAAAACACGAGAGCAATTATAGGTACACATGGCAGACTCTTTTGTTGAGCTTCTTGCATCATAGAACTATCACCTCTGGAAAGCTCGTATGATGAGGATCTCTCTTCCTTGTTACGTGAGTCCTTTGCTCACATTGAGGACTTTTTGAACAATTTTAAAACCACCAGATCTATCCTCCACAGTTGTGGTAAAAATAAGACGGACACGGAGTGTATCTACCTGATTCTCTCTAGAAGATTGGAGGTCCCTATCAGATATTTGCTTCAACATTTTATTCTACTATGGATGCCTTGGGTACATGCTTCACCATGCCTACATTTGGTGTGTTATGTGATTGCTTGACTCCTGAGCAGGCTCACCTATCTCAGTTGGACACTCTCATAGGATCAAAGAACAAAGCATCGGTTGCACAGAAATCTAAAGAGAACAAAAAGCAAAAACCGAAGCCTAAGAAGGATTCTGCTGGCAGTGAGACTCCCTCCAAGCCACCACCTAAGTCTGATTCTAATTTTGTTAAGTTTCACAATGAGGTTAGGAAGTAATAGCTTGATGATGTTATGTGATTGGTCACTTGGTTGTAAACTGTGTGAGCTTGAATTTCATCCTCAAAATGTTACCTGTAATAAGTTAGTTTCACAAAATACAATGGAAATGCATACAGGAAATAATCCACCAATGAAACTACATGAAATACATATTAAAATAAAATATTATTTTACCTTCATGGCTTATGTCTCATTGTGTCCTAGCTCCACTATTCCTGGTTGCAGATGGTGTGCTCTCAGAAAATGCATTGTTGGCTTCCAAGATGGCATATGAAGAATGGACTGATAACTTGTAGTTAACTGATAGTATGATATGCAAGTGCTACATGATTATGCTAAAATGATACTATATGATAATATTGCTAAAATGATATTTGCTATTTGTTTCAAAAACTCATGGATGCATATGATTGATTGAAAACTATTTTGAAGACTCACTTCCTCTCAACTGAAGCTCTTGATTTTATAGACTTTGAGAGGATTAGATGATGTGGCTTAGATCAACGGTCATGATCAGATCTACAAATTTGAATGGCTATGAGCAAAGGTGAAGGTTGAGAGAAAGGGGAAAGGAGAAGACAAGTGTCACTCATCTCACCTTGACTGGGTTGCTAACTGAGGGAATCTAGGGATGGTTGGAGGAAATTTAGGCATGGTAGGACAAGTGGACTCGAGTCCTTCCTAAGATGCAGAGGGTGTTGGAGAGAATATAGGAAATGATTATGAAATATGTGTATGTACACAATTTGTATTAAGTTTGGAAGTTAGAGATAAATCATGAATTAATATTTAAGGAATATTAATTTCCTTAGCCACATATTTGATGAGTTGGCAAAGGGAAGATGAAGTGGAGATGGAGGGTGAGTTGGAAAAGAGATATTAAATAATTTTAAGAATTATTTAATATTTGAGACTATAGGATAGGAGAATAATTATTAAATATTAGATATTTAATTGTTTGGAGGAGATAATTAAATATTGGATATTTAATTAACTTGATTAGAGGAATAATTAAATATTAGATATTTAATTAATTAGAGGAATAAGATAATTAAATATTAGATATTTAATTAACTTGGAAGAATAGGATAATGAATTAATTAATAAAATATTAATTAATAGAAAGATATGAAAATGAATTAAATTAATTAATCTTTTCGAATTAACTATTTAATAGAAGAATAAATATTAAATAAATATAAAATATTTATTTAATTGCTTATAGCCAATTTTTAGGTGTATACATTTTGCCCCTCTTTGAAATGATGTAGAGACAACATTGTTTCAAATATTAAATCAAGTCTCGATAATGCCTGATAGAAATTTGAAAATCTAGATTGTGTGCCCCCTCAGGAGATTGATCATGAAATTGTCAAAAAATTTAGTGTGAATGATTAATCTCATGATAATGTGATAAGAAATTTAGTCAATTAAATTCATTTGTAAAAAACAAATTAAATTGCCCCATTTTTTAAATTAATTACTCTTGAAATAGTAAATATAAAATTAACCAAGGCTAATTTTAACTTCATTGATATCCTTGTCAGCTTTTGGAGAGAATATTCTTGTTGAGGTGGCCAAAATGATGATTCCCATGGAGAACCATCAATTCGAGCGAGTTCGGCGATATCAACGGCCAGCCGAGTATGGGTATCCGATATGTATCTTATCATGAGCTTTGTTTTCAAGTTTTCGTTCAAAATTTCATGTTTTAGGCGCTCTTTTTTTAATTTTTGAAAATTTCAATTTTTTCGATTTTTAGATTAGCGCATTTGCAATTTAGTTTAGCGCATATGCTATGTTGTTTAGCGCAAATTCTTGATTTAGCGCTTTTGCTTTGTATGTTAGTGAAAATGCATAGATGGTTAGCGCTTTTGTTTGATTTGTTAGCGCAAATGCATGAAATGGTAGCGCTTTTGCATAGAATAGCACATATGCATCGTTGTTTTGCGCATATGCTTGTAAAGATAGCACTTTTGCTTATAATAGCGCATATGCTTTATAGGATAGCGCTTTTGTTCAAAGTTGATATTTTTGATAAGTGCAAAGGTTTAAAATCACTTTTGATAATTAGATTTAACATGTGTAATATGCATTGTGGATGAAATAGAGTCTTGATTGTGTGATTGCATGATTGATAGATAGTTTTGATTGTTTGATCGAGTAGCTTTGAGTAGCTTGATTAATAAAGTAGCTATGATTAGCTTGAGTGATAAATTGGATTATTGAGTAGCTGCAATTAGCTTGATTGATAGATTTGATGATTGATTAGCTTTGTTTAGCTTGATTGATAGATTTGATGATTGATTAGCTTTGTTTAGCCTGATTGATAGATTTGATGATTGATTAGCTTTGTTTAGCCTGATTGATTAGCTTTGTTTAGCTTGATTGATAGATGTAAGAAACTGATTTAGTTTCTGATGCAAGAGCTTAGCAGAGTTTTTGATCAAACTTAGTGATTGATAATAAACCATGGTTGATAGGTTTAAAATGATTTGATAGCTTAAGTTGCTTCAATTTGATTTGATTGATTGTTTTGATCAATCGATAGCTTGATTGATTTGATTCAGTTTGATTTGATTTATTGGTAGATGATTGAGTCAATTTGATTTGATTGATTGTTTTCTCTAGACAAACAGGAGAAACTTGATGTTCTCCAGTGTCAGGAGCAATTACCGGTCATACGTCATTTAGTTCCGGAGTTATCCTAGGCCAAGATTAGACACATAGATGCCTATGGTTTACGTCATTTATTGTTTATGCCAGAGATTACGCATAACAGAGGTTTGTTGATTGCATTAGCCGAGAGATGGCATAGTGAGCATAACACTTTCTACCTACCGACGGGTGAGATTAGTGTTACCCTAGAGGATGTCTATAGGATTCTGCATATCCCAGTGACTGGGGAGCTAGTGGAGTACGATTATCAGAATCGCATTGGGACCGAGGCTTGCAGAGTCATTTTTTCTAATGAGAGCATCAGTAGAGGAGAGATCCAATGGGTAGACATGGTGATGTACTATGAGACTCTTCCTGTTATTCTTGTTGGTTTGATTGGTGGTTTTATATGTCCTGATAGGCGATCTCGAGGCTTTTTGGTTGGATGGGGTGAGGTGCTACTGAGCATGATGCAACATCAAACGCGATATGTTTGGGGTGTTTGTATGCTAGCACATTTATATAATGATCTACACCAGGTTTTGTATGATGAGAGTGTCAGTTTATCTACAGGATGCACGTTATTACAGATCTGGTGCTGGGAGCACATTCCTATTACATGGCCTATCCATCATAGAGTTTGTGGAGAGAGGCAGCCATATGTTTATTTGTATGCAGGTGTTCTTACTCAGGCCAAGCTAGGTAAGATGGAGTATTGGTGTTGGGTTCTTGATTCTTTGGATAGCATTATTTGGAGACCATATGTTGATTGTGAGCCATGGATGGATGATGCACAGACATTACCATTTATCCTGCAAAGTAGATATCTCATTGGTCGAGTGACAATTGATTGGTTAGATTTTGAGACAGTTTGGTATCATTCAGCCTATGCCTACTAGTGTGATGATTTATGCTCGACGATACAGAGATAGGCGAGATTGGGGACCATCTTTGTCATTTGAGATTGCTCGTGCAGAGTTTGTTACTACTTCGAGAGTAGCTTACGATATGAGATTACACATTCTTGATCCTTGGGTTACTGTGGAGCATGCTCAGTATTTATTAGCTCATCCATTTCCTCGAATTACAGATCCAGCAAATCCTCCTCCTAGCTCAAGAGATGACGATGATGATTCAGATGATCCTGTTAGCACGAGACGAAGACGTAGACAAGAGCTTAGAGCGGCACATGAGGCTGGGAGAGATGGAGATGATGGTGGGGATGGAGGTGGCAGTGGTGGTGGACCTGGACGGAGAGGACGTCGATTGAGAGTCCGTGGAAGACCATTTGGATCGGGTGGCAGGATTGATAGACCTCATCCTATGGGTGGGAGAGATATTGGACCGATTAGGAGGGATACTGGCAAGGTACGGATGAGATCACCTAGAGGATTTCCATTGACAGGAGGTAGAGTGACTGGACTGGATGGGGGTTGCGGGAGAGGCCTTGATTTGGGACAGATTCAGCCAGATCCTAGAGTTATTGCAGCTCATGGTGGTGATGATGAGGATCTTGAGGATCATATTCCCCTGATTAGATGACGAGTTCGGAGAGTTACTCGGACTGAGGTTCTAGTAGTTGGACAGGTTGGTGGTGAGGGGATTGGGATTCATGCACCACAGCAAGATCTACCAGAGCAGGTTGCACTTGTGCAAGATATACCAGATGTAGTTATACCAGAGCATGATGTGCCAGGGCATGATACTATTGACAGTCTGAGAGCACAGATTGATCAGCTTTGAGCACAGATACAAACTCTTATGACTGAGAGAGACACAGATGTTAGGAGACAACAGGATACTCAGGGTCTTCTAGATCATATTCAACAAGTTGGGTCAGGTACTCTCTCAGCAGACACTGTTAGAGCTTTATTTCGGGTCGGGAAGGAGACTTCCTACTGGTGACGACGATATGAGGAGGCAATTGCAGAGAGACAGAGAGCAGGTAGTTATCAGACCACTATGTTGATGGATACTAGCAGTGGTGGGATCATGGGACCTCCTCAGAGGAGTGGTGAGCATGGTAGACAGGCATCTGGAGGATCTTCTCGCCCACAGCCACAGAGATGGACAGAGTCAGGTGGTAGTGGTACAGGACAGTCGTGACATTGATTTGAGGCACTTGTATTGGTTGTATCTGATATCATTGTATAATTGGATTTTTATTGTTTTATGATGATCTATATGCAAACATGGTTTCTATATGATGATGATTATCTATGCATGTTATTCTATTTGATGATGTTCTATATGCTTATATGCTTTGATTTTATGGATGCAAATGAGTAGATGAAAAATGATATGATAATAGCTTACATGATGCAATGATAAATGTTTTTGATTTTTGATTTTGATGACCTTAGATGGAAATGCAAATGATTACTTAACTTAAATGATGCAAATGCAAATGATCTATATGAAAATGCAAATGAAATGATTGCTTAATGCTTAGGATGATGTATATACAAATGAAATGTTTTTGGATTTCTTTTGTATGCAACTAAATGATAAATGGAATGATAATGCAAATAATAATGATACACTATATGATGAAATAATATGTACCTATGATGAATGAAATGCACTTAATTGAATGCAATTAACGCAATGATTTATACGGATTTACACATGAATGATTGATTTGTTTTTTATTTATATGTTATGCTTATAATGATTATGATTCTAAGTGAAAAAGATGAAACTAAATGATCTTTATGAAATGATAATATAGATAATGATGATGATACACTACCTGAAATGCTCTTAATTGAATGTAATTAATGTGAAAATGCAACTAAAATGGAGAAAAAAAATGAATGTACCTACAATGATTAAATGCAAATTGTTTTTATTTGTCCAAGTATACTCAATCTTTATTTATGACCATTGATCTGCTAATGAAATGATATGCTTATAATGCAACTTGACAAATGAATGCTTATAATGCAAATGAATAATGAGCTAATGAAATGATTTAACTAAAAAGTGTACTGCCATTCTTCATATGCTATCAGGTAACAGTGCTTGTTTTCATCGTTGAGCTTTAAAATGTTGTAAGAAAATACAAGCAACTTGACATAATGATTCAAGATGACCTGAGTATTGCTTACATGGATTTTGATATAGCAAGTTAATACAAGCAACTTGATATAATGGATCAAGTTGACCTGAGTATTGCTTGCAGAACAAACAAGGAGTATCTCCTTTCATGCATGACTTGGAACGTCCTCCTCGATCTTTTGCTAATCATATCCTGAGACAAGTTCATACCGTAGTAAGAGATAAACCACAGACAGAAATCAAAGAAAATAATCATGCCCCATCATAGCTCCTCTAGTCATGGACATCCTTGAGTTGCATAGAGTACATAATTAGCAATAAAATCAAGATGTAAACACTGAATCTTATATGTCATTCACATGTTCTTATGGTCATTAACTGATATAATCATCTTGATGAATGATCTTTGATAATCCTTTATAGCTTGTGGGTTGATGCTTCATTTTCTAGGTTTGACGATTCAGTTGTTGATAAGATGCCTTGATTTTCATTTCTTTGTTGCTCGTTATCTGTTTCGAAATCCTAGGTGTTTTTGGATTTTCTAAATTTTTTGAATGTTTTTGGATTTTCTAAATTTTTCGAATGTTTTTGGATTTTTAAGTTTCAAAAGATCACCTTAGCAAAAGGAATTTAGGATTTTGCCCCCAGTGGAAACAAAAAATTTATTATGGATATATGAATTCATCAAGATCCAAACCATAGTGGGATACAAATGCAGACTGATAAATGTTGATAAAATCTAAGACAGTGACTAAGGCAAGTATGTCAAAAAGTTATAATTGTTGGTAAGTTGCATATTTGTTTGCTAAATGGTTCAGAGCAATGGATATGAAAGATGGAATGGATAAGCTAAGATAGATGGAAGTGATAAATGCGAGAGGGTGGAGTGGATAGGCGTGCAAAGCGATCTCATGGATGGAGGATTTCACTTTTTTAGATAGTGCCTATTTACTAGGTTTTCACCATCTAAATTTATTGCATTTTTGTTGTTTTATACTTTTTAGAGATTTTCTGCTTTTCTGATTTTTACTGATTTCTTCAGGACTTTATATGCCTTTTATTGATTTTTCCAGGACTTTGTATCTCAAGCATAGAATTTCTTAAGATGGACAAAATTGATAGGTTCATCAAACCAATCACCTTCTGGGGTAGATAATTTGTATGCTCCTGATCCATATGTTGCTACTATGACAAAAGGTCCTAGCCAATTTGGTTCAAATTTGCCCTTCTTTTCTCGATCTTGTTGATTTCTTGGATTCTCCCTTAGAACTATGTCTCCAATCTAGAAAATGTGCGGCTTGACTCTGTGGTTATAGCTTCTTGTCATTCTTTGTTGGTATACTTGTAAATGATCTGTTGCATTTTGGTGACGTTCCTAAATTAGTTCTAGTTCCTGGAGTCGAGAGACTCTTTGTTCTTCTTCTAGTATAAGACCATGCAAGGATACTCATAGAGAAGGTATCTCTACTTCTATATGTAATATCGCTTCTGATCCATAGACCAAACAATATGGAGTTTCCCCTATTGGAGTGCGGACACTAGTTCGATATGCCCAAAGAGTAGGATTCAGTTGAATGTGCCAATCTTTTCCAGCTTCATCAAGACTGTTTTCTTCAAGATTTTTTAAATAGTTTTGTTTGATGCCTCAGCTTGACCATTACCATGTGGATAATATGGAGTAGAGAACCTATGTTGGATATGAAATTTTTCACATAGCTCTTTTACATCTTGATTTTTGAATGGTCTTCCATTATCAGTGATAATGGTCATGGGAACTCCATAGCGACAGATTATGTAATTCAAGATGAATGATGATATTTGTTTTCCTATCACTATTGTTAAAGGCACTACTTCAATCCACTTAGTAAAATATTCAGTAGCAACTAGAATGAATTTATGGCCGTTAGAAGATGAGGGAGTGATCTTTCCTACCGAATCCAGGCCCCACTGTGAAAATGGCCATGACCCTGTCATAGGATATAACTCTTGTGCTGGTGCATGAATTAGATTTCCATGAATTTGACATTGTTTACACTTTTTAGCATAGGTGAATGAGTCTCTTTCCATAGTAGGCCAAAAGTAACCCATACGAATAAGTTTCTTAGCCAATGTTAAACCACTTGAGTGTGTACCACAAATACCCACATGAAAGTCATTAAGAAATCTTTCAGATTCATCTTTTTCCAGACATCTCAATAATATACCATCTAGACCACGCCTATATAGGATATCAGCAATAATGGTATAGCGAGAGGACTAACGGATAAATTTTCTTCATTGATTACGAGATAATTCCAAAGGAAGGATATGATCTTTTAAATATTGGTAGGTTTGACCGTATAAGGATTGACTAGTTCCTGATATATGGCAAATTTGATAGGTATGCTGGGATTGAATGGTAGGGGTTAAGATATCTTTTGCTACTTTATTTTCATTTCTAGGAATCTGGGTGAATGTGATTTCTTTAAAATGTCCTTTAAATTCTTCCACTAGCTGTTTGTACGACATAAGCTTATCATCCTTTGTTTGATATTCATCATTTATTTGATTAATGACAAGTTGTGAATCACCATAGACATGTAGTTCTTTGACATTCCTGAATGGCCATTTTGAGCCCTATAGCCAATGCTTCATACTCTGCAGTATTATTGGTGCATGGAAATCTTAGTCTATATGATTTCGGTATTGTATGTCCTTGAGGTGTGATAAAAAATATTCCTGCACCTGATCCATATTGAGTATAAGAACCATCAAAGTACAATTCCCAAAAGTTTGTACTTATTGTCAAGATATCTGCATCAGGAAATTCGATGTGCAAAGGCATGTCATTTTGTAGAGGTGCATCAACTCATTGATCAGCAATGACTTGTCCCTTGATGGCTTTCTGGTCAACATATTCTATTTCGAATTCACTTAGTATCATAACCCATTTAGCTAGTCTCCCTATTAATGTTGACTTACTCAATAAATATTTGAGAGGATCTATCTTTGCTATTAGTTTTACAGAATGAATCAACATATAATGTCATAGCTTCTGAGTTGCAAATACAACTGCGAAACATATCTTTTCAATTGATGAATAATTTAACTCGTATCCAACAAGTGTTCTGCTGATATAATAAACTGCTCTTTCTTTTCCTTCATCATCGTGTTGAGCTAGGAGAGCGCCTAATGATACACTTGTTGCTGATACATAGAGTAACAAGGGTTTCCCTTTGGTTGGTGATATCAGTACTGGAGGACTCATAAGATATTCTTTTATTTGCAAGAAAGCTTCTTCACGTGTTAGATCCCATTTGAATGGAACATTTTTATGTAGAAGATGTGTAAAGGGAAGACATCTATCGGCCAATTGGGACACAAATCTCCTGATTGATTGCAACCTTCCTTGTAAAGATTGCAATTGACTTATGTTCTTAGGTGATTCCATCTCCATGATAGCTTTAACTTTTCTAGGATCGACTTCAATGCCACGAGCTGATATAATGTACCCAAGGAGTTTTCCAGAGGTTACCCCAAATGCACATTTCTTTGGATTTAATCTCAATTGATATCTTTCTAGCCTATCAAAAATCTTGCTTAGAATGTTCAAATGTTCTTTTCTTGTGTGAGATTTTGCAAGTATGTCATCGACATAATCTTCCATAAATGTATGCATCATGTCATGGAAAATTGTCGTCATAGCCCTTTGATAAGTCGCTCCTGCATTCTTAAGCCCAAATGGCATAACATTCCAACAGTATGTTCCCCATGCACAAGTGAAATTTGTCTTCTCTTGATCTTCAGGTGCGATTCTTATTTGATTATATCCTGAGAAGCCATCCATTAATGAAAACATCTCATGCCCTGCTGACAAGTCTACTATGATATCAATGTTTGGTAGTGGGAAATCATCTTTTGGACATGCTTTATTTAGATCTCTGAAATCTGTGCATATTCTTATGCTCTTATCTGATTTTGATATTGGTACAATACTTGAAACCCATTCTGGATAAGAAACTGGTCTTATGAATCGCACTTATAATAATTTCGTGAGCTCTATTTTGACAAGGAGAGCAATATGTGGGTGCATCTTTCTTAGCTTCTACTTAACAGGTTTTTCTTTTAAATCCACATTAAGATGATGCATGATAAGATCTGGGTTAAGCCCTAGCATATCTGCATAAGACCAAGCAAAATTTATTTGTCGTTGCTTAAAGAATTCCATGTATTCCTTCCTCTCTTTTTCTGATAATGAGGTAGCAAAATGAAGTATTTTAGGATCCTTTGATGTATCAATGTTTACTGCTTTTGTTGGTTCTATCTTTATAGCAGATCTTTCTTGAAAATATGCAGGAAAAATGTCAAACTTTCCATCATCTGACGCCTCAAGGAGATTTTCATCATCAGATACGTACTTTATTTTCTCTTTTGATTGATCTAATGTTGCCATGAAATGGTTTTCAACAATAGGTCTCTTTCCTTGTTTTATTTTACTTTTGTGACTAAAAAGTTTGGCATTCTCCTGACTATGAAAAACTTTACTTGAATCTGTAGTAGAAGATATCTTAGGTGGGATGGGTTCAATAGCATTAAGGTACATAGCTAAGTCATGATCATTGGAAAAGACATTTAGTTCAGGGTTGTCTAAATTATCCCAATCAATTAGTTCAGGATGAAGAAGGGGTGAATCATAGTCACTGTCATCATTAGGTGTTTCAACGTTCATGACATAATGATCATAATTTATCATAGAAGAGGTATTGTCATAGATTGAATGTTTTTGAGGATTGTCTTTCTCAAGAATTTCCAAATTAGTCTTAACAAGATTAATATTAGCATTTTGTAGTTCACACTCAAGTGGTTCTTCAATTGACGTTTGTCCCTTAAATGAATGGATTATATCAACACACACGTCTTTGGTATTGCAAATTTCTTCCTGATTGACTCCATTTGTAGTTTGGAGTTTATAGACTTGTGTACATGTTAAAGAGGATTCTTTTAACAAATTTTGTCTCCTTTCAAACTCATCTTCTTCTGGACTAATAGTTAATCCAACTTGACTATCTCTTATTTCTTCTATGGTTCTTGCATATCTGATTCTTGTTTGCACTTCTTGTGGCATTGTATCGTTGTTTTTGTCATTCTCTTTTCTTTTTGCATACGCCTCTTTTCTCTGAATTCTGAGTTTCTCTTGTCTCCTTTCTAATTTTATCTTTTGTTTTGTAATGGACAAGTCTTCTTTTGTAATGGCTGCTTGATCTTCATTGTGTTCGTTACTTGATGTAGTAGATAAGGCATCTGGTCCCCATTCATACTCATTGAAATCTGTTTCTGAATTCTGATCTAAGATTACTCCACTATACCATACTGGAATGTCGTATGGTGCAAAAAGTTCTTTGATTTCTTTCATTTCTATTTTTATTGCTTCTGGAATATTTTGTTCAGATTTTTCTTTTGTTTGTATTTTCAGAACTTGTTGACAAGATTTTTCTTCACCTTTGATAGTAGTTTCTTCTTCTTTCTTTTCATGTTCTTCTTGCTTCTTTTGTTTATTGGCTACTTGATGTAGCCTTTCTTGCCAATTGTGTCCTTGAGAAACTGATTTCTTTCTCCATTTTTGCTGTTGAGTATTGTGTTGCTTTTGATTAGACTTCAGATATCCTAACCCAGATTTATCTTTTGTGGATTGTGAATGCAGACAAATAGGTTCTGAAATACCTTGATGTTTCTTACCATTTGGTCCTTTCCCTTCATATCCCATCTTTTGCATGATTTCATATCCTTTGCCATATTGTTTTATGGGAATATTGACTTTTGTTGTTGTTGCTATAGTTTTATCTTCATCCATGTATAACCAATCAAGAATACTTTTGTCTTCATTTTCCTCTTTAAGGGTTCCAACACTAACAAAGGTTCCTGTAAAAATATGTTTTGATTTGCTTGCTGATTTTGATTGAATATCTGTAGGTTTTCCATATGACTTGGGGGAAAGTGGAAAATTATTCAAAGAATATTTTCCCATTCCTTCATCATTTAACTTGAGCTTTTCTTCAAAAGTTTCCCATAACTTCGCTTGAATTTCCTTGGTAGGATATACTGATTCTTTGTTATGTGGAACTGTGGTATCTTGTGTTGGCTTCAAATTGTTGCAATACTGAAAAGAATCTGCAATTATAGTGATTTCTTTTCCTTTATGGGGAAATTTTAGACATTGATGATATGTAGAAGGAATTGCTTGCATCTTGTGAATCCAGGGTCTTCCCAGAAAAATGTTGTAGGAGAGATTTAAGTCTAAAACTTGACATAATATATCCTTTTCCACAGGTCCTATCCTTATTGGGAGCATAATAAATCCTTTAGAAGAACGTTCTGCTTCATCGTAAGCCTTGATGGTTATTTTCTTTTTCGGGTCCACTGCATTCTCTGAATACCCCAAAGCTTTTATCAAACTTAATGCACAAATGTTTAAACTAGCTCCTCCGTCTATGAGTACACCTTTGACATGATTTTTATTAAAGGAGACTTCAAAATGTAAAGGAGCATTGTGAGGATGTTGTAAGGACGCATCATCATTTTTCAGAAAATGATAAGAAATGAGGAGCTATAAGATGTCCTACCATGTTTTGGAACTAATCTATATCCAAATCTTTTGAAACCGTTGTTTCCACTAAATCTTTCTCCAAAATTTCTTTATGCATAGGTGAAATCTTGAGAAGTTCCAGAATTGATATTTGAGCTAGTATTCATTGTAATTGCTCTACTAAATTGTATTGTTGTGATGTGGATGTTGAGTCTTTTACTATACCTGGAAAGGTAACCTTTGCTTTGCTTCTTGTGATAACGTTGATTGGTTCTGAAGATGGATTTTCATTAACAATTATCACATTTACTACATCATCATATGTATAAGTGTAATTCACTTTGGCTTTCCATTTGTCATTTTCCAATTGGGATGATTCACCTTTATCATAGTTTGGAAGTGGAGTTTTAAAAGCCAAGTGTGATTCATTCGTCTTATGGCTATCCACCGTAATGGTTCCATTATCAATTAGATATTGGATAATGTGTTTCAATCTTTGACAGTCATTTGTTAGGTGTCCTTTATTCTGATGATAATTGCAAAAATGATTGTCATTCCACCAATTTGGCTTAACTGGTGGTTCATAAATTCTTGCTTCGGGTAAAACAATCAATTTATTAGCAAGCAAAGTTTTTAGAGCTGATTCTAAAGATTCTCCAATATTTGTGAATTTTCTCCAAGGATTAGAGAAAAAGGACTTGACTTTCTTGTTTTCCATATTGTTGTTGCTTGGGATTTGACTTGATAGATTGAAAATTGGTTGTTGTTGTTTTGCAGTATTGTTATCATCATTTCCTTCATTGCTGGCATTCCTATTCTTTGACCAGAACTTGGGTTTATCATTGTTGTTGTTGTTGTTGTTGTTGTTGTTGTTGTTGTTGTTGTTGTATGAATTATTGTAAAGTTTTAGTTCTCCTTTATTTACCATTTTGTTCTCTATTTTCAGACCATTTTCGATCATTTTGGCAAAAGAGGGAGGACATTGCATCCTTAGTCGATAACTTATTTCACTGATAAGATTATCAATGAATATGTCCATTTTTTCTTGATCAGGTACATCCCGAGGATACCTATTAAACATGCATTTCCATCGTTGTAAAAAGATCATAAAGGATTCACCATTCTTTTGTTTAACATTGCAAAGATCTAGCATTGTTATTTCATTCCTTATATTGTAGGAATATTGTGAAATAAACCTATTCACAAGTTCTTCAAAGGATTTGATTCTAGATGGTAATCTTGAAAACCATTCCATTGATTGTCCATTTAAACTCCTAGGAAAAATATGCATAAGGTAAGTCTTATCATGAGCAAATTCCATGCTCATAGTACAAAACTCCCTAATGTGATCTTGAGGATCACATCTTCCATCGTATTTGTCATATTTAGGAATCTCGCAATGTTGCAGAAATGGTATCATATTTAGCTTTTTATCAAAGGGATATGGACATATGTCTTCTAATGAATACTTCTTGGAACTTGTCCCATTTTGCATGTCTTGTATCTGCTATTGTAGAGTTTGTATTTGTTGAGTAAAGTTTGAAAATGGATTATCCACATTGCTTCTTTTATCATTACGTTCTTTTCTTTTGTCATCCCTTTCTTTCCTTGTTTCTTCGCTACTTTCTTTGTTCATATCTTCATTGTTTTTCTCATTTGTGTTTTGGGTGTTACTTGTTTCCGCATCTTGTTTTAAGCTTTCTATATTAAATCCTTGTGGTAGTTTAGCTCCAGATTTTGCCAATATCAAGAGATGTTTCTCTTTTTGTTTTGTCAATAATTTTTCCATTAGCCTATCAAATTTGAAATCTTGTTCAAGGTCTCTAATCATTCTATTGATAGCTTCTTCATCGACAGCGGTAAATCCAAAAGTGGTATCTTCTTCCTCCATTTGTTGTTGTTTTCTAGGTTGTTCGTATTGGGCTCTAGTCCAAATTGGCATGTGTTTATCTCAAAGTTGTCAAAAAATTCCCAAGGACAAGGTCAATAAGTGATTATTGGTTTAGGAAGATATGCTTTATTGATCTTACCACTATTTTTTGTTCGTTGGGATAAAGCATCTCTTTGTTGAAAAGAACATCTTTGTAGAGTTTCACTATCAAATTCTATACCGCAGCCACATAAGTAGTGACAAAAATGGTGTAGGAATGTCCTATGTTTCAGTAAGATCTTACAATTGATATAAAAGAATCTTATTCTCTTCTAAGTAGCTTTGTGTAAAGCGGAAAATCACGATTGAACCCTAGTTGCTCTCCCCTCTTCCAACTCCGAGGAGAGAGAAGGGAGATTGCTAGGGTTGATGGTTTTCACTTAAGGGAGAGACTTTACATTCAAAAGAGGGGTTGAAACCCACAAGATCCAATCCCACACAATGCAAGATTGGATGCTAAATGTGTTTCAAGGGTTAGGAAAGCAAGACTACCCTCTTTTGTAAAGAATGTTGATAGAAGAATTAAGCTAGGAATGCATAGAAAGTGACAAAGATTCGCTTATAAACCGAGATAGGGATATAGGATGAAGCTGCGGACCTGGAATTAGTAGTAAAATGTCGATACGGTGTTGTCCTGCAAATTTGAGCAAAAGTTGTCAGGACGATGGCGCCCGGCGCCACAGTCCTCCGCAAAATCCGCGAAACGAAGGGGGATCTGTTCGTCTCTGCACAAGGATTCCAGATCTTCAATTTCAGCCGCGTACCTGCAACCTACACACAGAAAAGCGAAGACGATTGGGGGGTTAGGGATTAGGGGTTTGCCTTTAGGTCAAACCCCAGTTTTGGAATTAACCAAGAAATGAGAAATGTTGTAAATGTAAATGTATGTAATGTAAAACAAGTACTAATACCTTGTTGTAAGGATGTTTGTATCCTTATGTGCGAAGGTATAGATGTTGTTGTTTGTTGTATGTTGTAGTAGTATGTAGTAAGTGATCTCCTCTTCAATGGTTGAATCCTTGTCTTGAATGCAACACTTAGCCTTGAATGGAGACTTGAAATGAATGCTTGAATGCTTGAATGCTTGAGTATAGTTTCCACACTTGTACACATATGTCCTTCTTATTTTCATCTACCCAAAATGGGAGAGAAAATGTAGTTTATATACTTGCCAATTAGGGTTAATAGACTGATTTTCCTGACCTTAGGCCGACCAAGAAAGTTAACTTCCAAATTGCAAACAAAAAAACCCGAAGTCCAAAAGAGACCGGGCCCAAAATAGGACCCAGGGACCAGGGCGCTGGGCGCCATGGTCCTGGGGGACCAGGGCGCTGGGCGCTCTGGTCCCACCTCCAGGACAGCGGGGTGCAAAGGAGGTTCAGGCCAGGGTGCTTGAAAAATACAGTTTTTAGTGTCATAATCAGGTTTCGGGGTCTCCATTCAGGTTGCGTGTTGCGTCGCCATCGTGAAGACCGAAATGCAGTCGAAATTGCAAGTGTCGCAATTTTAGGAC
The DNA here is from genome assembly GCF_030272615.1 of Cryptomeria japonica. Lineage (NCBI taxonomy): Eukaryota > Viridiplantae > Streptophyta > Pinopsida > Cupressales > Cupressaceae > Cryptomeria > Cryptomeria japonica. The sequence continues at coordinate 722,896,471 of NC_081408.1, forward strand.
GCTACATTTAGCCCCCACTTTAGCGGGAGTATGTATGCTCATACTTCCGGTAAAGTACAAGGAAACAACATTGAAAGACTTTCACCACGTCAAGGAGGCAAGACACACCAAGCCCTCAGTGGACTAAGGATCTTACGACTTTGATTGACAAAGTAAAAGGGAAGATCACGAGGGAGAACCATGACTGTCAGTAGTAAGGTTCCCTCACTATGAGTCATGCAAGAAAAATACCAAAAATTTTCAAGGCAAAGCTACGTTCGCCAAGAAATTTTCAAGTATCCTTAAAAGATAGATAGGGTGTATGCCCCCCTACGTTAAAGCGATCACACACGCCTCAACGGGGGTGATTGTTTTAACGTAGTGATACACATAAGAAATGAGAAAGGAAAGGAGCACGTTATCACAAAGATTTAGCCCCCAAGTGTGAGATAAACCCAAGGATAATAGATACGAAACACAAAGCACAAGGTGACTTCGCTTTCCTCGGGGTTAGTATGTTGTATGATAATTCATGTATATATATCATATGTATGTATGCATAATTGTTCTTCATTCCCCAATCAAGGAAGGTCACCTAGAAGAAGGGAACACATGTGTCTTTTGAGTCAACATGAGAGAGACCAAAAGAGATCTCAAAGCTTTGCATCGTCCTCAAGTAGACAACACTAAGGACAAAAAATAGAAGAATGAGAATAACATATAGAAGAAGTAACAAAAGAGAGGGGGAGAGAATCTACTATGCTAATGTAACTAGTCTAGCACGTCATCTACCCCCCGATCTTGCTGATCAATGTTTCAGGAAGGCAGGGAACACGCTAGAGGAGGAACATCCAACACGGCAGATGGAGCTATCACAAGATCCAAACACGGGCTATGTTCATGTTCCGAGCCACGTTGTTCTTGTCTAGGAGCTAGGATAAGTGCTTTAGAAAATTCATTAGATAAATGGTTATCAACATCAACAAGTTCATATTCACTATCAGAAGCAAGAGGAGTAGCATTTTCATCATGAATAACATTTTCATCTATATCATCATCAAGATTTATAAAAATAGGATCTTTAACTCGCACAGGATCAAGACCATCATGCATCTTATGTTTAGGAGATTTAGGCTCAATGTCCGGCTGAGGAGAAAATGGAATAATGCTTGTTGAAGGTGTTTTTGGAGATTGTAAAGTTTGAGAAGCAGCTTCTTGAGCCCTAAGACGACGCTTTCGTCGGCGTTCACATGCAGAACGATTTCGTCTAGTCTTAGTAGGAAGTGGAGAAGATTGAGGAGGAGGAATGTTCTCATCCTTATCACTTGGGTGTTTAGGTTGTGGTCTCTTAGGCTGGATAATAGGAGAAGAAGAAGGTCTCTTCTCTCTATAAAAGGAAGGAGGAGGAACTGCTCCATATAAAGGAGGAATTTTTGGTTTAGGAAGAAGACCAAATCCATCATGACGAGGAGGTATAGGTCTACTTTTAGAAGGTTTATTAGGTATAGACATAGTCACATCCATAGGGATGGGTTGAGAATCTTCTTGAGGAAAGACATTAGTTTTATCTTTCAAAGGAAGAACTTCCTTCTCAAGAACGATAGGAATGTCAAGTTTAGGTGTTCTAGGTTCACTTAAAGATAGGATCATATCTGTTTTCCATTTTTGATAAGATTTGAAAAGATGATCACTTCGCGGTGGAAGAGATTGGAATTGTTTAGGCCAAAAATAATCAATAGGAACGCTAGAAGTTCTTTCAGCTGGTTTAAAGAGACTATGATTAACAGTAACAACTTCACCATTATGGGGAAATTTCAAACACTTATGAATAGGAGAAGCAATAGCTTTCGTGGAAGATAGCCAAGGATAGCCAAGCTTCACACAAAATTGTTCGGACGAAGGAATAATAGCAAAGTTCACATCAAGAGATTTGTTATGGACCTCAATAGGCAATGTAATAGAACCAATTGCAGGAGAAGAAAATGCATCAAATAATTTCACAATCACATCTGTTTTGTCATAGATCACTTGATTCAATTGCAAAGTAAAAAGAAATTCTTCAGTAATAACATTAACCATGCATGAAGGATCAATAAGCACTCCACGGCAAGGTGTATTCTTGACTTTTGCAACTATGTATAAAGGACCATCAGGTGCCCTAATGGTTTCACTAGGATCAAATGTGATGGAAGGTTCTTTAGGGTTTTCTTGCTGCTCTACAAAGTTAATCACATTCGGAGTCATAGACACAAGACCATCAGATGAGAGAGAGGAATCATTAGTCTCAATCGCATTAGAGGTATGAGAAGGTAATGGATCAGTAAAAATCTGAAGATTTTGGTTAAGAAAAGCTACAGATGTGTTGCCTTTATCATTCACTCCAGACACAGAAATAGTATTATTATCAATCAAATCTTGAATTTTACCCTTTAAAGAAAAACATTTTTCAGTATCATGCCCAGGCTGACGATGAAAATGACAAAAAGCTTTGTTATCAAAATAAGGTGAAGTAATCTTTGCAGGATCAATTTGCCTTATAGGAGGAAGAGTAAGCACATTTTGTTCCAATAACTTATTCATAATACTATGCAATGATTCATTCAAAGGAGTATACTTTCTTTCTTTCTTGAAAAATTTAGAAATAGGAGGCACACCTGATGCTGCATTCACATTGTTGTTGATGATGTTTTCATTGAATTTGATGGAATCTCTATTCGGTTTAAACTTCCCAAATGGTTGTTGACTGCTATCACCCTTATCACTTGGAGCCATAGGATGTGATTGTTCCATTTGACTCACAGTCAGTTGATAATTGTGAAGAGTTGCACACAACTGTTGGAAAGAAGTAAACTCAGAAAACAGAAGTTTGTCTCAAATATCTTTTTGTAAATTAGAAATAAAGATTCTTTGAATATCATTATCAGGCACTGGAAAAGAAATTTGAGCATACAAATGCTTATATCTACCAATGAAATCAGTCACTTTTTCTTTAACACCTTGTTTACAATGCATTAAATCAATCAAAGTAACTTTAGGACTTATATTGTTTTGAAATTGTTGAATAAAAGCATTTGCAAGTTGTTCGAAAGAAGTAATAGAATAAGAAGGCAATGAGCAATACCATTGTAGGGCTTTATCTCTTAATGTTCTAGTAAATAGTTTTGCAAGCAACCTTTGGTCATAAGCAAAATCAGTACATATTGTTTGAAAAGTCTTAACATGTGTTAGAGGATCTCCTTTACCATTATAAAGCTCCAAATGCGGGATTTCAACATGTTTAGGAGGGATAGCTCGAACAATGTCAAGAGAAAGTGGGCTCGCAACATCAAATGTGGGCACACTAAACTTAGATTGATTCATAGAGGCAATTTGTTGCTGTAAAGAAGAGACAGTTTGTGCAAGATTGTTAATGGTCGCTTCAGTCGAAGAATTCATATTAGATGTGTTAGATTGAGATGGAGGTGTTATGTTATTGAAAGAAGGTAAAGAGTAAGGTGGTGGGACTCTATGATAGTTAGTCATAGGAGATGATTGGACAAGAGGAACACTACAAGGAGGAATGGAATGGTTAAACGAATTGCCCCCTTGCGTCATGTTCATTTGTGAAGATGTAATAGGAACACTCATTGAAGGAATGAATGAAGAAGTCGGATTGAATGAAGGAATAGGGTTAATTGAAGAAGAAGGGTTGCCCCCATGACTAGTGATCACAGGAGGAATGTCTTGTATAGAAGTAGTCATTATGTTTGATGTAAAGGTAGGTATGCTAGCAATAGAAGTTGTCAAAGGAATAGAATGATTGACTTGAGTGGGAGGTTGTGTATAACCTAAAGATTCAGCACAACTCTTTATAGGCATCACATTCGAATTCACAATGTGTGAAATACCACGCAAGATATCAATTCCATTCCTATCACTTTGAAGCATATGTTTTAGACCCTCAATTAAAGGAAGAGCTTGACTATCGGGATACTCATGAGACATCCATTGGTGAAAATCATCAAATTGATTATCCAATTTCGTAAGTTGTTCTACAGAAACCTCATGGAGAGCTTCTTCATCATTAGGAGGATTAGAGGAATTACCCATATCCTCGTTAAAAAGGCTATTCAAATTAGGTTCCATCTCCTCAGTAATTAAACCTCAGAAAGACTTAATTCGACGGCTTCATCTAACGGGAATAGTGGAAGTAGGGCTTATTGTTGTAAAACTCATGCACTAGAGAGGGAGAGAAGATTTTGAATTTAAAGGTAGCAATTTTCAGTAAAATCAGCCAATCTTCTAGATTTAAGCTGTTAAATGCAATCACGACAGTCTCCCGAAATTTCGAAAAAAATGTCAGGGACCGTGGCGCTCGGAGTGCACACGGTCCCGGCAACTTTTTTTGAAATTTGCAGGGATGAAAGGTATGATGATTTTAGAGCTAATCTGAAAAAATTGAGTGATTTTACGATCTCTAGATAGGCCAAATTAAAGTTGCAATCTCAAAATTGAACCCTATCAAGATTGTCGAAAAATGCAAAATTTGAATTTTGAAAAAGAGAGGGAAACTGAAATTTTGAATTTTATGATTTTAGAGGGAATACCAAAAGCAATGCAAATTTTGAAATTTAAAAATTGACTCAATTTCACACAAAATTCAATTTTGAAAGCGGAAGTCAAAGTTGTTGTAATTAAGCACTTAATTTCAAAAAGTCACAAATTGCAAGAATTTGAATAAAGCACTGAAATTTCGAATGAATGCAAACACACTTTTCAGATTTAGGACAGTAAGAACACAATTTTGACACAAAATTTCAATTTCAATGATTTTTGAATAATTAGAAGCCCTAAACCAAGCAATCACAAGACCAACTTTGACTGTAATTTTGAAAGTGTTAGATTTGATAAAATCGGCCAAAATTCTGGATTTTAGCAGGAAAATACAGTAAGAACTTGCTCCCGAAATTTCGAAAAAAATGTCGAGGACGATGGCGCTCGGAGTGCACATGGTCCTCGCAACTTTTTTCCAAATTTTCAGGGATGAAAGATATTGTGATTTTATTGCGGAATCCAAAGTTACAGCTGATTTGGAGATGTTTTGATCAGTGAAATTGTCGGACAAAGGTTGAATCAAGAGGGTTTCAAAAATTAGGGTTTTGACACTTAACCACTTAATTTTCAAAATTAAGGCACAAACATGAATTGATAATTTGTTATAGAAGGGCAGATCTGAAACAAGCATTAACAATTAAATATTTCACAAGTTCAATTACTAAAAAGAAATTTTAGGGTTTTTATGCAATTAACCTCTAAAATTTTGCAAAAGATCAAACATGGAAATGTAAGCAAGGAAGCCAATTTTCAGATCTAATCATGAATAATCAGAAAGGATGTTCATGTCGGGTTCACCAAAATGTAAAGCGGAAAATCGCGATCGAACCCTAGTTGCTCTCCCCTCTTCCAACTCCGAGGAGAGAGAAGGGAGATTGCTAGGGTTGATGGTTTTCACTTAAGGGAGAGACTTTACATTCAAAAGAAGGGTTGAAACCCACAAGATCCAATCCCACACAATGCAAGATTGGATGCTAAATGTGTTTCAAGGGTTAGGAAAGCAAGACTACCCTCTTTTGTAAAGAATGTTGATAGAAGAATTAAGCTAGGAATGCATAGAAAGTGACAAAGATTCGCTTATAAACCGAGATAGGGATATAGGATGAAGCTGCGGACCTGGAATTAGCAGTAAAATGTCGATACGGCGCTGTCCTGCAAATTTGAGCAAAAGTTGTCAGGACGATGGCGCCCGGTGCCACGGTCCTCCGCAAAATCCGCGAAACGAAGGGGGATCTGTTCGTCTCTGCACAAGGATTCCAGATCTTCAATTTCAGCCGCGTACCTGCAACCTACACACAGAAAAGCGAAGACGATTGGGGGGTTAGGGATTAGGGGTTTGCCTTTAGGTCAAACCCCGGTTTTGGAATTAACCAAGAAATGAGAAATGCTGTAAATGTAAATGTATGTAATGTAAAACAAGTACTAATACCTTGTTGTAAGGATGTTTGTATCCTTATGTGCGAAGGTATAGATGTTGTTGTTTGTTGTATGTTGTAGTAGTATGTAGTAAGTGATCTCCTCTTCAATGGTTGAATCCTTGTCTTGAATGCAACACTTCGCCTTGAATGGAGACTTGAAATGAATGCTTGAATGCTTGAGTATAGTTTCCACGCTTGTACACATATGTCCTTATTTTCATCTACCCAAAATGGGAGAGAAAATGTAGTTTATATACTTGCCAATTAGGGTTAATAGACTGATTTTCCCGACCTTAGGCCGACCAGGAAAGTTAATTTCCAAATTGCAAACAAAAAGACACGAAGTCCAAAAGAGACCGGGCCCAAAATAGGACCCAGGGACCAGGGCGCTGGGCGCTCTGGTCCCACCTCCGGGACAGCGAGGTGCAAAGGAGGTTCAGGCCAGGGTGCTTGAAAAATGCAATTTTTAGTGTCATAATCAGGTTTCGGGGTCTCCATTCAAGTTGCGTGTTGCGTCGCCATCGTGAAGACCGAAATGCAGTCGAAATTGCAAGTGTCGCAATTTTAGGATGCTACACTTTGTAACTGGGTTTTCTTTTCTTAAGGTGATACTTAAAAGTCATATAAGCATTTGACAGTTTACAAGTTTGATTCCAATGTTGGTGCAATTTTGGTTTTGGTGTAACCTAGGTTCAAAATAGGAAAGATATATCCAAGATTAGGAACCTAGTATAGATTGATCAAGCTTCATGATAGAGGATTTGATTATCCTGATGAGAGTCTTGACAAGGATGTTGATTTTTGCACTTAAGATGTTTGAATCAATAGTTTGCTTAATGTTGATGTTTATAGAACCTTTTTGGAATAACCTATAGGATTAGCAACCTAGTTGTGTTGAGCTATCTTGAAAATATGTGATGGTTTAGAGACAAACCTACTTCAAGGATTATTTTGATATCTTGATGTTTTGATACTTTGATTATGAGTTGGTGCTTCAAGTGTTGGAATGCTTTTTGTTTTATCCTTTTTCATAAATTTGTTGATTATCAATCGCTTGTAGATGATAATTTTCTTCAATTTTTGACCATTTGGAACATGTTACAGACATAGAAGACACAATTTTTAATAAATGAAAAACACAAGCAAGTACAAATCCCTATGGCAGGCTGAGACAATAGTTGTTGAATCTCACATAGAGTTTCCCCCAAGGCTATGCTATTCAAAGCGGATATTTAGATGCTTGACCCCACTGGCTCCACCCTCGGCACTCACTTCTTCGGGGCAGCCATGCATCAGTTTCCATGAAATCTCCTCATGGCAAACTTTATATCTCTACTAAGAACCGTATGTGTGTGAGCCACTTCAGAGGTCCGACCTCCTGCGCCAACAACTAGAAGGTTTTTTTGGCAACTAGTGCAAATAGTTTTTAGTAAAGGCTTCCGGTCATGTGGCCATACATGTGGCACTTTCAGTTCTGTAAATACAGAAGGTTCCCAGCCTATAGAGGTTACACTCCATAAGGTTTATGGGGAAACATAGTGTCGGTATGAACTTATCAGCACATGTTGTTTGAACTTTCGTCACAAACACAATTTATTTAGAGTGGATTGGAAGGACTCGGTATTAGCCCATTTCCACTTTAGGTCGTTCCCCTCTCACTGGCCCCCTCAAGGCAGCTCGGGAAGGCAGGCCCTCTACTGGATTAATTGCTTGAAAGTAAAGAAAGCGTAAAAGAGTGGGTTTGGCTTTTTGATCACCCAATTACGGGGAGAGCATATACCTACCACTTTTGAGACATGGAATACAAGCGTTCTTTTTAACTTTTTCAAAGCAATTTGTTGGCTAAGTCGTATTTGGAGATGTTGCTCCAACAAGCATGGTGTTTATTTTAGCCCCACATAGCAAATGATTTTCTAAACTAGGAATTGGAAATCTTGGTCAACAAAATGAAAATCGTTGCAAAAAGTAACTTGCTTTATAAAAATGGACAAGTTGATTGTTCTTTTTAACTTGCAAAATATAAGATTGATTGTGCTTTTTACCTTTGCAAGAAAATAAAAGATTGTTGTTCTTTTTAGATTCCAAGATTTGAAGTGTGAATGTCCTAACTTTGCAACAAAGTAAATGTTTGATTTGTTGTTCTTTTTACCTTGCAAATGTGATTATTTTTAGAGCCCAAAAACAAGTGAGGTACTTTTTAGAACACCAAATTGAAAAATGAAGTTCTTTTTATCCAAAAGGAAATATGAGTTCTTTTTAACCAACTTTGAAAAATCTAGAAAAGAAATCACTAAATCCTAAATTATCTTCTCCAAACCTGCAAGAAATTGTTAGAAATCTGCATAATAGTAAAAAGTTAGTGAAAAACCTTAGGTGGGCTTCCACAAGCCTAATTTCAAATCAGTTACAAACTTTTTGTCAAATGCGCTATCCTACGATTCGAAAGCGCTAACCTGCATTACAAACGCGCTAACCTGCGTTACAAAATCGCTAACCTTCATTACAAAAGTGCTAACCTGCGTTACAAAAGTGCTAACCTACATGACATATGTGCTAACCTATTGTGCAAAAGCGCTAATTTTCTAACAAAAGCGCTAACCTACATGACATATGCATTAACCTATGATGCAAAAGTGCTAACCTATAATGCAAAAGCACTATCAAAATTGACATATGCATGAATCTGCATTACAAATATGTTAATTTTATTTTTACAAGTTTTTTTAAAGGTATATGCGAGGTCCAGCCCCACGATGGGCACCAAAATGTGTGAGCTTGAATTTCATCCTCAGAATGTTACCTGTAATAAATTAGTTTCATAAAATACAATGGAAATGCATACAAGAAATCCAAAATCCACCAATGAAACTACATGAAATACATATTAAAATTAAATATTATTTTACCTTCATGGCTTATGTCTCATTGTGTCCTAACTCCACTATTCCTGGTTGCAGATGGTGTGCTCTCAGACAATGCACTGTTGGCTTCCAAGATGGCATATGAAGAATGGACTAATAACTTGCAGTTAACTGATATTATGATATGCAAGTGCTACATGATTATGCTAAAATGATACTATATGATAATATTGCTAAAATGATATTTGCTATTTGCTTCAAAAACTCACTGATGCATATGATTGATTGAAAACTATTTTGAAGACTCACTTCCTCTCAACTGAAGCTCTTGATTTTATAGACTTTGAGAGGATTAGATGATGTGGCTTAGATCAACGGTCATGATCAGATCTACAAATTTGAATGGCTATGAGCAAAGGTGGAGGTTGAGAGAAAGGGGGAAGGAGAAGACAAGTGTCACTCATCTCACCTTGACTGGGTTGCTGACTGAGGGAATCTAGGGATGGTTGGAGGAAATTTAGACATGGTAGGACAAGTGGACTCAAGTCCTTCCTAAGATGCAGAGGGTGTTGGAGAGAATATAGGAAATGATTATAAAATATGTGTACGTACACAATTTTCATTAAGTTTGGAAGTTGGAGATAAATCATGAATTAATATTTAAGGAATATTAATTTCCTTAGCCACATATTTAATGAGTTGGTAAAGGGAAGATGAAGTGGAGATGGAGGGTGAGTTGGAAAAGAGATATTAAATAATTTTAATAATTATTTAATATTTGAGACTATATGATAGGAGAATAATTATTAAATATTAGATATTTAATTGCTTGGAGGAGATAATTAAATATTGGATATTTAATTAACTTGATTAGAGGAATAATTAAATATTAGATATTTAATTAATTAGAGGAATAAGATAATTAAATATTAGATATTTAATTAACTTGGAAGAATAGGATAATGAATTAATTAATAGAAAGATATGAAAATGAATTAAATTAATTAATCTTTTTGAATTAACTATTTAATAGAAGAATAAATATTAAATAAATATAAAATATTTATTTAATTGCTCATAGCCAATTTTTAGGTGTATACATAAACTATTTGAATTCCTCTCACTTGGTTCACCATTATGCCTTCTTGAGATAAGCCAACTTGTGAAAACGAGCCAAGCCACAACCCTGGTTGATCAATTTTGACTAAGGAAGATGATATTTTAAATACTTATTTGAATAAAACTTCTTCAAATATCACTTTAAAGATAGCTAAATTATCTCTAGCTGAGAAACATGTGTCTCCTCTAAAAACCCTTATAGAACTTAAGAGTGTTCTTCTCTTAAGACGATCAATATAAACATGATTTTTATAATTCTAAGACTTTTTTTCTTTAGATGTTTTCTTAAGAATACTTGATACTTACAAACTAAATTTAAATACATCAAAATTGATACTAAAATAATTTATTTTTCTCATAAAATAATTACTTGATATAATTAATATTTTCAAGCTTCCATTTTCATTCAATGTTCTTTAATTGAAAGTTTTCCAAAAAAAAATCATTAACAAAATATCATGGTCTTCTATTTTTTATTAAGATAAGTGGAGGAACGGCTTCCAACCCTTAAAAATAAGTTTCAAAAAAGACCATGTAAACTACAGGCTTGAAGGGCAAGGCAACAAAAAACACAATGCAAAATAGTTAACAATTAACACTTCATACAATAAACCCATAATAACAAAGTCTAGAGAAAAGTAGAAACCGCAGTAAACAAAAATTAGAATAGAATTTTAAACACAATTGAATCTAAAATATAAAGTCCTATTCTTTGGACATTTGTTCTAGAGTAGCATCCTAAACCATAATAGATGCCAACTTCTTTTCTTTCTTTTTGTCTCCAATCTTGTTATCTTCTCCATTCTTCCTCACCTTTCTCTTAAGTTTTCTCCCCATCATGAGGATCCCAATAATCTTTTTGTGCATAAGATTTCTATCGATTCTTACAAGTTGTTCCATGGCTTCCACTAGGTTGAATAATATTTCTATGTTCTTCTTACAACCATTGCAATTTTGTTGGGTTTTTAAATTCTCAACCCTAGATAAAAGGTATTCAAGTTGCACAGCATTATCCCTTTTAGTGGTCCTTATATCCTCATGTTCCTCTTCTTCCTCATACCCATAATTTTTGAGGATATTGAGTCCTTCAAGAGCTTCCTTTGATCGATTCTCATAGGGTGGGCATAAGAAAAGGGATTTTTCATGAATTAGATTTAGTGGTTCCTCCAAAGTATTTTTACTATCATCGTTATCTTTCTCACTAGAAGTTGATTCTTTCAATTGGGTTTCCTTTCCTTCTTTGAGGGGGGTTTTCCCAAGTGTGGCATCAATATTTATCATTGTAATATTATCAAGTCTAATAGACCTCCTAGCACTTGAGGAGGTCGTAATATCTCCCTTATCACATTTTGAAATATTAATGGAGGATTATGGGGGGTGAGGCAGCTGGGCTATTTTCACTAGAATTTTTTACAAATTTCTCCTTACCAACTTTATACTTTTTGCTAATTTTTTGTGGAGTAAGCACTTTTTTCCCTTTCTTGGGTGTAGTGTTTGGACCCAATTTCATAATTGAGGCTTTGTATCATTTCCTAGACTTCAATTTTAATTTTTAGGTAAATAGAACATAGTTGTATTTAGGAAAATGACTTTGGATGAAGAAGGGACATCCTATAAAAAGGCAAATTTTATTTTATCTATTTCACTCTATGGAGGATTAGGACTTGAACTCGAGGGAAACACATTCTTCATAGGCGTGTGATTCAAAGTAGTGGTTGTTTCTAAATAGAAAATATAAATAGTGTAAATTAACCCCTAGTGTAAAGGGGATAAACTCCTTTAGTAGTACATGTATTCATTAAGGATAGTAAAAAATAAGGAAATATTATATATTTGTTACACCTAAATTGTTTATGGAGTAGAGAGCAATACTCATGAACCATCACAAACTTGTCCTCAAGTGTGAACTACTTAATTAAATGGTAACTCACAACACCCACGAGAGGAGACAAATTGTCTCTTCTATACCCATTTTGTTGGCACTTAATCTTTTTACCCACCTCCAAGAACATCTACATATAATCTTCATACACATGTTTCTAGTTTAGGTAGGGATCTTTCTCTCTTTCATAACTTAGGCCGATCACCTAAGAAATTAGTTCCTTTGCAACTGCAATTTTTATTCTATCCACCGAGACTATACCATCCCTTTATCTATTCAAAAATTGTGATGATATTTCCTCATATTTTCACTTCATAGCTCTAAAGAATGAGGTAATCCCTCCTCTCATAAAGATGTCCCATAGCTATAAAAAATGAGGCACTCCTTCCTTTGATAAAGAATAGCTATTGAGTATCTAGTTTTCAAAAAATATATCATTTAATTATTTTGAACCTCTTCGTTAATATTAAATTTCTAAATAATTTGAATTTGTGTGTAAAATTTTTTGTAATTGTCTATAAAAAAGACATAAATCTCGTAACAATAATAGGCTTACCAAGGAATGTTAGAAACTATTAGTTACTACAATGCTATTGATGCAAGGGGTTATACTTAGGCAATTATTCCTTGCAACCATTTTTCCTTTATAACCATGTACTATTCATCAATAATCAACCAATCAAGGTTTCTTCATTATTTGGTATCAAAGAATACCTAGTAGTGGGGTAGATCATTGCTTCAACAAGGATGACAATTATTTATGTTAGGTGCGATTAGAGGTGAAAGGCATTAGAATATAAGGGTGTGTGTACAAGGCAAGAACAGGGCATAAATCTGAGATGGAGACATGTCTTAAAAGGCCACAAAAAGCTATTAACTTTGTACAAAGAGAAGACATTGTGTGGAAGAGTTCAAGAATCCATCTAAAGTTTTTTTAAGAGAAGCATTGGACTATGCAAATGCATTTCCATATGATGAATTCTTATTATTACAACGCATCCAAAATCACATTATGCAATACTTTGGTGATTAAAGATTTGAAAAAGACATTTCCATGTGTAAGGAGACGACGTTGGCCATGTAAATTGCCAACGAAGCATGCATATGCTATGAATTTCATCGTCATTTACCATTATCTTCTAGGAAGAGAATTGAGATTCATATCCACATCTTCTATTTACTTGTTTTATGACAGTTTTGTTTCATTTATTAAGCAAATGTGTATCGACTATAATAGTGTAGCATTTTTTTTATATAGCTCATCTATTATACGTTTCTATATATTTTATATTATGCATATAGGGGAAGAGCACTAGTAGTGGATCGATCACCAATAACCAATTACTCCTTTGTGCACCCAACCCCCCAATTACTAAATTTGAAGGAGCCACAGAAATGATAATGAAAAGTTCATTTAATAAGATTCACATGTACCAATAGTTGATAACTTTTTAGCTTTTTTGATCCATAATTGGTCCATTTGTGCACAACTACTAGGACATTTGTGCACAACTACTAGGACATTTGTCCACAAGTATTGGCAATTTTGAGTGGACGATTACTGGAACATCTTTAAGTAGGGATCGGACAACACTTTGAAATGTGTACTTTTTGACCCTTGTGCATATAACTGATTGCACAACATGCATCATTGTTACCTAGAAACCAAAACCTTATCTATAAGTAGTTAGTTCACATACAACAACAAAAAATTGTTGAAATCCGATGTACCGTTTAGAATTTGTGGGTGTGCGAAGTTAGCTAAGATAACCATTACTGGTACACTTCCCCTAGATAGATTGTATTCTACAAAGCACAGAGATGAAATCACTTTAAATTGGGTTCAAAGATAATATAATGAAGAAATTGAAAAATCATTTAATAATGTGTAATTAAAAAAGTGAGATTGTGTTTTTTAATTTTCTTAATGAATTAACTCCAATATCAATTGCTTGCATTTGACAAATCATGTTGAGTGCAAGACCCCAAATTCATAAGAGATTGAGATCAAAAATATGTACAAGACAACCCTTAAATCTCCAATGAAAAAAAATTCAACCTCAAACTCAAACTCATAAATTGAAAAATCTTAAATAAGAAAATTCAATTTTAAGACTCTCGGGACCCAACGAGCAGGTCAGAAATTGCGCATTGATGGATAAGCAGAAGAGATGACTCAATATCATCCTCACAATACAATTATCCTATGGGCGGCGCCAGAAGTTGTATGTACCAAAAAAAGTTGATGCTATTCACAGCTGTGAAGCCTCTGTCACGCACAAACTCGTTTCGTTTCCACGTTGATTTCGTTTCCTCTCGCCAAAACAGCTGACAGCTATACACCGCGGCTTCCGCCTACCACAGCTAAATCGACTTCCCGGAAATTTTCTCTCAATGGCTTTTTGCTTGTATATATATATCTTCCCTTTGCCTCATAATTTCCATCGCCCTTTGCTTTCTGCTCTATCACATTAATATTCGAAATTAACAGCTTCAAATTATCCATGGCGCTGCTCTTCTTATGTTTAGTCTTAACACACCTTGCCTATTTGCAGAATGTCTCTGCAAATTTTTACAGCAATTTTGACATCACGTGGGGTAATGACCAGGCTAAGATACTTGACAACGGCCAGCAGTTGCAGCTTACTCTGGATCAGTCCTCAGGTATATACATTTGCAATTTATAATTTAATCCATCCATGTTTCGCTGTTCGATTCAAAGAATATGACTAACCTTTGCTAATTGAAACAGGTTCAGGGTTCCAATCGAAGAATGAATATCTGTTTGCAAAAATTGATATGCAAATCAAGTTGGTGCCCGGTAACTCGGCAGGCACTGTTACAGCTTACTATGTAACTCTCTCTCCCTCTCCCTCTCTCTTCAATATACTCTAGTTGTCAAACTAATACGTTGAATTTTACTGCTTCCGAACTGAGTATTGCATGTAAACTCATCTACTGAATGTATTTATCTTTGATGGGTGCAGATGTCTTCTCAAGGAGATAAGCACGACGAAATAGACTTTGAGTTTCTGGGAAACCTGTGTGGAGATCCCTATATCGTGCAGACAAATGTTTTCTCACAAGGCCAAGGCATTCGAGAACAGCGAATCTATCTCTGGTTTGATCCCACTGCAGACTTCCACACTTATTCTGTTCTCTGGAATCCCCAACAAATTTTGTAAGTAATATTAAATTTACGGTTAACCCTTCAACTTAAGTGCTTAACAACCTTCCGGTCTAAGGCTCTGAAGTATTAACGTGTCCGTTCTAATAACATAAACTATGCTGATGCCATGGTATTGAGCAGATTTTCTGTGGATGGAACTCCCGTGAGAGTGTTTAAGAACAATGAGAATGTGGGTGTGGCGTATCCGAAGAATCAAGGCATGAGAATATATTCGAGTCTGTGGAACGGAGACGATTGGGCAACTAGAGGTGGGCTTGTGAAGATCGACTGGAGCAAAGCCCCCTTCGTCGCCTCATACCAAAATTTTAATGCACAGGTGTGCACTTCTTCCTCTGACTGCTCTGCAAATGCGTGGTACAGTCAAGCATCATTGGATTCGGGTGAGCAGCAGCAGCTTCGATGGGTGCGCAAGAACTATATGGTATATGATTACTGTTCGGACACCAAAAGGTTTCCACAGGGCCTTCCTACTGAATGCACCCATTAGACATCAAACGCTGAGTCAATCCACAACAGCAAGTTTCTCACTATTCTTTAATTGTACAATATTCATACTCTTTCATTCTTTCAACTTTGCCACAATTTCAATGTATTATTTCTTTCAACATGGAAGAAAAGAGGGCTTCACACCTTGGCAGATTATGTGGATGTAAAATCTTGTATGAACAAATGCACACGAGTGCCCACCTAATTCCGTCCAATAATTTCGGTTCAATTTCATGATCAAGAATGCTTAGATTTGATTCTCATTTATTTCTTTTATAATCACTGACAACATTCATCAAACTATTTCGAGACAATATCAATCGATGATAGTTTTGAACATGGTGATAATTCCAAAATCAACTATCAAGTTTACGAGGCAACTCCCAAGTCCTTGCAAATCGCTACAAGTGTTGTGCCTCGTGAATTATTTATTATAGAACCCTTTAATATCATTCGATAATTAAATTGAATCTTCATAAGATACCTTCATTACATTAAGTCAAAACATTTGAGACCTGCAATCTTCTTCATTACTCGTATTTTTCACCATAACAGAAAATTTATCAAGAACAAATTTAACAGCCAGTTGTTCCCTTTGGCGTTCACTAAACGAGCTCAAACTGACAGACGTGTAAGGTGTAGATTCATTCTAGGGAGTTTGGAGTACATATTGACTATCCCGTACAAAATGCTAACGGGAAATTTGAGTGTCTTTAGGAAATTCTGTTTCTTTAATGGAACGATGATTACAAGTGTCTTCAATGACCAAAATATGACCCTTCAGACGTGGATGCCAAGAAACTTTAATAAGTCTGACTTCCCATAGATCTTACAGAACCTCACACAGTCGTCTACAGTTAAAAAGGAAATTCCAAAATCGGATAACAAGTCAAATTTGAGATATATATTAAATTGTGTTGGATCGCATTTCTTACAAATGTAGCCTCTTGGGCTTGGAAATCGCTACAAAAAATGAAAGAATAAAAGAATTTGAATTAAGGAATTTGATGAGACCGCGTGCATGTTGATCCTTTGAGCTCAGTTGGACGCCTGGCGAGTACATTCAGCAGTCAAAGTGGATGAGTTGGAGCGTGCTTTGTATTTACAGCGAGATAAGGCGTGGGATTTTATTGAACGCGGAGTTCCAGCGAGAGGAGATTATTGTTGAGTACAGCTGGAAGAGGTGTGTGCATTATGAAACAGTAGAGTTGTATTCCAGAACTGTGGGTGCATCCCAGTTTCGAGGCTTTACTTAAAACGCAGTTTCTTGGATATCTTCCCTTCTCCATGCCCCCATGCCATGACGCCACCGTCCACTCAAACGGTCCATAATATGTTTTAATCATATATTATATGTTAATTATTCTAAAAAAATTAAGAATAAAGGAAAATTGAACTTTAGAAGATGTTATTTTTCAGGGAAAATTACACATAACTAAAAGTTGTACATAAATAAAAAATTTATTCAAACTATAAATTTTTGCTCAAATTTACAACATAGAATGTATATAAATTACACACAAGTAAAAAAAGTAAATTCAAATTATGTAAATATTGTATATAGATTGAAAATTTAACATATATTTATTATATATAGTTTAAATTTTGAATATAGCTTAAATTACACACCTCTATTAATTTCATTACCTAGAGACCCTTTATTGGTTGCTTCTGTGTAGATAATAGGACCACTTGAGTAATCTAATAGAAATCATTTTTTTGTAAAAGTTTGCAAGCAATCCATCAATTCTTAGATATTTATTTTTTTTAATGAATTAATTGTCATCAAAATTTCTTCTCTACCAATATTTCTATTTAAGAATTCAACATCCTCCTCTTCAATCTTCTTTGAAATAATTTTCTTACAAATCTTCTAAGTAGTCTTATAATCAATATTATCATCCTCAATGGAGAAAATATTCTTATAAAAATTCTCAATTTTTTTCTTCATACTATCTATATCTTCTATAATTAGCACATTGACGGTGTTGATAGGGCCAATGTATTTAAATAATTAAAAGGAAATTTTTAACCATGATCACCTTGCTTAATCTATTTTAATTTGGCTCTACTATTCAAGCCCCATATTTTTTTGGTTTGAATCTTTTGATCTCATGTTTAACATTGTTCAATTTCCCAACAAGCAAGTCATTATTAGGATGACTTTATAGAAGTATCTCAAAAGAGAGAAGTTCTTCTTGAATATTGTTCTCAATATACCTATTGTCCAAAGTAAAAAAAAATTCTTACGGTTTGAAAGAAACTTTTTCATTTGCTCACATTATTATTCCACTAGCCAATAAATGATAAGTTCTTCATCATTATTCTATTAATTTCTCTAATAGTAGATATAGCTCCATTAAAAAAATTAATCTTAAGGATACCAGTATTCAACTTAAACACACTTCCTCTTCTAATCTCACTTATCTCTTTACTATTTGTTGACCCAATTTTGGCTTCAATCAAATGGTGAGTGTAGATAATGCTAATGTAGAATTTAACATTGTTCCCTTATGAAAATCTCTCAAAATAGCAGGAATATTTGTTAATATAGAATATATCTAGCCTAGTGTTTTATTGACTTGTTTACCATCAAGAGTTCTAGACAAGTTAGTTCATGTCTCTATTAGTTTTGGTGATTTTTTATAGTTTTGCAATCTTAATCGAGTGACAATTTCTTTGGTGTACACACCTCAAAATCATTAAAATTTTACACAACACATGACATGTTAAATGTCAAAAAATAATTTAAGTATCATGCAAAAATAACATGACCCAAAGAAAATAACACGATCACTTAAATGGTGACTCTTGATATGAAAGTGGTACGATTCTATGGAAGCATTAGTTTCTTGATTTGCATGAGGAAAGCTTCGAAATTTTTTGGCCCACATTGCTAAACAAACAGATATAATGATGTCAAATAAAAATCAACTTAAATGATGTAAATACATAGAAACCATAATGAATAATTTGGTGAGCTTACCAATACGCCTCTCATCATGACACCAAGTTTTTTTGAAAGTAATCAATAAAAAAAATTTATCGACTGAGTAATAATGCCTTCATCATCACTCTTTGTGTACATTATTTCACCCAATCTATTGAACATACTTGTTGCAATATCCTTATCGCTGACATACCTAAATTATAAAAAAATCACTTAGATATCATTTTGCACTATGTAATATTCGACATATTTTAATTGAAGATTGACTTACCTATACACATTCTTGAACCATGCCCTTCGCACATGCCAAATACATAAAAGTATCCGACAATTAAAGGATAATCTACAAGTTACATTATAAAAGTTCATAAGTAGAATTCAAACAAAATTTATTGTTCATAAGTAATGATGTCATGGAAATGGCGACAAGGCAACAACAAAGTTCAATGTTAATAAGTTAGTTTCAACCATAAAACCAAAACAAAGAACTAAAAACAATTCCAAACATATCAAAAGAGATTTCAAAAGAGCATGAAAGAAGTTTAACAAAACAAAAGAAAGGAGAAGAGCCTCCCTAAGATGCTTCCATGATGCCTTTTGATGCTTCTCCCTTGTTTCTCCCCTCTCCAAGTCCCAAATGAGTGTAGCTCTCATCTTTTAGCACTAGCCATGGATGCCATATGGAGATTCAAGATGGTTGAATATGATAAGCAAATGTTATGCAAGTGTAGATAGTGATGCTATGAAAAATCTCTATGCTAATACCAGTATAACAATAATACTCTAATGCTTCCTCCTTTGCTTGATGGGAAGGGTTCTATTTATAGAGGAAATGGGGAAATGAAGGGTCAAGATTGAGAAATCTTAACAAGGATTAGGATTGAAAGATATTCAATCCATGTGAGACTTTCAACCCAATCCTATGTTGACAAGTGTCACCATGAGGAGGCTTGAGAAGAGAGATAATGCTTGAGGGGACATGATGGTTACCCTAGGGGGTTGGGTTAGGGTTAGATTAATGGATATTCCTTTTATCCAAGGGATAAATGAATGTGCAAGGGTTAAATGGTTACCTTAGTAAAATAAATAAATGCTTTGAAGAGACCCATGAGTCAAAAGGATGGTTAAGTTAGAGGAAAGTCTCTAACCAAAGGTAAAAGGTGAGTTAACCATAAATGGTTATGTAAGAGTCTTTAATGGTTTGGAAAACTTTAGAGGTTAACCATTTGAAGACATAAAGCCTTTAATGCTTATTAAAGACTTTGGAGGTTTTTGAGAAGTGACTTCCTTTTATTTAGGAATGTGACAATGATTAGGATAGATTAGGCTAATTAGAAGGAGTTAGAAGAATCTAGAAGGGATTTAGGCATGCAAGTGGATTTTGTAGGAGAATGCAAGTGGGAGGAATTTTGGGATTTTCAATTGAAATAAAATCATTTATTTCAATTAAATGGTGTAATTTGCATTTGGATAGATATTTAAATAAATATTAATTTATTTAAATGTGAATGTGAATTTTGGATTTTATTTAAATAAATCTTAATTTATTTACATGAGAAAAGGGAAGATAAAGCATTAAATGCTTGAAGACTTTGAGGGAAACCATTCAAAGCTTGAGAAGACTCTAGAAGGAAGCCATTAATTTTGAAGACTTTAAGGGAAACCATTAAAGGCTTAAGAAGACTCTAGAAGGAAGCCATTGAGTTTGAAGACTTTAAGGGAAACCATTAAAGGCTTGAGAAGACTCTAGAAGGAAGCCATTAAGTTTGAAGACTTTAAGGGAAACCATTAAAGGTTTCAAGTGGGTGAGGATAAATAGGATTTTAAATAAATAATTTATTTATTTAAAATAGTTGTGCAACTTGCATTTGTAGGAAAATGCAAGTGGGTGGAGGATAAAGGTGATTTAAATAAATGTAAATGTTAATTTATTTAAATGTGAGAGATGGGATTTTGGGGGATTTAAATAAATATTAATTTATTTAAATGTGAGAGAAGATTTTAGTTAAACAAATATGATTTATTTATTTAATTAATGGTCTGAATTTGGTTAAGTGAATTAAATCAAATAAATTGAATAATTTATTTAATTAATAGGAGAAGAGGGTTAAGGTAAATTAATTAAATATTAATTTAATCAATTATTGATTGATGGTTAAATAATCAAATAAATACTAAATATTCATTTAATTAAATGGACAGGTTTATGTGACTACAAGTAACATTCAAACTAAATATTAAGTAATTAAAATGGGTTGAAGTTATTTTAAATTAAAAAAAAATTAAAGTCAATAAAAACCTAATTGCCTTGATCTCAGCACTAGCATCATCTATCATGAATGCATTGACATGCCAATCTTCTTTACACTTTTTTCCTCTTTTATATACCTCTGTAAGCCATTCATTATATCCTTAACTTTATTTCTTGAGGATATGGCACATGCAATAGGTATGTTTGCCTCTTGTTCATCGAATACAAGCAACATATCTAACTCATACTGCACATGAATAAACTATATCAATAAATAAAAGATATCTATGAAGAAATACATAGAAAATAAGTATCAAAGATTAATTTAAGATACATAAATATGGGCAACATTATTTTACTTACACCATATTTATTTGTTGAGAATGTGGAATCCATTGCAATGATTGAGTTATGTGAATGTTTCACCATAATTTCTCGCATCCATGGTGTTTGAATACCCATGATAAATGGAATATTTTCCACATTGTTTGGTATTTTATAGTAGAAAAAATTATATTTCTCCTCTACATGCCACAAGCTTACACTTTTTGCATCATCTTCATTTTTCTGAGATCGAAAGGAGCATACTCTTTTCCATGAATTCAATACATCTTTTCTCAACAAACATGTGTCCCTATTATTCATCAATTTAGTCAAACCATGATCTAAGAAGTGTTGCTCGCATAATGTGTCAATCCCCACACCCATTAGTAATAAGGTTTCAATATACGACTTACACTCATTTGATAATCTTGGTGCAAAATTACTTTTTGGATCACTAGAAGGATCATCCTTTCCATGACAAAATTCACCATTAGCATCACAATGGGTAAGTTCATTATATGTAATAATAGCAACATCTGGTCTACCATACATAACCCTGACAAGAAAATGACCCTGACAACCCCTTTTTTGGATGAACTTTCGTATCCTTTTCTTAAATTTCTATTTTTTTCTCTATTGTCCTCAGGGCCAAAAGCACACCAATAAGTGTTTATAAATTTCCAAAAAATATATATTACTTGACATAATAAATGAAAAATATAAGTTGTGACATGTTCAATTATTATACTAAATAAAGGAAAACCTTGAATATGTCTTGGTAGTGTGATCGGTAGGATTATTTGAATTGGACTCTCTATGCTTCTTGCGTACAAAGTGTGTCTTTATGCTATCCAACAAACCTTCTTGTTTGACAAAGTGAGGGAGCCTTTCAAGAGGGATTGCAACACATAAATCCATTTGACCACCAACTCCAATAGGTGTCCATTCAAGGTCATCACTTGAGAAATGATTTTCTTGGTTTGGAGTATCTTGGACACCTAGTTCGATAAGTGATTTCCATTTGTTGTTTTTTGTTTTTACCCATTGAGAACAATATTTAGTTAGTGACCCTCTATCTTATTCATATATGTTGGAACAATTATATTAATTTTTCTAATCACTCCATAACACAATTCTCTTTGCCTTAGTGTTCACACTTTCTTTTGAGTTTCAAAATAATATTAGAATGAAATTCAATGGCATGTTGCAAAAATCATAGAAATAGAAATCATAAAAAATAATTTACTAATATTGAAATTATAGAAATATCATTAAATCCTCGATAATATAGAATTTCATATATATTGTCAAAATTATTTAGAGTAAGTGTTACAAGCGGATGTAAGATCTATTGAAATTATAGAATATCGTTAAATACTCTGATGGGTCTATACCTAGGAGATAAGTGTTTATGGAGGTTTCAACCTAATTTGCAAAAAGAATAATAATGGAAGTGTATAAGGATGCAGACATAACATGTTATGATGTCTATATCTTAAGATATGGATGCCAATGAATACATGATGCCCTTTTCATAGGACAAAAGGATGGCAACAATATGGATGGTGATCAAACCTATGATATAAATATCTACACTGATGTGATCAAGTTATGATATGACACTTCGAAGACAAGAGTAAGTTGGATTAAATGACAAATTAAAAACATACAATTTATAAGACATCAAACTAAAAAATTAACCAAACCATTGAACTCCTTATAAAAAAATTAACATTTTTAAAAAAAAATTCATAGAAAATGGGGTTATTACATGAAAGTTAATGCATTTTAAATATTGAAGAAGAAAGCTACTATGAACAAACTTACCTGATTTTTGATGTACAATATGTAGGTATGGCCTTGCTTCACCACGTCTAATTTGGAAATAGATTTTAGTTGCCTACAAATATTTAAAAATATAATTGATTAGTAATTTAAAATTTATTAACATAAGTTTAAACAATAATTAATCATTAAAAAAAGTAAGTGTAAACAAAAATCAAATAATATAAATACAAAAATTATTATATGATATATACATATATATATATATATATATATATATATATATATATATATATATATATATATATATATATATATATATATATATATAACAATAATTAAAAATCTATGAAACCAAGAACTTGTGTCAATTCTGAATCTGAATCTCCATTTTCAATAGCTTATTTCATATTTGACGAATTAGCAGAAAAAAACACCCAGACATTCAGATTTAAACATTGGAGGTAGCCTTTACAATCGAAAATAGCTTAGTTTTTCACATTTACAGAATAGCAGGACAGTGAAAAGAAAGAACAATAACTCAATTATTGAAAAACTGGAAACGCTTTCCAACAAATTCAACGAGCACACTGATAAATTTACATCTTTCCCTGCAATTTAGACTCTTCTTTTCGCTGGTTAGAAATTTTCCCACTTACCTACCTGTAACCTATTGTCGAGTGAAGTCAAGTCCAATATTCTTTTTGCCGGTGGCCGCTGCTGGACCATCTTCCCTTTTTTCTTCGTCGTCTCCAAGAAATATATCAAATCCAGCCCACTGTGCTTTAGAGCGTTTCATACATTTTGCAGGTCTAGTTCTAATTTCATGGCTTCCTGCTCCTCGTCTCAGTCAAGATCGATTGTCTCTCCTAAGCTATATGATATATTCATCAGTCATCGAGGCCCTGACGTCAAGGATAACCTTGCTAAGCAACTCTATGAACTTCTTAAGGAAAGAGAACGCAAGGCATTTCTAGACCGTGAAGGGGGGGATTCTATTACATCTGCCATTCACAACGCCATATGCTCATCTCGTGTTCAAATAGCCATTTTTTCCAAGGCAGGATATGCAGAGTCCTCAATGTGTCTAAACGAGCTGGTTCTTATGTTGCAACAAACTGCCGCTGCGTAGCCATTGCCGTCCAGAGGGGGAAATTTAGGCGCGCAGTGCATTAACGAAAGAGGAGGTAAACCGCGCGTTGAGGATTAATGGCAGGCAGAGAGACCAGGTAAACCGCGCATTGCCGAGGATTAATGGCCAGCAGATCGGTGCAGATTGGTGATGTACGGTTTGATTGGACCGTTCGAGTGGACGGTGGCGTCGGTGGCGTCATGGCATGGGGCATGGAGAAGGGAAGGCATGGCATGGGGCGGGCCGTTTTGTCCGCTGCGTAGCCATTGCCAACCTTGTCTCACTGTGAAAAGCAAGTGCACCCCAAATCATCAAATTTTGGGGAAATTTCTTGCTACTTTCCATCCTTTTTCTAACCCTGGCTACATAAATCCCATCGATTTTCAATGCGCAATCCAACATTCACATCATCTTTACATCTATCTATCAATACTCTTTCCTACATTTTACATCATTGATCCCACTTCCCAGTGGCACCCATTTTATGTTTCCTCCTCTTAAGCCTTGCACTCTCATCCTCCCACCTTGTTTCTGCAAATTTTTACAATGACTTTGACATCACATGGGGAAATGATCGTGCTAAGATACTTGACGATGGCCAACGTTTGCAGCTTACTCTCGATCAATCCTCAGGTATATTCATCTCTTTTGCCTACTTCATTTATATGATTTTAATAGTATGCTGAACCGATGCTTATCTCCTCCCCTGCCTCTGCTGTATGAAAACAGGTTCAGGGTTCCAATCCAAGAATGAATATCTCTCTGGCAATATTGATATGCAAATCAAGCTGGTTCCTGGTAACTCGGCTGGTACTGTTACTGCATGCTATGTAAGTCTCTCCCTCCATTTCATTTTGTAGCCCTAAAATTAGTAGTGGGTAGTACTAGTATTGTTGTGGGAAGTTGAGCATGGTCTAATAAAATGGTGATGTTCTGTCGCAGCTCTCTTCACAAGGGAATACACACGACGAAATAGACTTTGAGTTTCTGGGAAATCTGTCTGGAGATCCCTACATTATGCACACTAATATTTTCTCTCAAGGCGAAGGCAACCGCGAGCAACAATTCTACCTCTGGTTCGACCCCACTGCAGACTTTCACAGTTACTCTCTGCTCTGGAATCCCCAACAAATTATGTAAGTTAGTATTGTCCCTACAACTTCAAATCAGCTACTGAATGTCCTCTTTTGCCTAGCCCTCCAGTTTTAACATCATTGTTGTACTTATATTGTGTATTTCTGATAGTGTGCAGGTTTTCTGTGGATGGAACTCCGGTGAGAGTGTTCAAGAACAGTGAGGACCTGGGCGTTGCATATCCAAAGAATCAGACGATTGGGCAACAGAGGCGGTGCAGTAAAGATCGATTGGAGCAAATCCCCATTTGTGGCATCTTATGGAAATTTCAAAGCAGAGACATGCTCTGCCTCCTCTAATTGCTCTGTGAATTCATGGTATGCTGCAGAGGCATTAGAGTCAAGTGAGTAGCAGAAACTTGAATGGGTGCACAAAAATTATATGATTTACGATTACAGTCGCCAGCGGTCCAACTGAGCTCAAAGGACAAGTACTTTAACCAAATTCATTAATTCAAATTCTTATATTCTTTCAAATTTTGTGGCGATTTTGAAGTCAAGGAAGCTATATATGTAACGATTGGATCCCAATCAATTGAATATGTAGCTCAATATTCATTTTGTTAGCATTTGAAGAGATTCAGAATTTTTTCTACTGTGGACCTCTTTTTTTGAATTTTGTTGTTGTCGTGAGTAATGACGTTTGCTTGAAGTCAATTATGATTAAGGAAAAATCTATATAGGGGAAAGGATCCATTAGTTGTGCACCCTAACTTCGCGCTTCTCAAAATCTTACTTGGAAATTTCAAATCACTCCGATTTTTTTACAGCAACTTACTTGGCAAGTCCCTTGCTTATAACTAAGGTTTCAGGGCCACATCAGCATGCTTTTTGCCAAGGTGCCCAAAACAGCCCCAAAAAAAAGTGAGACCAATACGCTGCAAAAGAGACCCCAATAGTTGTGCAGCTGACATGGCATCACCTAATCGGTTACTTTTTACAATATTAGTACATTTCTTAACAACTATTGGTACATTTCCTAACAACTGTTGGTACATTTGTTTCAAACAATAGGTTTTATTTGTTCAATTTTTGGAACAAAAGGTATCAACAACCCTCACAACAATTGGTACATGCTCAACTACTGGGTCCTTTCCCCTATCCTAACTTATACGATGATGGTAACACATTTTTTGAACTATTTTTTAAAGTATTTATTTGGTTAGTTTAGCAAAGCTTAATTAATATATGTACATCTTTGATATACATAATCTTAAAGAATAGTTTTAAGCTCATAAGTTACATATAAAGATGTAAAAAAATTTGGTGAATATTAAATAAGTTAATTGGAGATTGATCAGTTAGGATGCAAAACTATTTGATTCTCTTCCCTACTATTACCCAAAGGTTGAGCTATTAATTTCAAAGAGAAAAACATATACTAGCTATTAATAGGTGTAATATGAAATTCTATATGTTACAATTGAAAAGAAGTTTTATGATGGTAAAATATTATGTATGTTGCACTTGAGGTATTTGCAATAATTTTTGTGATGGTGAAAGTCTTTTTAAAAAAGACATAATTATATTTGCTTAACGAAGAAGTATTATTAAGTAGTAATTTGGAAGTCAATTAATAATATATGGAAAACGTTTGTAAATCAATTATGTATGTAATTGTAATGGTGAAATTTGCATATCATGATGGTAGTTCAAGTAAATTGGTGGTTTCGGGTGGTAGGTAAGCATGATAGACAGTTAAGAGTTAAAATGTCTTTCTTTTTGGAAATTTTGGTAATCTTTATACTTATATTTTTAATGAAATATTTCAATTACCAATAAAAAAATGCATGTTGATAAAATAAATAATTATAATAAAAAATTCTTATTTTTTTATAGTCAAATCCTTAATTGCATATAAAACTTGATACAAAATATATGTAGTCCATTAAATGCTTCAATTGATTATAGAATAGAAATAAATGAAATAAATTTTATTACAGAACAATAAAAAACTAATTAGAACTAAAATCATGTAACATAGCTAATTTTCTATCTCATATAACATTTATTAGAATTCAATTTTATCAATTATATAATTTTAAATTCGGTATCATGGTTCATCTCAACATGAATGTACCTTAAAGTCTATGTTGGAATTGAAATGCATGTTGATAAAATTTGAAATTTTTCATCATGAAGGGACAAGTGGCTTGGTGGTGGATAATTTTACCAGCCACATGAGTGAGTTCTAAGTTTGAAGGTTAGGGCATTCAATATTCTCATTAATGCACATATATTTCCTTGTAGAAATACATATAATCATTATCATTGAAAAGGGTCCCAATAACTATTGTTTACATGACAATGTACATTCACTCCAAAATTGGGAGTAAATATATACCTTTAAATTGTTTAGTACTTTGAGCTCCTTGAGTGAATGTTAGTCCATTCAATGTTTAAGAGAGAAATGGACTTCATTAATCACCACATTTTGTTAGAGATGAAGTGTAAAATTGCTATTGACCAATTGACCATTGAAAAGCATAATGTTCAATTAAAGTGTAGATAGATGGGACACTTTGTGCAGAAAACCTCTCTAAATATTGTATTATGTTTATATTGTGATTGGCATGGTAACATAAAATGGCTAATTTAAAGAAATATACTCAAAAATGGTATCTTAATCTTTGGGTCATAACTTAAAAACAAAATTAAAATAATCCTTTCAATATTTTAAATAATATTAAATTTGAGAACAAAGTTAGTACAATACCAAAGAATATTAAAGTTGAGAAGGAAGTTAATATAACATTAAATTGTCAAAATCATTTATCAATATTGTGTGCAATTCAATCTAACACATAAACAAAAGATTTAAATAACAAAATCTAAACTTTTTTTCACACCTAAATACAAACTCAAGAGTAAGATCGAGAACTTGCAAGAAAGGATGATAGCAAACAAGAAAACTCTGAAATAAAGATTTGGTGATGTGAAGGAAATTGGAGACAACAAAAACATTGAAAGAAAATTTTGGGTTTATGCAAATCTTTATAAAATTGAGCTATCATTAGGCCAAGCATAATTGCAAAAAAATCAAATAAAAGTGTCACACTTTTTTGGTATAGGACAATAGAGGAGGGTGGTGTGGTTGTCTCCTCATCTTTGTGATCCTCTCACATAAGAAAGGTCAGTGTCACCAAGGAATTTTTTCAAGCATGACATATAATTTCATCGTTAAATCTTAATTGAAGATGGGCTCACTACATAGGTTGAAAATATCCCTATGTTCTTGCATCAACGCTTCTTTTTTCACATACACAAAATCCTCTTAATAGATATTTTTTTGGCAAAAACAATAAAGAAAGGGAAAAGGTAAGGTACTCTTTTGTTGGTAAAACCAAAGACTACAACATATCGAGGAGTGTTTTTTATCATGGATCCATCTTATCATCTCCAAGATAGCCTTCCCATCTTTGGTGTAACCCAAGAAGCTATAAAGGAAGGTATGCAAACATATGATCAATTAAATAATTAAAATATGCATAACGAAATATGTGAATGATGTTTACACCTTGTGACATAAAAAGAGAAATGGTATGCTCTTATTGTATAGGAAAATAAGGTGGTTGGAAGCGAGAGAATGTATGTTCATTCTAAAGAGAAGATCTCCATTGGAATCAAAGATGGTGAATTTATTGTTATAATTAATAGAATTTGATAAAGATAAATAGATAATTCTGATAATTGAACCAAATTGGAGATTCTAGCTTGTGAAATCAAAATGTAAAATCACATAATTTATTTTCTATAAGAATATAATCTTTTTTTTGTTTTCCGTAGAGGTATCCTCGTGACTCATCCTAGAATTTCCCACCAAACCTTGCCTTGGGCTTACTTTTTGTCAAGTTGGGGTGTTAGTGGGGCGAGAGGAGACAAGACTAATCCCCTAGAGATGTGTGTAGTCGCCCAAAAATCACACACATAGGTTTAATCAGGCTAGCGAGAATCAACCTCAGGACATATATGAGAAGAACCTAAAGCCCTTAGCCAACTACGTTGCCATGTGGGCTTCTATAATAATAAAATCTTAAATTGTTTCCTCAAAAAATAATAAGATTCTATTAATTCTTCTATCATGTTTTTTCAAGAAAATGAAAACATGTGTAATTTTACCAATTTGAGGACATGCACAATCCTTAAAAAATAGAATAATTTCCACAATAAAAGTCATATGTTATCTCCTTTTAATTCTTTCATTGTATTGTGATTGAATGACTGGATTATGGGTCAGTGCAAGAAGATGAGTCCACTTTTTGGCCAAAAAGTGGAAGTGTTTTCCTTGTTTTTCAGATTTTGTCTCACTTGAGCTTAAATTTTGAAACACTTAGAGATTGAATCTTGGAAAAAGTCAATAATATAAAAGATAGCTCTCTGAGTGTACTTTTCAAATATGTAATTTATTTTAATACCCACATAATAAAAAATAACTTTTTGAATGAAGTTCTAAAAACTATGTTTTAAAAATGCCTGTTTCAGGACCATACCATGCATGTGTATGACCCACACTTTTTGACACAATTAAAATTATTTTCTCAAACCGTTTTGGGAAATGGTTTATAACACACTGAAGATTGATGAGCATATTTTTCTGTATTTTTTTTTCAAATATTTTTTTTTTAATTAATTTTTTAATGGCCGTAATTATCTTTTTAAAAATTTGACGTGTACGACCCACATAATTTGACGTAAACTTAGTATTTTTTGAATTTTTTTTTTTTAAATTGAAAAGAATTTTGTGTAGATTGATGACATAATTTTTTTTTCAAAATTCATTAAAATAAATAAGTTATTAAATTAAGAAAATTAGTTAATATTTCAAATTTATGACCCTGATTTAGTATAAATTAAATGAAAAATAGTTAAAATAATCAATTTTTAAATTAATTTACATATTTAGAATCTAGACAGTATAATCTGAAATGGGTTTCAATTCCGTATAAAAATTCTTTGATTAGAGGCACGTAAACTATTTCATTTCATCATATTTGTGCTTTCATTCATGGAGCTTTGAATTTGCAGGTTCATGTCTCAGGTGTGGCCATCCCAGGCCTATCCCGGGCCTAATCCCGAGGCAAGTGGCAGGTTGTGAATTCAAATTTTGCATAAAACAGGGGCCCGTTTCATTTTTTGCCCATTGGATTTAACAACGGGCCCCCGTTTTAATAACAGGGGCCCATTATTTAAATAACAGGCCCCCGTTTTAATAACGGAGGCCCATTATTTAAATAACGGGCCCCCGTTATTAAAACGGGGGCCCGTTATTAAAATAACGGGCCCCCATTTCTAAATAACTGTTGCTGTAAAAAAAAACAGATTGCATCGATTTACCACACTATCATTGAAATCCGTACTGACAAAGATTTTTTACATCATTTGGCAGTACTTTTTAATATTTTTTACGCGATTTTTTGAAGACGAGTTTGTAAAAATGGGTTTTAAGCAACGTCAAAAGAAAAAAAAGAGGACAATGACAGTGGATGAAATTCAAGCACAAAGAGAGAAGGAGGCAAAACGCCAAAGAGATCGAAGATCACAACAACGGCAATTGAATAACACTTCTGAAGCATCTAGTTCAGTGCCCGTTGTAGATGAGACCATTGAAGACATCATGATGGATGCAAGAAATGTAGAACCACACACGGGTATGACTGTTGATGCAAATGTTGATGTGGATGCGAATCCTGGTATATTTTTAAATCCTGATGACTATGATGCCAATCAAATTGCTGATTTAAATGAAGCTGGATATAAATTTCATACACCAATACGAAAAGAAATAAAAATTGAAAATATTACACCACCATCTCTAAAAGAAAATGAATGTAATTTGTTTACTATTGATAGCAATGTGCTAGATAATCTTAATGGGTTAGTTTCTTGGAGACAAATCAGAACACATGCAAACAGATTATATAAACAATTTTTCTATAATAAAAAGTTAGGATTCCAATGTCAATTAATGCTACAATTAATAAAAATGTTAAAAATGCGTAAAGTCATGAAAAAAATAGGTATTTATGCAAAACCAAAAAGAAAAGATGAATCATATAAGCAAGTTGTATCTACTGTTGCCAGTGCCATCGATTCTATAGGAAAAACAAGTTGATCTAAAGATAAGAATGTAGCACGTAGAGTTATAACGACTGCTATAGTTGACAAAATGATTGTTAATAAAAGAATGTTAAGTGATATAAGTGGCTATTTGAACTTACATCATAGAACCTTGTCAAGAGCGGCCAAAAGAAGAGACACAATTGAAATTGATCCACTAAACCATTGTTGGAGTTTTAGTGGTAGACTTCAAAGGTCGAACATGAAATTAAATGATGAAACTAAACAATTAATTACAAAATTTTGGCATGATAACACTAGAGTTTCATCAAATGTTAGAGATGTTTTAAAGTTAAGGGTGGGATCAAAAATTCGTGATCCTCATCCAAAACATCTTCTTGACATGACTCAAACTGAATTCTTTAAAAAATTTAGTGATGAATCTGTGTTAATGAATTTACGAATTAGTCAAAGATCATTTGAAAAATGCAAACCCTGGTATGTTAAAATAAATAAACAAAGAATATCTTGTTGTTGTAAAACTCATGTCCAGTTTCGTTACTATTATGATGTTTTTCGATATATTCGTTGTATGTTGCATGGTAATGATCTTGTGCAGGATTGTGGTGTTTATGTTCCACCTGAAACTATAAAAGATTTTATTGGAAGTTTATTTTGTAAACCACCTAATGAACAATTATTTCTTTCCAGTTCATGCATTTATGGTCTTTGCAATTTATGTGGGAACTATTCTTCGATAGGTGAATGTTTGCATGAACATGTTTCATCTGAGTTTGGACAAAAAATGGTTGATGTTAGGAGATTTAAAAATATAGAATACCCTCTAAAGGATGGAAAGATGGGGAAACGTTTAGAATTGATTACAGAACAGAATAGTGTGAATGCATTTATTAGTGAGTTTAAAACTCATATTGTTCCAAAATATGTGAAACATTCCCAACATGCCCGATGCTTGATGGACAGTTTCGCATATGCAAGAACACATTTCCAATTGGAACAATAGTATCAGTTGTGGATTTTGCAGAAAATTATACTCTAAAACCACAAGAGGAAACTCAATCACAATACTACAACTCAGTGCAAGTGGCCATATTTGTGCACATTATATATAGACATGACCATGACAGTACAGAAGATAACAGAAAAATTTTGAGGGAGTATCATTTCTATGTTAGTGATAATCGATTACACTCTTCAGAGTTTGTCCAACATTGCTTCGAGGTATTTTATGATAATCTTAAGGAAAGAGAAATTGACATGAAACAACATATGATATGGTTAGATAACTGCACTGGACAATTCAAAAATGCAAGAATGTTTTATTGGCTATGCAAAGTTCACAAGATAACCAATGTCCAACATTTATGGAGTTTTTTTGAAGCGGGACATGGTAAGGGGGAACACGATGGAGCTGGTGCCTGTATAAAAAGAGCTCTTGCTAGAGAACAATTGAAATTCGAGGATGCAGTGAAATTCAGAGATGCTCGTGCAGTTGTAGATTGGTGCAATTCAAAGTTGTCAAAAGGATCAACTGAAAACTCTGCAATTCGACGTTTCTTCTGGTTGATAGAGGAAGATAGTATTCCTATTCGGCATGATTGTAATACCATCATTGGATCAGCTAAATGGCATTCGTTTAAGAGTTCTAATTCAAACGCATGGACTATATTCACAAGGCAACTTGCTTGCTTTTGTCAGTTTTGTGTTTCCGGAGATTGGGAATTTTGTGAGAATAAAGAATGGGTTGAAGAATGGCAACAAAGATCATTGACACCCATAGATGCAAATGATCCGCATGAAAGAACTGATGAAGATATGGATCAAATGTTTGCATCAAATGACTATGATCGCATTTCAGATCTTATACAACAAGGTAAAATTATTTTTAAATTTGTTTTGATTTATTAAATAGTACATAAATTTATGAAATCTTACAGTGTATATTTTTGTTTTTATTTCTCATTAAATATTAAAATAAAATTGTTTTGTGCACAGGACATGTCTATGTTGTTGTTGCACCAGAGGACAATGAAGAGGGGACAGAGTATTGGTTGGCTCGATGTGTAGAGCCAAAACATAAGCTAACTACTCCTCGAGTAGATGATGATGGTTATGACTATCCAACAGGATCTGTGGTTGTTGTTGGCACTTGGCTACGCAAATATCTAACAAGAAAGAATGGATTGCCCGCATTTGAAGATTATGAATTAGAGAAAAAGATTATACATTACTCGCATTTGGTAGTGGCAACTAATATAAAATTGGATAGATATCATGGCAGGCCTGCTAATAAACAATTATGGACTCTCTCTATGGAAGAGCACGAGACAATTATAGATGCTTTGCAAAAGAGAGAGAGGATGCAGATGGTATAACGGAATGAATCTAGTAAAATTTTGTTTCAGGTCTACCACAAGTAGAAGGCATCAATGAAAACAAAGTTATTTAAATAGACTGTTTATTTTATTTTAGATATGTCTTCTTGATTACATTTTGTGTACAATATACATAAATGAGAGACTACTGGTCAAATCTATGAATGAGATAATTATGTTTTAATCAAGTTCTATTCATTATATTTGTTAAATGATACTTTTTAATTTAGAATATGTTATAATTATAAGATATGTTTCGATACTTAGTTCATGATGTATGCACATTTAGTTTATCTAATCACAAGAACTATTTAAATGAAATTCCAAAAATAAAATTACAAGTCCACATAATGCCTATAAAGTTGTTTAAGCACAACTTCCATAAATAAAATTTCAAGTCCACATAATATATAAAGTATGCGCAAAATTTCAAGTCCACATAATTTCAAGTCAATATATATGATCTAATGTGCACATAATTTCAAGTCCACATAATATCTAATGCGCACAATACACATAAAGTATGCACATAATATATATGATCTAATCCTATTATGAAACTATCCATATATATAAAGTATGTGTGTGCACGTGTAAACAAATATGTAAAGCCCGTAAAATAGTACATATCAGAGCCAAATAAACAGTAAAATTTCAAGTCCACATAATCCATATAATATCTAATCCATATATATGTCTAGATGGTAACATGATGTTCACTCCACATAATATCTAACGTGCACAAAATATATAAAGTATGCACAAAATATATATGATCTAATCCTATTATGCAACTATCCATATATATAAAGTATTGTGCACGTGTAAACAAATGTGTAAAGTGCATAAAAAAGTACATATCAAAGCCAAATAAATAGTAAAATCTAAGTGCTATCATCAATAACATCTCGTGGTCTCTTGTCCCCAGGACATGGTCCAGATCCACCTGTCTCATGCTGTACAATAAAAAAATAATATTAAAATATTACTTGAAGTTAACTATTAAAAGAATCATTTATCAAATATAGTAGAATTCGTAAATTAAGTTACAAACTTACCATATGCTCATCAGATCCTGTAGCAGTATCTCTCTTGTCCCCAGGACGTGGTCCAGATCCACCTGTCTCATGTTGTACAATAAAAAAATAATATTAAAATATTACTTGAAATTAACTATTAAAAGAATCATTTATCAAATATAGTAGAATTCATAAATTAAGTTACAAACTTACCATATGCTCATCAAACCCTCTAGCAGTATCTCCTCTAGCAGTATCTTGTGCAGTATCAACACCAAATGCAGTGCTAGCTAACTCCTGTACAAGGTCAAATTCAAAGTGTCCAATTAAATCTTAAATTAAGAGTCAAAATAAGATCAAATTAAGTATTACATATTAATACCTCAAAGGATGTCGATGTGCGTTCAAATTGGCTTTGATCAAAATTATGAGGATAACCTATCCTAATGGTAGTGTCCACCTGCATACATGCATTTAATGAAATCATATTTAGTGAACATATATATGTGTACTAAATAATTTCAAGTTAAGTTACAATATTGTAAGAGTTCATATTTAAGTTAAGAATTATAAGATACATACCATAGATGGTGTCACAATAGTCAGACCCTCTTCTCGATGTGATGTAGAGGGTCCCTCATGACCTGAATCCTGGAGAAAGAAGCATTCAATGTATCAACATGAAAATTTATATAATATACGATGATAACATATTAACTTTAAAAGATCTAGTACAATGTCTAGATAGAAATTTATACTATACCCCATAAGGTGTGCCGAATTGTCTTCCAGTAGATGCAATATTGACTCTAATATTAGGCGTAGTCCTTATCTACATAAACAAAATTTATTTAATGAAGTATTAGATTGTATAAAAAAAGAGATGCACTTAGTTTATACCTATATTTAATGAAGTACATAAAAAGATTGACATGTACATGTATATATATCTATAACTAGTCAAGATGAACATCCGAGCAAAGAAAATCCATATAAGATGTCATCATACTATCATCTGTTGCATCATGCTCATCTGGAACTGAAGTAGATCCTGCAGCAATAGTAGGACCTACACACGTCTCATGAAAACTCGAACACATATGTGGCATCCATTGAGGAGCAAATGCCATGTGAGCAGCTTGCTCACTCAGGTTACCTGTGAGGGAAGTCAAAGCATCTAATGTCGAAATGAATGATGTATTTTGGACATCTGCAGGAATCGATGGAGCAACAAGTGGAACTATGGGTGGATCCGGTAGGGGATTATTACTCTGTGCCCCTAATCTATGCTGTGGCATTCCACGACCAACACCCTGGAATGACTTAATATCAAAATAATTTGGTTTTTGGTTCATTACAAACTCACAGTATAATTTCTTCAAAAAATAAAAAGGGACCTCATAATTACGATGTGGTGGATAATCAAAAACCATCCACCATCTATCCCAAAAGTATCTAGCCATTTCTGGATGCACACACCACCTAATTGAAATTCTTTTCTGGTTAGGTTGCATTGGTTCTCTTGTTTTTGGGTTGGTAAAATATGGACATAAATGAGCTTTGGTTATTTTCAAATCTGTGATTTGTCTATAAGTTAAACCATTGGCATAAAAATCATGCAACTCTTGTCGTCGTCTATGAAATTGATCTAATTGAGAATCAACAGATCTAACTGACTCGACAACAGTTTGCATTGATTTTGCAAACTCTACAAGATGGGGTGGCGTGACTTGCTCATTTTGGATAGTAGCAATGTTTTGTTCAATCACTTGTAGGTTTTCATTAATTCGTTCTCTTAAACGAATTTCATCCAATCTAGGGGGGGTGGTGGTGGTGGTGGTGGTGGAGGAGGAGGAGGAGGGGGTTGTGGTGGGGGATTTTCACCTAATAGTTCATCTATGTCAAAGACATCCATGATAGCAAAGAGCTCCTGCATATATAAAGATATACATGAATTATATACAACTCTATGTCAAAGAAGAATCTATTTTACTAAATTAAAAAAAAAACATTTATAAATAGTAACATTTCTATGTTGTTGAATGAGATACACATGAAATATATAATATAATATTGAACTTAAAAAAATATACATGTACATACTATTGAATCTTGAAATATAAAATTTGCGCATAAAACTTAATAAAAACTTTCAATGAAACATCATAAATCTATTATATATTCAATTTAATAAATTCATTTCTTGTAAAATGCATCAACTATTAAAATCAATATAAAATATTTCATACATAAGATCAATAAAGAAGTGAGAAATAAGATGATCCTCCTTCTAGTGTAAGAATATATAGCATGGAAACAATATTACTAAGACAACATAATATTTTGTTAACTTTAACTTAAAGTTATTTTGAAAAATGCACGTGTGTGTTTGGATGCTCCATATTTCTAGTGTTTTAGTGTACACATGATAATTTATTAGAATTCAATTACATAGTTTTGAGATAATTGCCATCAATTCATATTACATTGATTAGTCTTCAGACAATCTTAAAAAAAAACTAATCTCCCATGACTATAAATGACATACTTAAAACATATTATATTCTAAGTGGTTGTCATGTAAAGACAAAACATCAAAACTTTTGAAGAGTTAAGCATATTTCACCATTAAATTTCTCCCATAATCAAATCTACACAAGATTATAATTTACAAAACCTTCAAAAAATATTATTTCCTATAAATCATTTATTATAAAACTCCGCAATCATTTGTTTTCATATATAATCTTTCTATAAAATTTAAGATGTCAATCCATACACAAATTCTCTTACAAAGTTGAATAAGAAATGAAGGATAGAGGATTAAATACTAAGATTGTTTTGAGAGATCAATGGAGTAGATTGATTGAAAGGATTGTGTGCATTAGAAGCTTCCAAGTGGCAACTTAAATGTTTGGTGCACATGAGGAGTTCATGATCCAAGAAATTTTTGAGGAAAAGGTCTTCTTAGGGGCGTATACACCAAGATGTTGTAAAAAAAGGTAGCCAAATGACCAAAAAAAGATAAACACAAGTGCGTTATTGGGAAATTCATTTAACGCATTTGAGGTCTTTTTTGTAGTATTTTTTTCTTACACTATCCTAGGCTTGTTTACACTATCGTAGGTTCATTAGGACTATCCTAGGTTCATTAGGATTGTCCCAAGTTCATTATTGCTTTCTTAGGCTCATTAGGACTTTCTTAGGTTCATTAAGACTGCCCTACATTCATTAGGATCATTTGAGGCTCATTGGGACTATCATATGTTCATTGTGATTGTCTTAGGTTCATTAATTTAATTCATGTGTTCATTAAGACTATCTCACGTTCTCAAATAGCTTCAACTAATATCTTAAAATTAACTATTTAAAAAAAAAATAGCTCCTTAACAATTTAATATTATATACAATCGAATATGATTTCAACTTCAAACCTTGTGCACCTTTTAAAACCAAAAGATGTTGTTAAAACCATTCTTCTAATATTAGCTTAATCATAACATAATCTAATAAATCTTCCTCAAAATATCTACCAACTTCAAATCATATATTAAATCTTTTATAATATAAATTACATTCTAGATATACCAATATACTTCTAAAGATATTCAAAATACTTCTTGGGAATTATATTTTTCAAATCTTTCGGATGTATATATAATTAGCACCCCATTTAGAAAACTCATTATCAATCAACATTATAAATCAAGAATATTTTTTATTTTGTATTAATGAATTATATATTTGGCATATTAGCTTCCTTTGTGAACCTATGTAAACCAAACTCCAATTTTAGTAACTTATCTAGCTTTGCTCTAAAATTGTGTCCATAATTGATCCTTTTATACCATCACATGACATAATAGGACCATAATAGGACCTTTATGCCATGACATGGTATAAACCTAAGCCTAAACTTTCATATCTAAAATTTGAAGAACTTAATGTTAATTACTTTTAAGGTTATACTAATTTAGTGGTAACTTTTGTATTGCCTAATGAGGATTAAGAACAATTTAGGTACATATGTTCGGTTTTATTTCAATTTCATTTTCGAACGTTTTTGTTTTTGTTTCCATTTCATTTTCGGTTTTTTGTTTGTGTCGATTTCATTTTCGAACGTTTTTGTTTTTGTTTCCATTTCGTTTTCGGTTTTTTGTTTGTGTCGATTTCATTTTCGAACGTTTTTGTTTTTGTTTCCATTTCATTTTCGGTTTTTTGTTTGTGTCGATTTCATTTTCGAACGTTTTTGTTTTTGTTTTTGTTTCCATTTCATTTTCGGTTTTTTCTTTGTGTTGATTTCATTTTGTTAATTATCTAGGTTTGGTTTTGGTTTCTAAATTTGATGATTACGGTTTAGGGTTAACTGTTCAAAAATATTTTAGATCAAAATCAAGAATTTACAAATATAAAAAATAATTTATTTATATGCTACTATTAAAAAAAACTAAAATAATAAAAAAAAAACTAAATAATACACAAAAAAAAAAAAAAATTATGAAATGTGAAAATAGATGACTGAATGTGTACCTGGGATAGTGGTGGAGGCTTGAAGTGGAAACCACATCACGGGGGCCCGTTTTTTATCTCCTCTTGTCAACTAACTGTAATAGTGAAAATGAAAAATTGTCCAAAAAAATGATAAAAATAGCATTTCAAAACGGGCCCCCGTTTTGTTTATAAACGGGGGCCCGTTTTGTCCATAAACGGGGGCCCGTTTTGTCCATAAACGGGGGCCTGTTTTATTTGGCTTCGGCACCCCGTGACCTTTCGGCTCGGGAGGCCGAACCATTAACGGGCCCCCGTTTTTTAAAAACGGGGGCCCGTTTTGCGGAGCGCGTTTTCCAACGCACAGACTTCCATGAATTTGTGACTCATTAGCTTGCACATACCCTTATATGGTTATACTCTCTCTCTCTCTCTCTCTCTCTCTCTCTCTCTCTCTCTCTCTCTCTCTCTCTCTCTCTCTCTCTCTCTCTGATTTTGTAAGAAATTATATTTTATCTACTTGTAATTTTCTCATTGTGTGGTTATTCGATGAATATACCATATGATTAAAAGAATTCTATCACCCACTTACACTTATGAAGAAATAAAAGTTGTAGGGTGCTTAGATATTAAGAATTTTATCACCCACTTACACTTATGAAGAAATAAAAGTTGTAGGGTGCTTAGATATTACATACTCCTACACATAATAAAATAGAAGGAAATATCACATTTCATGTTTATGACTATAAGACATTTTGCAATGCAACATGGGCCTAAAACATTGGTTATTTAATAGCTTGTGATTCGAACACATTTAACATGTGCTTATAGGCTCAAATGATCATGAACTCACCCACAATGTATCTATGAAAATATCCAGTCATGAATGAGTATAGAAATTATCATGCCATTTCATAGAGTACAAACACCAATATGGTTGGACATCATTTAATAACACAAATAATACAATTACACTTAATTTACACATTTCCTCAATAATGAAAAAATGCAACAAGTGACTAAAAATAAAATGTGTTTATTTATGTGAAGATTAAAGCGTTCTTATCTTAATCTAAAATAAATAAATTGAATAGAAAAATAAATGTAAGCTTAATATCTTACTCCTCATCATTTATGATTATTTAATTAAAACTTTTTAAATGTAATAAATATAAGGTCGAGATATTTTCCATACATTAAAAAGAAAGATTTTAGATTTTTCATAGCATGACAAGGTTCCATGTCACAACAATATATTTATTACAAATTATATGACCAAAATTTTGTTTGATAAAAAATACTCCCTCATTCACATAACTAGCAGTTGCATGCTTTTTTTCATGCAACAGTGAGCCAGTAGGTTTATTTTCCAAACTCAATGCAAATTAGTAATATTTTATTTGGGTTAGGTGTCTATGTAAGTTGAGATGCCAACATCTAATATGAACATAGAATTCAATAATTTTGATAAAAAGATTTCTCTCTGCACACTTTTGTAATGAAAATGGATTCAAATCCATCAAATGGAAAACCATAATTTAATTTGGTAAATCCATCTAAAGATGATGATAGTAGTGGAATAACTAAGTAATTTTCATTATTGTAGAAATTAAATAAGAATTAAAATTAAATCAAATCATAAAAGGTTTAGAAAGATTAAAAGAAGAAGCGGGATGTATTGGAAAGGTTGCAATGAGAATGACCAAGATGTCATAACAGACTCACGTATAAAAGGCAACTATATACTCATAGATACACCAACACAATTCCATAATGGAATTTTTAACTCTTTTTTAAATGGTTGGGCTCACTACCCTAATATGATATTCACTTCTTTGTTCCTCAATTGTTTGTGAAAGCCATAATGGCTAGGCACATCAAGGAAGCTTAAGCAAATTATTGTTCCTCCGAGTAAAAACCAAATGCACACTTTCCAACAATTTAGGTGTGTTGGTGACAACATTATCTTCAGACAATTTCTCACTATACAAAATTCAATTCGTTCTAATCCTCAATCTATAAGTTAAAAGTTCGCTAGCAATATTAGATCTTACTAAGCATGTAAATATTGTCTTGTAAGATTTTTGTAAACATGGTAAATAGAGAAGTTTGTTCTAGAATGATTCACTCCATGTCTTTTATCTTGAAATCGTGAAAACAAATACACATAGAGTATAGAGATTTTGTTTGAAAAATCCATAAAATATTGTTCATATCCAAAATAGATTTATGATATAAAAGAAAGATTCTTGTAATGACAAGTAAGACTACATGCCTATGGATTCAAAATTCTCTTTATGCCACAAAACTTAAAATTTATTTATTCTTTGACAATATTAAAACAACAAAAAAAAATGTCAATAATTTGATTTGTTATTTCTTTCCAATGCAAGGGATCTCCCATATCAAAAATTTTATGATGATGAAGTAATTAATGGTTCTAAAGCAACACATTAATAGCTAATAGAGAAGCAGTGCATGATTTTATATGTCATTTTTTTACACATTATGGTTATTCGTTGAATCATTAAAATATCAGTATGAAATGGGACAACATGATATTAGTTTATTTAGAAGATTATTACAGTACAACAAACTATGACCATGTGTGGTCTAATACATGAGGATCAAATATAATTAATTCCACATAAAAGTGTAACTAAATAAAAAATTAAAATTAAATTGTATTTGCAGCTCATAATGCTGGAAATTGAAACTCTTAAACACAGTACAGTTCAGGGAAGCATAACAATGATCTGTGTGAACTAGTGGGCCCCCAACCATACCAAGTTAAAGACCATACCATCTAGAAAAGAAAAAATGATTTGAGCTATAACATCTAGAGTCACATGAGACTACATAGGTTTGGCAATACTTCTTCCCATGGTGTGTGGTATGAACTAGCATACATGGAGGCAAAGAGATAGGTGAATAATTGGCATACGGTTTTGAGGTGGAGTACAAGCAGTTGTTGTTCTGATGGCTACAATGTTTGTGATATTGTGAACAACTCTTTCAATGTTTGTATTTGGATTTGACTATTGTTGTGAGCAATTCCTTCAACATTTAAATGTTTCAATGTTTTTATCTGATACCATAACTTAAAGTCTTACATAGACTATACTTTAGAAAAAAAAGTCATTTAATCTACAGCTGTGAACAATTCCATCAACATTTGTATTTGTAAACCGAAAATCAGAAGCTGAAAGTAAATAGAGAAAATATATACTAAATCCATAATGATGAAAACTAAAAGTCTTAAATAGAATGGGATTTATGGAAAAGTTAATTAATCTAATAATTTAGTATAATATCTAAAATTGTTAACTGAATTGATTCCTTGCAGCCATTGTGCATTGTCATTCAGTTTTTATATAGTTTTCTAGAAGTACGTTCCTCTAGCATTAGTACAAACAAGGGAAAGAAAAGTGAAATTATATGCTCCCCAATATGCAGTACTTTGATATGGTAATAGCTATAGAAGTGAATCCAATAATTAACCGGAAGAGCTTGGCAAAGTTTGAAAACAATATCAGACAACAATTCTGAATCTTTTTTTCGATTGGGCAATAACTGAGACGAAATGATGGAAATGAGGAGCGGAGCGGAGAGAAGCAGAGGAATTTGGAAAAGAAGGAAAATCACAATGAACCTATCTTGTTACAATATAAATCAAATCCTCTATAACTGCTTTGGTTTTTAAAGGATATTTATTGTGTGTTGTATGTTCTTCTGCCTTATTCTTTTGAATCTTTTTAGTCTATTGCATTTGTTTTTAATCTTAAGTTAGTTTGACAAGTTGCACGACATAAAGGAGTGTATGCACCACAAGTCTGGCATTGAGGATGAGGTTGAATGGTAAGTGTAATGGGCACGGGGAGGACTGAGGTGGCCAATAGAAGCACAATGTGATTTCCTTTCTGGCCATTAAATTAAAATTTAAATTGAAAGAGTTGGTTTTGAATTTTAAAATTTGAAACAGAGTGTAGATTGAATGCTTTGATTGCTTGCAATTTCTTATTCTCCCAACAACGTATTTCAAACTTCATCTGCCAATGTATTGAACTATGAACTTTTATACTATTATTACCCACTTTCTAATAGCATAGAAACATTTTTTAAAGCAATTAGCTTTTAATGTATGGAAATTATGGTTGCATTCATTTCTTGTAACTCCAAAACACATTGCGACCATATTTTCATATTAATATCTTGATCTATTACCAAAGATGGTAAGGGAAAACATGTGATACAAGTGAAGCAAGCCATGAATACAACTTTTATTTTCCCCAACTGAGTGCCAACATCGAGGCAATCAAAACACAGAGATTTCACTACCCTAATCTATGCATACATTTACCATATTTCTCCTATTTGTTTTATGCATTGATTTATTATACTTCTATTTTCTTTATGCTCCTATTTTCTATGTGGTTAATTTATTATGTTGTGATCCACTTCCTAGATTTGTGCCTGGACTCTATGGATCTTTGGTAGTCTTGACAGAAGCCTTAACCACAGAACACCAAACCAAAGTTTTAGAATAATAGTGCTTAGCTATATCATCAAAATCAATTGGTAATGTTAATTTTATCAAACAACATAATAAAAGATTATCTAAAGAAAAAACGGTGATATAGAAGTTCCACAATTGTATCACACACTTAAATTCTAGGTATGTTGTGGTCAATTTCTTAGTTGTTTATGAGAGATGGACTATAATGAAGATAATGATCCAAAGATTTATTTTTATTTTTAATTAATAATTATTAAGATTTCAAATCTCAACTTGCCCCTTATGGATACCATTGGCGCAACAACAGCAAAAATGATTTCAGTTCTAAAAGCTTACTTTTTTCAAGAAAAAATATTTATTAGTATATATTTCATCAAAAAAAAAAAATTCATCCAATCTACTTTATCATGTTGTGAACCACTTCCGGTATTGGTGCATGGATTCTTTGGCTTTTTGTTAGCCTTAACAACATCATGAACTTCAGAACACCAAACTAACATTTTAGAATAACAATAGTTGTATCATCAAAACCATTTGACTATGTTGAATTCATCAAACAACATAATACAAGATTATGTATAATTAAAACTTGTCAATTGTATCACTCACATAAATTGTAGGTATGTTGTGTTCAAATTGTCAACTGTTATTGAAAGGTTGATTGTAATGATGATAATGACGAAGTTTTTTTTTCAAATTAATATTTTAAATCTAAATTTTTTTATAAACAAGTTGAGACTCTTTCAAAAACCACTCTTTTACCTCAATTTTAAAAATAATCATTAGCAAAAGTCTGATACTACACTACAAAACCCATA
The DNA here is from genome assembly GCF_030272615.1 of Cryptomeria japonica. NCBI lineage: Eukaryota > Viridiplantae > Streptophyta > Pinopsida > Cupressales > Cupressaceae > Cryptomeria > Cryptomeria japonica. The sequence continues at coordinate 722,940,871 of NC_081408.1, forward strand.
GCAAGAGAAAAATAGTGCATGACTTATTATGTCAGGGCACCAATACTTACAATTGAATAAACGTGTATGGCTCCTCTCATGATAGAAACTTATCTCTCTCCTCTCATAATAGCTTTCTCCACCTAGTTCACATAATCTAAGAGATGACAGAGAAAATCAAATGATTGGTCTTAGAAAACCAAACAAACAACATTACAACCTAAAATAAATTATAGCAAAGGATGAAATGAAGTGGTTGTATCCAAGTTGATTTTCCTATGTTTGACAAATACGTTGTAGCCAACATAGTGTTGTACACATAGAAAATTGTTTGTACTAATTACGAACTGCGAAACATTTCACCAAACTAAGGACTCTGACTCTCTCAATACATCGTCACTTTATTTATTATTAATATAATTAAAATTAATAATATATTAGTAATAAATATTTCAGATTTAGATGATTTCGACTCACGACGAAATGAGAGTATGTTGTCAGTATATGGAATGAAGGGTTTATTGGACAAAAGCATTTTAGTGTAAGGTTGGAAGAGATTTGGAGGCATGGTTTTTTAGATTTGAAGTTCTATGAAAGAATGGTTAAGAAGAATATTTGTTTTATAAATTTAGTGTGAAGGATTGCTTCTAGGGTTCAAAGTTCTCCAGATAACTATTGTCATGTATTTTTTTTGTCGAGTGCTTGGTCTTGTACTATTTAATTTTTTTTTTGGTGGTACCTGATGCTCTGCAAAAAGGATTAGAAAATTTGTTCGATGACAACACACACAAGAGCACAAGAAACAAACGTTAGTGTTAGCAACAAAAGATTATCCTAAACAGGCATATCAAGAGAGATATTAAGCATACAAACATAGAATAGATAAACTATACTCCTCCAAATGCTAATCAAGATGCTCATAATTGCTCCTCCCTTGTTCCTCTCATCTCCAAGTTCCTCAGCTTTTAGCACTAGCCATCAATGCCATATGGAGATTCAAGATGGTTGAATATGATAAACAAATGTTATGCAAGTGTAGATAGTGATGCTATGAAAAAGCTCTATGCTAATACCAGTATAACAACAATACTCTAATGCTTCCTTCTTTGCTTGAGGAGAAGGGTTCTATTTATAGAATAAATGGGGAAATGAAGGGTTAAGATTGAGCAATCTTAACAAGGGTTAGGATTGAAAGATATTCAATCCATGTGACACTTTCAACCCAATCCCATGTTGACAAGTGTCACTATGAGGAGGCTTGAGAGGAGAGATAAGGAGCATTAAATGTTTGAGGGGACATGATGGTTACCCTAGGGGGTTGGGTTAGGGTTAGTTTAATGGATATTCTTTTTATCCAAGGGTAAAATGGTTACCTTAGTCAAAGAAATAAATGCTTTGAAGAGACCCATGAGTCAAAATGATGGTTAAGTTAGAGGAAAGTCTCTAACCAAAGGTAAAAGGTGAGTTAACCATAAATGGTTATGTAAGAGCCTTTAATGGTTTGGAAGACTTTAGAGGTTAACCATTTGAAGACATAAAGCCTTTAATGGTTATTGAAGACTTTGGAGGTTTTTGAGAAGTGGCTTCCTTTTATTTAGGAATGTGACAATGATTAGGATAGGATTAGGCTAATTAGAAGGAGTTAGAAGAATCTAGAAGGGATTTAGGCATGCAAGTGGATTTTGCAGGAGAATGCAAGTGGGAGGAATTTTGAGATTTTCAATTAAAATAAAATCATTTATTTCAATTAAATGGTGTAATTTGCATTTGGATAGATATTTAAATAAATATTAATTTATTTAAATGTGAATATGAATTTTGGATTTTATTTAAATAAATCTTAATTTATTTACATGAGAAAAAAGGAAGATAAAGCATTAAAATGCTTGAAGACTTTGAGGGAAACCATTAAAGGCTTAAGAAGACTCTAGAAGGAAGCCATTGAGTTTGAAGACTTTAAGGGAAACCATTAAAGGCTTGAGAAGACTCTAGAAGGAAGCCATTAAGTTTGAAGACTTTAAGGGAAGCCATTAAAGGTTTCAAGTGGGTGAGGATAAATAGGATTTTAAATAAATAATTTATTTATTTAAAATAGTTGTGCAACTTGCATTTGTAGGCAAATGCAAGTGGGTAGAGGATAAAGGTGATTTAAATAAATATTAATTTATATAAATGTGAGATGGGATTTTGGGGGATTTAAATAAATATTATTTTATTTAAATGTGAGAGAAGATTTAATTAAACAAATATGATTAGTTTATTTAATTAATGGTTTGAATTTGGTTAAGTGAATTAAATCAAATAAATTGAATAATTTATTTAATTAATAGGAGAAGAGGGTTAAGATGAATTAATTAAATATTAATTTAATTAATTATTGATTGATGGTTAAATAATCAAATAAATACTAAATATTCATTTAATTAAGTGGACAGATTTATGTGACTACAATACCTACTATTTTTTAATATTTGTGTTGTTGATTCATGTAACAATTTCATCATTATTTGTTAGACTACATTTAATTGATCTTATCTTTGCAAAAAATGTTTGTTAAATCTTATCAAAACTCTATCAATGTTTAATAATATTAAATATAGTTAAATAATAATAAAAATAAAAGATAGGATATTAGAGCTGTCTAGAAATGACTCCTCGCAATAGATCTCACATTACATATTATTAAAACATGAAACAGAAACTCTTGGTCTTGTTTCTGAAACAAATTCTTAGTATAGATTTATTTTTATTCAATAAAGACAGAAATGGAATATCTAGGAAATCTTATTGATTTTATGGAAAAATCTATATTATAATACGTGAAAGAATCCCCATTCTTCACAAGCCTTGGCCCATTTTCTGATCTCTTCTTCTCTATGGTGTTCTTGTGCAATCTTACACATATCAATGACAATATTATTTTTCCGAGTCAAATAGATCAAATGCAAATTCAATGATTGCTCGTCTCTCTTCATCACTTTTCACATATCTATCTGGAACTTATTGAAGGTGTGTTTTAGCCAATTCTTCAGCACTCTCAACTAGAATAAGAGATCTTCTCCAGTTGGGTGAGCTACCCAAATCAATTGAAACCATTATAGCTCTCTTTTTCAAAGCTGATAAAATATTCAACCTAAGAAATTAGTGTGTATCTTGAAGATACAAGAAACACCTTTTGTGGAAACAGAGGTTCGCTAGTATATTTATAGCAAGTTAGGTGGGCAAAGTTGAAATTTAAACACATAACAATGAGGAATTCTAAAAAACATGTAGTTTAGACACCACAAATTAAATATTTAATTATCGCATGCTCTGTTTAAACAATGCTCAAAATTTCTTACTTACGACATTCTTGAAGATATCATTGGGATTTGTTGCATGCATGCAAATGCTTGAGCTTTAGGTAAGCAAATAATTGTTAGTGCTTGCAATATTCTTGTTAGGTCTTGTAGTTGGACACATTATCTAGGTTGGCCATCCTACTGCGCTAGGGATCAATGGAGATCCGAACTCCCCATCTCACAAGTCCTTTATTGGATCATAGGAATCATAATATTGGAATGCTAGCCCTTATAGTTGACAACTTAACATCGATTCAGCCAGACATTAAAGAAGGAAGTGCCCCCATTTTAGGGGAGCAGGCTCCTTCGACAACTATTCCAACATAAACAAAAGAGACTGCAGGTTCATCACAACAACCAAACCTGGAGGCCTCTCTATTCAAGGCGATCCAGCAACTAAAATCACCATACCCAAAATAAGCCATGCACACTTGGATCTGCCTCTGCGACCCTTTTTTATATAGTTGTTTTGTGGGGAAAATGACAAAATAGAGGAAGCAAACAAATGTTTAAATCGAATATTTCATTGATTTAGCAAACAAAACCCTACTTGCAAGAACAACAAAGAAATGAAACACAAAGAAACCCAACAACTGACAAATCTACAAGGTAGGGTTTCAAGCAAACATACGAATCTCCAAAAGTGCCCATGTTCCCCTATTGTATGGCTCTGCTCAAAGTTGGAAGAATCACTTTGTGAAAAAAAATGTTTTTGCCACTCTTGACCCGGACTTCTCTTTTTATCTCTTTCATTTGTTGTTTCTCTTCATGGAGATGGATAAAGGGGCTAGAATAGTTCACCCTAAATCTGATTTCCATTGACAAAAATCCACCATGCTAGAATCCTTTGAGTTCAAAAACACCACCAAACCAAAATAAAAAGAAACCCAATAACCTATAATCTCCGGGATAGGGTTTGAAGCAGGTATACCTCACAGTCTGCATAGATACATTCTCCAACAAACAACCGCACAGCCCTTGAACGTGGCAAAACGTCTAGGGTTTGAGTCGCTTATGATTCAACTACTTGTCGTCGAGAAGACACACCCAAGCAAGTAGGATGACAAATTTCAAGCAGTAACTGAAGAATTTGCACAATCACATAATTTCTTCCATTGAACCCTAAGATATTAACAAACGCCACCAATCGACATAAATGCCACTGTCAAACTGCTGGAGTCGTACAGTTTCACTGCTAGATAATAAATGATGAAACACATAAAATCAAGTGACTACCCAAACAAAAACATGTCATTGCCTGAAAACGAAGAGTGGTCGGAAAGATGTCGGAAGTCCGATAATTACCAGAACGCTGAAACTTTGAAGAACGCTGAAACTTTGATGGGCAAAAGCCGAGAGGGAGAACCTATCAGCTAAATATAATATTTTATCAATTATTAAACCATTCTTCAAAAAAAGAGAGACATTGGTATACAAAATCTACCGTTACAATTAAATACTATTCCAATAAGTATACCGGCCCACCAAATGGTCCTCCTCATATGTTTGAAGAATATTAAAAAAAACACGCGGTATGTGGCGTTTGACCGCTCCGTGGACAGGTGAGATGTCGACATCCAAGAAACTACATTTTAAGTAGCCTCGGAACTGCACCCACACTTATGGAATACAACTCCTCTTTCATAATCCGCACACCTACGCCAGCTGTTGCATAATGTACACAGCTATGCTAGCTGTACTCAACACTACCCTCTTCCAGCTGGATCTCCGAGTGCAACAAATCCCAAAACCTTTACTCGCTGTAAATACAAAGCGCGCTCCAACTCATCCACTTTAACAACTCTAGGTGAAATTTCTTGCTACTTTCCATTTCTTACCTGACCCTGCCTATATATACAAATTCCATCGATTTCCTTCTGCAATCCAACATTCACATCATCTTGCATTCTTGTCTTCAGTTGTCAATGGACCTCATTCTATGTGTTCTCCTCTTAAGCCTTGCGCTCGCATTCTCCCACCTTGTTTCTGCTAATTTTTACAATGACTTCGATATCACATGGGGAAATGATCGGGCTAAGATACTCGACAATGGCCAACGCTTGCAGCTTACTCTCGATCAGTCCTCAGGTATTTATCTCATATGTTTACTGCATATATATATATATATATATATATATATGATTTTTACGGTATGTTGAATGGATCCTTATCTCCTCTGCCTCTGCTGTATGAAAACAGGTTCAGGGTTCCAATCCAAGAATGAATATCTATTTGGCAAGATTGATATGCAAATCAAGCTGGTGCCTGGTAACTCCGCCGGTACTGTTACTGCATACTATGTAAGTTTGCCCCTTCGATTCACTCTGCACTCCTGAAATGAGTAGTGGGTAGTACTAGTAGTATTGTTGTGGGAAGTTGAGTATGGTCTAATAAAATGGTGATGATCTGCTGCAGCTCTCGTCACAAGGGGATAAACACGATGAAATAGACTTCGAGTTCCTGGGAAATCTGTCTGGAGATCCCTATATCATGCACACCAATGTTTTCTCACAAGGAAAAGGCGGTCGGGAGCAGCAATTCTACCTTTGGTTCGACCCAACAGCAGACTTCCACACTTACTCCCTGCTCTGGAATCCCCAACAAATTATGTAAGTAATGTTAATATAATCCCTGCAACTTCAAATCAGCTATTGAATGTCCTCTCTGGCCTGGCCCTCTACTTTTAACATCATTTTTGTAGTTGATAATGTGTATTTCTGATATTGTGCAGGTTTTCTGTGGATGGAACTCCAGTGAGAGTGTTCAAGAACAGCGAAGATTTGGGCGTCGCATATCCGAAGAATCAAGCGATGAGAATATACTCAAGCCTGTGGAACGCAGACAATTGGGCAACCAGAGGCGGTGCAGTGAAGATCGACTGGAGCAAATCTCCATTTGTGGCGTCTTATGGAAATTTCAAGGCAGAGACATGCTCTGCCTCCTCTGATTGCTCTGTGAATTCATGGTATGGTGCAGAGGCGTTGGAGTCGAGTGAGCAGCAGAAACTTGAATGGGTGCGCGAAAACTACATGATTTACAATTACTGTTCGGACAGTAAAAGGTTTCCACAGGGCTTCCCTGCTGAATGCACTCGCTAGGCATTCGACTGAGTTCGAAGGATTGAGATACAACAAGTTTCACCAAATCCATTAATTCAATTCTTTTATTCATTCATTTTTTGTAGCGATTTTCAAGCCCAAGAGGCTATACTTGTAACTATTAGATCCCGGTCAATTGAATATGTATCTCAATATTCATTTTTTAGCATTTCCAAAGAGTTTCTGTTGGTGTAAATAATTATTCATCATGGATATTATTACACTTACTTAAGTTTACTTAGGATAATGCATTTCATAGTAGTTTGGATATGAGACACTTGGGTGTTTGTGCCACATTGGGATAGTGTGTGTAGGAGAAATTTCACCTCTTATGGTGTTGATCTTGTTATTACACTATCATATCCACTTATTGTGGAGTGATAATTCCACCTTCGGTGGGTGATCCACCTCATGTGGAATATTATATTATTTCTTCTACCTACCCACACCTATTTCCTACCTACCCTTGTTTCTTATTGAGCCACATGTCATGTTTGTGTGCTCATACATATCCCTAGCCTTGCCTATATAAGTAGGCTCATCTACATTGTATGTAACTATTGAACAACAATTATTGATCATTTTCTATTGATGAGAATACAGTTTATTCTTATCCCATATTATGTCTCTTTCATGTACATTTCAATGACTTCTTGATCTTGGCAAAATCCAACATGGTATCAGAGTTATTGGAGTCTCATTGATTCGTCTTGAAGAGGCATTATTGCGACGTTAAGAGGCAGATCTGAGGAGCATTATCATTTGGAGGCGTCCTAGACCAGATCCGACCTCTCCATTGCGTCCGGAAGGCCGTTTCCATGAATTTTGGTTATAAAGTTGGCCTATTTTGGTGAGAAAATTTTTTTCTCCATTTTTGCCTATATCGTACGGATTTCGAAATTTTTTTTAATATTCACAAAAAAAATTTCATTTTTCTGAATTTGTTTTTGAAAAATCAAAAAAATCAAAAAAAAATCAAAAAATTGAAAAGCAAAAAAAAACGAAAAAGAAATCAAAAAAAATCAAAAAAAAATTTTTTGGTTTTTGGGGGGTCCGCAGACCCCCCCCTGTGCCTTTTGTACCAGTTTGCAGGTTAGAAAGCGCGCAACGTACCTGACTGTCCAACGCGCAGAGGCCGTACCGGTACCACCTGACGCCCGCAGCTGCGTCCTCCCTGCCGTGCACGAACCCGGCGCCGGCAGCTCCCCCGTCCACCCTCCGGCGTCCTTGCTCCGCTCGCAGCCGAAGCGCACACAAGCTCTCTCCGCCTCCCGCAGCTCCGGCGCCGCTCCGAGCTCGGGCGACGCTCCCTGCTTGCACCGCCTCCCACCTGCAGGTGCCACGTCACTCGGACACATCAGCGACACCTGGAACAGCCAGCTCGTCCGCCACGCGGACTGCCACGACAGACACATCAGACCCTCCGTACACTCCGTACAGACAATCAGCTTTTTCCGTACTGCCACGCGTCTTCCATACGGACGCCACGTCAACAGACACGTAACCTGCCATATCATCGATTCCGTACAGTACGGAACATCCAGTCAGCTATCCACGCAGTTGTCCGTACGGTACAGACGCTCAGTCAGCCAGGCAGCGAAGTTTTGGCGACGGTCATACGGCCGTCAAATTTAACCCCGTGTTTTGCTGACGTCAGCGCCACATCAGCAGGGTTTGGAAATTTTTTGACCCCCTCTCATTTGCATTTTTGATTTTGCAGTTCAACTTCAAATGGCCGTAACTTGCTCATTTTTGCTCCTTTTTGGGTGCAATTTTTTTTGAAATGGGCTAGAATTTCGTGCTCTCCGCAGTGGTGAAATAATTTTTTGATTTTGATGCACGGATTTTTCAGAAAATGCAGTTTTTGGTGACTGTCCCTGAGTAATCCCAATTTTTGCAACTTCAGAGGCTTCGTTTGGGGTCATCCGACCTCCTTTTTAGGTGCCGTTTTTTTTGAAAGTGCGTATTTTTTCATCTACTTTCACATGATACTATCAGATTGATGTCATTGTAAGTAGAAATTGTACTTTCAGATCTAGGCCTTTTTTTGGCTCTCTTGGTACTTGTATATTTGCTTGAATCTCAGTTAGATTCATTGCACTATTGATTGAAGTCTCTTGTATCTCATTTGAGAAGTTGTAAAATCTGCATCATAAACCCACTTTGCCTTGTTTTGCAAGTGGCTCATTGTAATCGCACTAAGTATAAAGTGCCAAAATCATCACTTTAGGGGGGGTACTTTGATTGATTGGATTTGGGGGGTGTCTCTTGTGCTTTTTTGCTCTTGTGTTCTTTCCTTTTTGCTGCTATGGGTTCTTCTAAGTTTCCTCTCTTAACTCCACATAATTATGCTACTTGGAAAATTGATGCATGGAGTAAACTTATGGAAAAAGGACTCACTCATTACATTGATGGAACTATTGTTGCTCCAGCTGATCCTAAGGCTGATCCAGTTGGTCACTTAGATTGGCTCACTAAAAATATCATGGCAATTGGTACCTTAAGAAAGTATGTATCAAAGGATCTCATTTTTCATATTGAGAAATGCACTCTAATCAAGGATGCTTGGCAAAAGTTTCAAGACTTGTATGGTCAAGTTGATGAGATTAGGGGATATCAAATTGATAGTGATCTCACCATGTTAGATCCCAAGAACTTTGATACTATACAAGATTATGTCACTAAGGCAAATGAGTTGAGGGCACAACTCAAAGATTGTGGCATTGATAAAAAGGATACTCAATTGATATTCAACTTGATAGGGAAGCTTCCACAAGAATATGCAGCATTTGTTTCTAGTTTCCAAACTCATAGGATGACAATGGGTTCAAGCTACAAAATGCCTACATTTGATGCTTTCAATGAAATGTTGATGATGGAACAAACTAAGTTGATAAGCATGGGCATTCTTAAGACTTCTTCTAAGTCTCAAGCATTAGTGGCAAATCAAGGAAACAAAGGAAATCAAGGAAAGGACAACTCAAACAAGAAGAAATGGCAATCAAAGCCTAAGGATAAAGCATCATCTTCTCCACAACAAGGAGATTCATCTTCTTCCAAGAAAGATAATTCACCAAAGAGAGAGAGACCTACTTGTGCTTATTGTAAAAAGATTGGTCATGAGGAACATCGTTGCCATACTAAGAAGATTGATGAGCTCACACATATCATCAAAAAGCATAACATTGATTTGCCTAAAGTCTACAAGAAGGATGATTCATCAACTTCCACTTCCTCACATTCAAAAGGAAAAGGGCAAGCATTCATGGCTTCTACAAGTGGAAAGACTCACTCTTTTGGAACAAGAAAAGGACAAGCTCTATGTGCTACAACAAATCATACTTCAGAGAGATGGCTTCTAGATTCAGGGGCTTCTCATCATATGGCATCTTCACAATCTATGTTCTCTACATTTGAGCCTTGCACCATGCCACAGATTTTGATGGGCAATCATACATACATGGATGTGATTGGGAAAGGATCTATTGACATTGGGGATAACTCCTTCAATGATGTGTTGTGTGTACCCCACTTGACAAACAATCTCCTTTCTATCTATCAAATCACACATGGCGCTACTAAGAGAGTTGTGGAGTTCACACCTGACTCAGTTTTTATTAGAGACATGGAGACTAGAGCTATCATTGCAACTGGGGTGGTTGATCATGCATCTCGGTTATACTCCTTTTCAGATTTTGTTGATGATGATGATTTCACATTTGATGATTCTACACATGATGATCACACTTATTGTGATGATTCAGATTTTGAGGAGAACTTTGGACACTTGCACATGGGGATTCTCACATGTAACCCAGTTCTTGAGTCTTGTACTTCATCTTCTCATATTGATATCTCATCACCTATTGTACCTGATGATCCAGATAGTGCGACAGTTTTGCCTTCATGTGATTCAGTGCAGCAGGATATACATTGTCTTCCAGCTTCAGATTCATGGGATGATTACATGACAAATATTGCAGGTTTGTTTGTGGAATCCTACATTGCAGATTTGGGAGACATCATTGATGACATACATCTTCTCTTTGATGAAGATGATCCTTCTTCGATTGTTGCGAGGGCACACTCTGACCCTCTTGTTCATTCTCTACATGATCATTCTTTCGAGGTTGACATGATTGTGGATACTTATGTACAGCAGTTGGAGGAGGTCTCTTTATGCTTTGAGGAGACACATGAGTCTTTGGACATTGTTCTACATCCATCTCCACTAGATGTTGGAGTTCCTTTTTCAGCAGTATGGCACAGTTTACCATCTTTGGAAGGGGCATCTTTTAGCATCGACATGGGGACACTTGAGCAGTTTTCAGAGATTCCTTTCATCATGAGTTTTCTTCATACATCTTCCCTTCATGATTGGGGAGACTTCATGGATACACCTTTGGTTTTGTTTCTTCCTAAGGGGAGGAATGTTGTTCGACGTTCATGGAGCAGTTTCTTCATACATCGAGCTTCTATCTTTGGTGCAGATTCTTCATTGAGGGATGATCACAGTTTGACTTCTCTTCTTCTCTCGTATGGGGGGGACTATTTCCTCACATGGGGTTTTGTTCCTCACATACTCCTTGAGAGTTCTCTTGTATAGCTTTCATCTCTCTTTTTGGGGGAGGGTTTTTTCCCATTGGGTTTTTCTCTCTTTCCCCACTTTGTGAGAGATTTTATTGCATTGGTTTGCATGCATTTGCATTTGTGCATGGGTACCTAACATGGCCTCGTAGCCGGGACCCATCTTGCATTGCTTAGTTGCATTGTAGACTTAAGTGCATTCCCCTAAGTTGCACTTAAGGGGGGGTGTTGGTGTAAATAATTATTCATCATGGATATTATTACACTTACTTAAGTTTACTTAGGATAATGCATTTCATAGTAGTTTGGATATGAGACACTTGGGTGTTTGTGCCACATTGGGATAGTGTGTGTAGGAGAAATTCCACCTCTTATGGTGTTGATCTTGTTATTACACTATCATATCCACTTATTGTGGAGTGATAATTCCACCTTCGGTGGGTGATCCACCTCATGTGGAATATTATATTATTTCTCCTACCTACCCACACCTATTTCCTACCTACCCTTGTTTCTTATTGAGCCACATGTCATGTTTGTGTGCTCATACATATCCCTAGCCTTGCCTATATAAGTAGGCTCATCTACATTGTATGTAACTATTGAACAACAATTATTGATCATTTTCTATTGATGAGAATACAGTTTATTCTTATCCCATATTATGTCTCTTTCATGTACATTTCAATGACTTCTTGATCTTGGCAAAATCCAACAGTTTCAAATTTCTTTCAACCGTGGACTTTTTTGTGGCTATAGTTAGTAATGATCTTTTCTTTTAACTTTAATTTTAATTCATATCAAAAGAACAATCACCCTATGGTAACTAATAGGGCGATACTATTGTAATTTTTGAACGGTTCTTTTTTAAGTGTTCTTTTGGACAGTTTAGCAGAGTCTAAACTATTATATCTACATGAACACTATCCGATGATGCATTTATCATGCTTGTTGAGCATTAATTGCATTTGGCTTTTAAGAGTTTGTGGCCTATTAGTAATTAAACATGTTTTTTAGGGAATCATTCATAATTAACATTATGATAAATCCTATCTCTACAAATTCTCTTTAAAACCCTACCTTGTTTGATCCTACCTTTCTAAGTGTTCTCATCAGTTATGTGTTTCATCAATTCATTTCCTCTTCGTGGCATGTGTTTGTTTGTCATTTGCATTCCATGGTTCATTTACCCGTCGTTCTCATCTTCCTTTTTCTTTTGAAAATTCTAGGTATGTTTGAAATGGCATAGCCCAAGGTATGCTTATCTATCCATCAAAATTTTAAAATCCAAATAGTTTCCAAAGGGGTATAGTAAGAAAAAGAGATCCAAATAGTTTTCAAAGGGGTATAGTAAGAAAGAGAGTGAACCAAGTACTCATTATATTGTCACTACTTCTATAAAGTTATTTGTTTCATGCCTTGAATTTCTACAAAGTTTACCAAGTTGACTAGACCTATTAATTATGTTCTTTAATAGACTTTACTTAATTCTAACTTGATTAATCTTCTTCCTATTTTCCAATTAGATCTGTCTAGAGGGTTGTACTTGATATTATAATGATAATTCATCCATTAGTTATCTTAGAGTCAATGGAAATCATACACAAATTTATATGGTATTAAATAATATATGACTCAATTAACAATAATATGATTAATTTGAAAGTGTTAATGATGGGAAAACCTTAAGTTAACTACTTCCAATCAAAACATATTTGTATACAAATCCTTTTACTTTGTATAATCAATCTCACAATATGGATATATTCTTTAGTTGTTTGAGTGCCTCACTGCTAATATGACACATATGCATATAAATAGAAACAAGAAGGATCTGATATAATGTTAATTTTTCAACATATCTAGTTACGTAAATTCTTTTGTGGGTATGTCGCATGATAGAGATTTTTTCCTCCCTCTTCTTCGGTGATTTCCTTTTATGATAATGACATACCAAATAACAAATAATATGAATCATTGTACGTGTATGGTCGGATAGTATCTTTATTGACCCAATAAATTCGTATAACATTTTATGATAGATTTTTTGCATGACCATCATTTTCATCAATATAGCTATATACATTATAGAATTTCATTTCAAATGACCAATGCCTATTATGGGTTACATCATCTTTCCTATACAAGTGGGTCTTAAAGTGACGAATATCTTATTCAAATTATCACTTTTTTTTAGTAGATTATTTATGTCATGTGGTATACTATGGCTTGAATAGTTAAAATAAGTATCTTATATGGTACACTAATGTTTGAAATATGTTCATTGGGATAATATTGTCAAAGTAGAGAGAGAACCATATGTCCTTGCTTATGAAATATCATTTTATTTATTAAATATATGTTTATGAATAAGTCATTATACATACGTACACATACACATACACACGCACACGCACACGCACACACACACGCACACACATGCACACACATGCACACACCCATCCACACACACATACACATATAGAGACTTCTAACAAGCTTATTTATAAGTGCTCAAAAAAAAAAAAACATGATTTAAATACTATACATTTTGATGAGAACTGAAGAATCAATGATGAGTTATATGAAAGAAAGACGCGAGGCCTAAAATAAATTGCATTTGGAACCCTTCCTAAGAGAGAAAATTTTGATATTGATGAGCCTCTTGAGGACAATGGATGTCCTTATTTCTCACATACAATTACAAGAGAAGAAAAAAAACAAAAATTTAATTCTTACCCTTCACATGAAGACAAATAAGAATATTTCATTTCTCATTAATCACAAAAGAAAAGCAAGGAAGATTTCATCCTTATCTTCCACAAAAAGCAAATAAACTAATATTTAACAACCTGATTGCTTCATCTTCTAAATATTCTACTACATGCGTTCCAAAACAAAATTCCATTGATAATAAAAAACAAACTACATCCATGGAGTCACATCCAAAAACATTATGTAAAGAAAGATAAAGTACACATTGCACCTATTTCAACAATCTTTACTAAGAGAACACTTTCCTATCACAATGAAAGCCACTTCCTAGAGGGTGTTTACAAAGAACATAATCAAGATGAAGATAATTTGATTGATGATAATCACATATTTGAATCTTGGATTATCCATGCTCAACCCAAATACATTAACTTATTTTCATATGTTATATTGCATATCTCCCACTTGGAGAATATATCCTCTATAGCATTCAACATATTTCTATATTGATGATGGTATGTTTACACATTATATGATCTACATAATTCTCGTGATTGCATCTACCAATTAGTATGCTTGGTTGTATATTTTCAATCACATGATCTTTTCTTGTGATGATTATGTTTTCCTTTATTCTTGTTATGGTTATATCTTATGACTATCACATGTTTTTTGATAACCATGGTTTATCTTATGATTATATCTTATGACTGCCACATATTTATCCTAACCATGGTTATATCTTATTTTAACATGTTAATGATGATTACACTTTATCCATGCTTATCATGATGTCATCTCACACTTATCATGATGATCATCATATACTACCACTACCATGCTCACAACAAACTTTAATTTCTTTAGGTGACAAGCGTTGTGTAACAACAAGGGAACTCTCGCATACCCACCACTATCATTCTACAGGACATCATCTGTGTTACTCTCCCTCTTTCTCTTCCTACCTGTTGTTTTCTTCTGAAAAACATATTGCAGGTACTCTGACTCATCATGTTGCTTTGTTGACACTATTTTCCACATCTGCTCTACTCATTAAAAACACATTCGAGAAGAATATTCCTACAGGTTTCCTTGTTTGTCACGGTAATACACCCGTGGTTCAATTTCAAACCCTATTCCTCCTATTCAATATACACACAAAAATCCATCAGTCAATTTTTTTAGGAGAGGATACATGATAAAAATCAAAGAGGAAGTTGCAGACAAGAAATAAATTCACTTACTTCTATAGAAGTGCAAACATAGTTGCAGTGGGGTATGGAGGAAGAGAAGAAGAGAAAGAGGGATGGGGTATGGAGAGAGAGAGAGAGAGAGAGAGAGAGAGAGAGAGAGAGAGAGAGAGAGAGAGAGAGAGAGAGAGAGAGAGAGAGACCTTGTATGCGTTTGAGAGGGAGAGACAATACACTTACATGTGTATATATATGTTTAATATATTATATATATATACATATATTATATGTATATAAACATATTATATAT
The DNA here is from genome assembly GCF_030272615.1 of Cryptomeria japonica. Classification (NCBI taxonomy): domain Eukaryota; kingdom Viridiplantae; phylum Streptophyta; class Pinopsida; order Cupressales; family Cupressaceae; genus Cryptomeria; species Cryptomeria japonica. Next base: position 722,956,091 of record NC_081408.1, read on the forward strand.
ACAATGTCATATTATACACATATTATATGTATATACACATATTATACATACAATGTCATATTATACACATTATACATAGAATATCATATTATAAAATAGCGCGTACGTGCTGTTTATAGTAAAGGTAGCGCGTACGCGCTATTTATAGGGAAACAAGCGTATATGTGCTGCTTACACTATAAGTACCCCGTACGTGCTTTTGACTGTTTAGGCTTGGAAATAGGCCTGGATGACAAAGCTATGGATTGGAAGTTTGATTTCCCTCCATTTCTCTCATTTTTGACGTGTTTTATTTTATCAACTTGGTTTATCGACTTTGTCATCATCAAGTTTACACTTCATAAAGTGGGTATTTCTAAAATTGCCACCATATTTTCACCCATCTTCTAAGCTTTCTAACCATATAATTTGTTTTCAATTTGAACAACAACAACATATTATTATTGAATTTCTTTTACTAGTGTCTCCATAGTTCTCACAGACATAGGTGCACCATTTTTTGAATAACTTTTGATATACTTATCCAAATTTAAAAAACTTTATACATTGTTGTAGTGCACTTTATTCTTTACAATTTTTTTTAAAAAAATTGTATTTTCGATTTGTTTTGTGCAACTTATGCTTTGTGCACGAACAAGTACCTAATTTTCAGGATGTGCTCGATTGGAAAAATCATTAAAAAAAAAAATACTCAACAAAAAATTACAAAAAAACACACATCTTCTAGTGCTCACTCTTAACTATCTTTCTGCCAAAGGATTTGTCAAAATACTAAATCTAACTATGAATTTTTTGATGCGCACGTCAAACACTATGTTATATTTTTCAAAAAAAATCAGGGTCAGTTTTTTGTGTGCGAAGGATTTGACCCCCTTAATCTTATCCAATTTTGAAAACGTTTAGTAGTTTGGAAACTAGATTTAGAGTAATATAATATTTGTTCTTTGATTATCTTCATATCTTGAGTGGATGACTTTCAAATTTTGCCTCCAAGTTTAGGTTCACCTGATTTCAGAAAAAAAAAAAAAAAAAAAGTGTCCACTTATACCCCCCTTTTTGACCACCATCTTTGTGCACTTACCCTAGAGGCAAAGAGATGGGTGAAGAATTGGCATACGGTTTTGAGGTGGAGTACAAGCAGTTGTTGTTCTGATGGCTACAATGTTTGTGATATTGTGAACAACTCTTTCAATGTTTGTATTTGGATTTGACTATTGTTGTGAGCAATTCCTTCAACATTTAAATGTTTCAATGTTTCTATCTGATACCATAACTTAAATTCTTACATAGACTATACTTTAGCAAAAAGTCATTTAATCTACAGCTATGAACAATTCCATCAACATTTGTATTTGTAAACCGAAAATCAGAAGCTGAAAGTAAATAGAGAAAATATATACTAAATCCATAATGATGAAAACTAAGTGTCTTAAATAGACTGGGATTAATGGAAAAGTTATTTAATCTATTAATTTAGTATATTATTGAAAATTGTTAACTGAATTGATTCCTTGCAACCATTGTGCATTGTCATTCAGTTTTTATATAGTTTTTTAGAAGTGCGTTCCTCTAGCATTAGTACAACAAGGGAAAGAAAAGTGAAATTATATGTTCCCCAATATGCAGTACTTCAATATGGTAACAATTATAGAAGTGAATCCAATAATTAACCGGAAGAGCTTGGCAAAGTTTGAAAACAATATCAGACAATAGTTCTGAATCTTTTTTCCGATTGGTCAATAACTGAGACGGAATGATGGAAATGAGGAGTGGATCGGGGAGAAGCAAAGGAATTTAGACAAGAAGGAAAATCTCAATGAACCTATCTTGTTACAATATAAATCAAATCCTCTATAACTGCTTTGGTTTTTAAAGGATATTTATTGTGTGTTGTATGTTCTTTTGCCTTATTCTTTTGAAACTTTTTAGTTTGTTGCATTTGTTTTTAATCTTAAGTTAGTTTGACAAGTTGCATGACATAAAGGAGTGTATGCATCACAAGTCAGGCATTGAGGATGAGCTTGAATGGTAAGTGTAATGGGCACGGGGAGGACTGAGGTGGCCAATAGACGCACAATGTGATTTCCTTTCCAAAATTTTAATTTGGCCATTAAATTGAAATTTAAATTGAAAGAGTTGGTTTTGAATTTCAAAATTTGAAATAGAGTGTAGATTGAATGCTCTGATTACTTGAAATTTCTTATTCTCCCAACAACATATTTCAAACTTCATCTACCAATGTATTGAACTACGAACTTTTATACTATTATTGCCCACTTTCTAATAGCATAGAAACATTTTTTAAAGCAAATAGCTTTTAGTGTATGGCAATTATAGTTGAACACATTGCGACCATATTTTCATATTAATATCTTGATCTATTACCAAAGATGATAAGGGAAAACATGTGATACAAGTGAAGCAAGCCATGAATACAACTTTTATTTTCCCTAGCTGAGTGCCAACATCGAGGCAATCAGAATACAAAGCTTTCACTACCCTAATCTATGCATAAATTTACCATACTTCTCCTATTTGTTGTATGCATTGACTTATTATACCTCTATTTGCTTTATGCTCCTATTTTCTTTGTGGTTATTTTATTATGTTGTGATCCACTTCCTAGATTTGTGTCTGGACTCTATGTATCTTTGGTAGTCTTGACAGAAGCCTGAACCACAAAACACCAAACCAAAGTTTTAGAATAATAGTGCTTAGCTATATCATCAAAATCATTTGGTAATGCTAATTTCATCAAACAACTTAATAAAAGATTATCTAAAGAAAAAATGATGATATAGAAGTTCCACAATTGTATCACACACTTAAATTGCAGGTATGTTGTGGTCAATTTCTCAATTATTTATGAGAGATGGACTATAATGAAGATAATGATCCATAGATTTATTTTTTATTTTTAATTAATAATTATTAAGATTTCAAATCTCAACTCGCCCCTTAAGGATACCATTGGCGCAACAACAAAAATAAAGATTTCAAATCTAAAAGCTTACTTTTTTCAAGAAAAAATATTTATTAGTATATATATTTCATCAAAAAAAGAAAATATCCATCCAATCTACTTTATCATGTTGTGAACCACTTCCGGTATTGGTGCGTGGATTATTTGGCTTTTTGGTAGCCTTAATAACATCATGAACTTCAGAACACCAGACTAACATTTTAGAATAACAACAGTTGTATCATCAAAACCATTTGACTATGTTGAATTCATCAGACAACATAATACAAGACTATGTATAATTAAAACTTGTCAATTGTATCACTCACATAAACTATAGGTATGTTGTGTTCAAATTGTCAATTGTTAATGAAAGGTTGGTTGTAATGATGATAATGATGAAGTTTTTTTTTTTAAATTAATATTTTGAATCTAATTTTTTTTATAAACAAGTTGAGACTCTTTCAAAAACCACTCTTTTACCTCAATTTAAAAAAAAACCATTAGCAAAAGTTTGATACTACACTACAAAACCCATAGCAAGAGAAAAATAGTGCATGACTTATTATGCCGAGGCACCAATACTTATATTTGAATAAACTTGTGTGGCTCCTCTCATGATAGCAACATATCTCTCTCCTCTCATAATAGCTTTCTCCACCTAGTTCACATATTCTAAGAGATGACAGAGAAAATCAAATGATTGGTCTTAGAAAACCAAACAAACAACATTACAAAATAAGATAAATTATAGCAAAGGATGAAATGAAGTGGTTGTATCCAAGTTGATTTTCATGTGTTTGACAAATACGTTGTAGCCAACATAGTGTTGTACACATAGAAATTTGTTTGTACTAATTACGAACTGCCAAACATTTCACCAAAATAAGGATTCTGACTATCTCAATACATCTTCACTTTATTTACTATTAATATAATTAAAATTAATAATATATTAGTAATAAATATTTCAGATTTAGATGATTTCGACTCACGACAGAATGAGAGTATGTTTTCAGTATATGGAATGAAGGGTTTATTGGCGAAAAGCATTTTAGTATAAGGTTGGAAGAGATTTGGAGACATGGTTTTTCAGATTTGAAGTTCTATGAAAGAATGGTTAAGAAGAATATTTTTTTTATAAATTTAGTGTGAAGGACTGCTTCTAGGGTTCAAAGTTCTCCAGATATCTATTGTCATGTATTTTTTTTTGTCGAGTGCTTGGTCTTGTACTATTTAATATATTTTTTTGGTGGTACCTACTGCTTTTCAATATTTGTGTTGTTGATTCATGTAACAATTTCACCATTATTTGTTAGACTAAATTTAATTGATCTTATCTTTGCAAAAAATGTTTGTTAAATCCTTTCAAAACTCTATCAATGTTTAATAATATTAAATATAGTTAAATAATAATAAAAATAAAAGATAGGATATTAGAGTTGTCTAGAAATGACTCCTCACAATAGATCTCACATTACAGATTGTTAAAACATGAAACAAAAACTTTAGTCTTGTTTCTGAAACAAATTCTTAGTATAGATTTATTTTTAGTCAATAAAGACAGAAATGGAATATCTAGGAAATCTTATTGATTTTATGGAAAATCTATATTATAATACGTGAAAGAATCCCCATTCTTCAGAAGCCTTGGCCATTTTTCTGATCTCTTCTTCTCTATGGTGTTCTTGTGCAATCTCACACATATCAATGACAATATTATTTTTCTGAGTCAAATAGATCAAATGCAAATTCAATGATTGCTCGTCTCTCATCATCACTGTTCACATATCTATCTGGAACTTATTGAAGGTGTGTTTTAGCCAATTCTTCAGCACTCTCAACTAGAATAAGAGATCTTCTCCAGTTGGGTGACTTGTTGAAATCAATTGAAACCATTATACCTCTCTTTTTCAAAGCTGATAAAATATTCAACCTAAGAAATTAGTGTGTATCTTGAAGATACAAGAAACACCTTTTGTAGAAACAAAGATTCGCTAGTATATTTATAGCAAGTTAGGTGGGCAAAGTTGAAATTTAAACACATACCATATAGTTTAGACACCACAAATTAAATATTTAATTATCGCATGCTCTGTTTAAACAATGCTCAAAATTTCTTACTTACGACATTCTTGAAGATATCATTGGGATTTGTTACATGCATGCAAATGCTTAAGCTTTAGGTAAGCAAATAATTGTTAGTGCTTGCAATATTCTTGTTAGGTCTTGTAGTTGGACACATTATCTGGGTTGGACATCCTACCGTGCCAGGGATCAATGGGGATCCCAACTCCCTGTCTCACAAGTCCTTTATTGGCTCATAGGAATCACAATATTGGAATGCTAGCCCTTATAGCTGACAACTTATCATCGATTCAGACAAACATTAAAGAAGGAAGCGCCCCCATTTCAGGGGAGCGGACTCCTTCAACAACTATTCTAACAGAAACAAAAGAGACTGCAGGTTCAACACAACAACCAAACCTGGAGGCCTCTCTATTCAAGGCGATCCAACAACTAAAATCACCATACCCAAAACAAGCCATGCACACTTGGATCTATCTCTGTGACCCTTTTCTATATAGTTGTTTCATGGGGAAAATGACAAAATAGAGAAAGCAAACCAATGTTTAAATCGAATATTTCATTGATTTAGAAAATAAAACCCTACTTGCAAGAACAACAAAGAAATGAAACACAAAGAAACCCAACAACCGACAAATCTACAAGGTAGGGTTTCAAGCAAACATACGAATCTCCAAAAGTGCCCATGTTCCCCTGATGTACGGCTCTGCTCAAAGTTGGAAGAATCACTTTGTGAAAATTTATGTTTTTTGTCACTCTTGACCCAGACTTCTCTTTTTATCTCTTGCATTCGTTGTTTCTCCTCATGGCGATGGATAAAGGGGCTAGAATAGTTCACCCTAAATCCTATTTCTGTTAACAAAATGCCACCATGCTAGAATCCTTAGAGTTCAAAAACATCACCAAACCAAAATAAAAAGAAACCCAATAACCTACAATCTTCGGGATAGGGTTTGAAGCAGGCATACCTCAATGTCTGCATAGATACATTCTCCAACAAACAACCACACAACCCTTGAACGTGGCAAAACATCTAGGGTTTGAGTTGCTTATGATTGAACTACTTGTCACCAGGAAGACACACCCAAGCAAGTAGGATGACAAATTTCAGGCAGTAACTAAAGAATTTGCACAATCACATAATTTCTTTCACTGAACCCTAAGATATTAACAAACACCACCAATCGACATAAATGTCACTGTCAAACTGTTGGAGTCGTACAGTTTCACTGCTAGATAATAAATGATAAAACACATAAAATCAAGTGACTACCCAAACAAAAACATGTCATTGTTTGAAAATGAAGAATGGTCGGAAAGATGTCAGAAGTCCGATAATTACCAGAACGCTGACACTTTGATGGACAAAAGCCCAAACAGAGAACCTATCAGCTAAATATAATATTCTATCAATTATTAAACCATTCTTCAAAAAAAAGAGAGACATTGGTATACAAAATCTACCGTTACAATTAAATACTATTCCAATAAGTATACCAGCGTCCTCCTCACATGTTTGAAGAATATTAAAAAAACACGCGGTATGTGGCGTTTGACCGCTTTGTGGACAGGGGAGATGTCGACATCCAAGAAACTACATTTTAAGTAGCCTCGGAACTGCACCCACACTTATGGAATACAACTCCTCTTTCATAATCCGCACACCTACGCCAGCTGTTGCATAATGTACACAGCTATGCTAGCTGTACTCAACACTACCCTCTTCCAGCTGGATCTCCGAGTGCAACGAATCCCAAAACCTTTACTCGCTGTAAATACAAAGCGCGCTCCAACTCATCCACTTTAACAACTCTAGGTGAAATTTCTTGCTACTTTCCATTTCTTACCTGACCCTGCCTATATATACAAATTCCATCGATTTCCTTCTGCAATCCAACATTCACATCATCTTGCATTCTTGTCTTCAGTTGTCAATGGACCTCATTCTATGTGTTCTCCTCTTAAGCCTTGCGCTCGCATTCTCCCACCTTGTTTCTGCTAATTTTTACAATGACTTCGATATCACATGGGGAAATGATCGGGCTAAGATACTCGACAATGGCCAACGCTTGCAGCTTACTCTCGATCAGTCCTCAGGTATTTATCTCATATGTTTACTGCATATATATATATATATATATATATATATATATATATATATGATTTTTACGGTATGTTGAATGGATCCTTATCTCCTCTGCCTCTGCTGTATGAAAACAGGTTCAGGGTTCCAATCCAAGAATGAATATCTATTTGGCAAGATTGATATGCAAATCAAGCTGGTGCCTGGTAACTCCGCCGGTACTGTTACTGCATACTATGTAAGTTTGCCCCTTCGATTCACTCTGCACTCCTGAAATGAGTAGTGGGTAGTACTAGTAGTATTGTTGTGGGAAGTTGAGTATGGTCTAATAAAATGGTGATGATCTGCTGCAGCTCTCGTCACAAGGGGATAAACACGATGAAATAGACTTCGAGTTCCTGGGAAATCTGTCTGGAGATCCCTATATCATGCACACCAATGTTTTCTCACAAGGAAAAGGCGGTCGGGAGCAGCAATTCTACCTTTGGTTCGACCCAACAGCAGACTTCCACACTTACTCCCTGCTCTGGAATCCCCAACAAATTATGTAAGTAATGTTAATATAATCCCTGCAACTTCAAATCAGCTATTGAATGTCCTCTCTGGCCTGGCCCTCTACTTTTAACATCATTTTTGTAGTTGATAATGTGTATTTCTGATATTGTGCAGGTTTTCTGTGGATGGAACTCCAGTGAGAGTGTTCAAGAACAGCGAAGATTTGGGCGTCGCATATCCGAAGAATCAAGCGATGAGAATATACTCAAGCCTGTGGAACGCAGACAATTGGGCAACCAGAGGCGGTGCAGTGAAGATCGACTGGAGCAAATCTCCATTTGTGGCGTCTTATGGAAATTTCAAGGCAGAGACATGCTCTGCCTCCTCTGATTGCTCTGTGAATTCATGGTATGGTGCAGAGGCGTTGGAGTCGAGTGAGCAGCAGAAACTTGAATGGGTGCGCGAAAACTACATGATTTACAATTACTGTTCGGACAGTAAAAGGTTTCCACAGGGCTTCCCTGCTGAATGCACTCGCTAGGCATTCGACTGAGTTCGAAGGATTGAGATACAACAAGTTTCACCAAATCCATTAATTCAATTCTTTTATTCATTCATTTTTTGTAGCGATTTTCAAGCCCAAGAGGCTATACTTGTAACTATTAGATCCCGGTCAATTGAATATGTATCTCAATATTCATTTTTTAGCATTTCCAAAGAGTTTCAAATTTCTTTCAACCGTGCTTTTTTATACCTGTAGTTAGTAATGATCTTTTCCTTTTAACTTTAATTTTAAGTCATCAAAAGAACAATCACCCTATGGTAACTAATAGGGCGATACTGGTGTAAGTTTTGAACGGTTCTTTTTTAAGTGTGCTTTTGGACAGTTCAGCAAAGTGTAACTATTATATCTACATCTTTGATACTCATAATCTTGTTTACGATAAAATTTCGGTGAACATTCAATAAGCTAATTAGGAGATAGCTTAGGAGATTGAGATGCACAAAGGATCCAAAACTATTTGGATTCTCTCTTCTACTATTACCTACTTAAAAAGAACACACAATTCATAATTCATTAGAAGTTTTTAATTTTTAATGTTAAGATTTTTAGTGTAAATAAGATATGATATATAAAGATTTCTAATCTCATTTATTAGAGGAAAATTGTCATTTTAAAATAGAATTTTTTAATGCGATATGTGTTAGGTAATAGTTCAATAACATTCATAGTGGACAAGAGTTAATGAAATGTCATTTTACATATATGTGTACAATATATGTTATGTGCACATATACATATATGTCAACAAGTATATGTGCATATGTATGTGTGTATGTGTTCATAGATTTCAATTAAGTCAAAATTGAAAAAAATAACAAAATATTCATTTAATGTGATTAGTTTTCATGAGAAGATGTTCGTTCGATCAAAAGCTATGATAGAAGGCAATTTAAAATCTTTTTGGCGCTAAGTTTCGCATAATCAAGCTCTAATTTGATTGTTTAATTTCTTGGTTGGGTAATTGAAGAGTTTGTATTTAATCTCCAACCTTTTAATTGTTATTGTTAATTATCAAATTCTATTTCAAAAAAATCAAATAAAAGTTTCAGTTATTAAAAGAAAGCGGGGAATAGATGAGTGTCAACTAATTTGGTGAAATATCACATAAGATAGTGTTGCCAATCCAAAATAATCGTGAAAACATAAAGTTTTTAAAAGAATAAAGAATGCTATTAGAAGAGAAGTTTTTAATGCTAGATTCAAGTGTGAATAAGATATGACATTGTGAGGATTTGTAATGCTATTTATTGGAGGAAAACGTAGATTTAAAATACATATTTTTAATGCATATGTGTTGGGGAATAGTTTCTATTCAATAGCACTTATATTGGAATGTCAGTGGAAGATCCCAAAAGAGGGAAATAAAAAGTGAGGTCTCCTTCTATAACACCTTGTAAGGTTATTATTGGATGTTTAAAAACACGTGTAGAGAGAAGTGTTCAGCCAAGCTAGAGGATGGTGATGTGAGAAGAATATAATTGTTGTATCTTGCATCCAAACATTATTTTGTTCTTTCCTTGACAAAGTGGGGTGGAGGGATGGGGGGGAGTTCCCCACTCCCCATATTTTTTATTCCCCTTTCTTGTTTGTTCTTGTCTTGGTCCTTTTTGGTTTTTGTTTTCTTAATCTTGTTGTTTGTTTCTTTTTTAATATTTGGTGTTCATCATTTTGATATGTCGAATGCATTAGCCCCAATCCTCAATCTCTCTCTTCACCTCATTAGCCTTGTCATTGTGAGCATCATTGTTCTTCATTTTAATATGCTAAAGACAAAAACCCTAATCCCTAATTTACTCGATGATGATGATGATGATGATGATGTATTTTCACCTCAAGTCATGATCACTATCTGATGATGCATTTATCATGCTTGTCGGGCATTAATTGCATTTGGTATGTAGGAGTTTGTGGCCTATTAGTAATTAAATATATTTTTTAGGGAATCATCCATAATTAAGATTATGATACATCCTATCTCTCTACAAATTCTCTTTAAAACCCTACCTCATTCGATCCTACCTTTCTAAGTGTTCTCATTAGTTATGTGTTTCATCAATTCATTTCCTCTTTGTGGCATGTGTTTGTTTGTCATTTGCATTACATGGTTCACTTACCTGTTCGTTCCCATCTTCCTTTTTCTTTTGAAAATTCTAGGTATGTTTGAAAGCCCAAGGTATGCCTACCTATCCATCAAAAATTTAAAATCCAAATAGTTTTCAAAGGGGTATAGTAAGAAAGAGAGTGAACCAAGTACTCATTATATTGCCACTACTTCTAAAGTTATTTGTTTCATGCCTTGAATTTCTACAAAGTTTACCAAGTTGACTAGACCTATTAATTATGTTTTTAATAGACTTTACTCAATTATAACTTGATTAATCTTCTTCCTACTTTCCAATTAGATCTGTCTAGAGGGTTGTACTTGGTATTATAATGATATTTCATCCATTAGTTATCTTAGAGTCAGTGGAAATCATACACAAATTTATATGGTATTAAATAATATATGACTCAATTAACAATAATATAATTAATTTGAAAGTGTTAATGATGGGGAAAACCTTAAGTTAACTACTTCCAATCAAAACATAAATTTATACAAATCCTTTTACTTTGTATAATCAATCTCACAATATGGATATATTCCTTAGTTGTTTGAGTGCCTCACTGCTAATATGACACATATGCATATAAATAGAAACAAGAAGGATCTGATATAATGTTATTTGTCCAACATTTAGTTATATAAATTCTTTTTTGGGTATGTTGCATGATAGAGATTTTCTCATCCCTCTTCTTTGGTGATTTCCTTTTATGATAATGACATACCAAATAACAAATAATATGAATCATTGTACATGTATGGTCAGATAGTATCTTTATTGACCCAATAAATTCGTATAGCATTTTATGATAGATTTTTTACATGGCCATCATTTTCATCAATATAGCTATATACATTATAGAATTTCATTTCAAATGACCAATGCCTATTATGGGTTACATCATCTTTCTTATACAAGTGGGTCTTAAAGTGACGAATATCTTATTCAAAGTATCACTTTTTTTTAGGAGATTCTTTATGTCATGTGGTATACTATGGCTTGAATAGCTAAAATAAGTACCTTATATGGTACACAAATGTTTGAAATATGTTCATTGGGATAATATTGTCAAAGTAGAGAGAGAACCATATGTCCTTGCTTATGAAATGTCATTTTATTTATTAAATATATGTTTATGAATAAGTCATTACACATATGTACACATACACATGCACATGCACGCACACACACACATGAACACACATGCACACACACACACACATGAACACACATGCACACACACATACACATGCACATACATATACACATACACATACACATACACATACACGTACATGTACACGTACACATACACATACACATACACATACACATACACATACACATACACATACACATACACATACACATACACATACACATACACATATAGAGACTTCTAACAAGCTTTTTTATAAGTGCTCAGGAAAAAAAAACATGAATTAAATACTATACATTTTGATGAGAACTGAAGAATCAATGATGAGTTATATGACAACAAGAGGTGAGGCCTAAAATAAATTGCATTTGGAACCCTTCCTAAGAGAGAAAATTTTGATATTGATGAGCCTCTTGAGGAAAATGAATGTCCTTATTTCTCACATGCAATTACAAGAGAAGAAAAAAAAAATTTAATTCTTACCCTTCACATGAAGACAAATAAGAAGATTTCATTTCTCATCCTTCACAAAAAGAAAAGAAAGGAAGATTTCATGCTTATCCTCCAGGAAAGAAAATAGATTAATATTTAACAACTTGATTGCTTCATCTTCTAAATACTCTACTAGATGTGTTCCAAAACAAAATTCCATTGATAATAAAAAATAAACTACAATGGAGTCACATCCAAAAAGACAAGAACATTATGTAAAGAAAGATAAAGCACACATTGTACCTATTTCAACAATCTTTACTAGGGAAACACTTTCCTATTACAATGAAAGCCACTTACTAGAGGGTGTTTACAAAGAACATAATCAAGATGACAATAATTTGATTGATGATAATCACATATTTGAATCTTGGAGTATCCATGCTCAACCCAAATACATTAGCTTATTTTCATATGTTGTATTGCATATCTCCCACTTGGAGAATATATCCTCTATAACATTCAACATATTTCTATATTGATGATGGTATGTTTACACATTATATGATCTATATACTTCTCATGATGACATCTACCACCAATTAGTATGCTTGGTTGTATATTTTCAGTCACATGATCTTTTCTTGTGATGATCATGTTTTCCTTTATTCTTGTTATGGTTATATCTTATGACTATCACATGTTTTTGCTAACCATGGTTTATCCTATGATTATATCTTATGACTACCACATGTTTATCCTAACCATGGTTATATCTTATTTTAACATGCTAATGATGATTGTACACTTTATACATGCTTATCATGATGTCATCTCACACTTATTTACTAGACCTAACATTCATTGTTACTTTCACTTGATTTATGAACCAAATTAGGGATACCATGTTCCTATCATTATTTATTTTATCATGATTTTTGCAACTTTCAAGGCTTACCTCATTTACATATCTTTTCTCCTTTCTTCTAAGTTTATTGGATTATTTGCATGCAAATTTTTTAAGGGGGGGAATATAAGGTTAGTAACATTCCTTTCATGAGTATGGTTGTAGTAGCCAATGTACAATTAAGGCCATTTCATATGGTATCACATTGCTTTTGTTACTCCAAACAATACTTATTAATTCTTTTGACCTAGGTTGTATAATATTGCAATCTTCTCACTTCTTTCTTTTGGTCATAGATAACTCATACCTATTTTAAATACTTATCAAATGCTCCTCATTAAGTTTTTTATTTTTTCTAGTTTTCTAAGACGAAACACTCATCACAAGGTGGATGTACCAAAAAGTGGTATTGATATCCATATCCGTATCATTTTCTAGGTTGAGATATTTTCTTTCATATCTATTAGTTTTCTTACTTTGACAAGAATATTAATAGTAGTTCATATGCAAGTCAAAGTTAGGACAAAATATAATGGTGAAAATTGCATACATGCACATTTTCCATTTATTTTGGGCTTATTGTGACTTAATTATTAAATATATGCAATGACTAGTGTCAATGTGACATGATTTATACATAAAACTTCTCATATAACTTCATCCTTACTTGATTCCATCTACACTCGCTCCTAGTTCCCATTCCCTAACCTTCATTCACCCATCCTCCACTTAAGTTCAAATCCATAATTTGCAAGATTGACCTAGGTCAATCATGTGATTTACAAAAAGGAAGCATAAATTCAAAATTTAAGTTTAAAAATAGACTTGCATCGACACCTTCCAAAGTAATTGTTGTGTGTTGAATTAATGTATGAAACATTTTAGTTGCACCTTGCATAGTTGTATTTAAGGACTATCTCTAATCCATTTGAAGACACATAAGAGATCTCATTCCTACTTCTATATTTAGTATCATAGAGCATCATTACTGCATTATTTGCTTACACCGACATGCAGGGCATACTATGCATGCCTTATTGTCTTCCATATTTATTAAAAGCCATTAAATTAGTGTTACTAGGGGTGTGACAAAAAGAGAATAAATTATTGCCTAGTAAACTCCCCAAATGTGTTCCTAAACACCATTAATCGGCTAATACAAATCACAAACACCAAAACAAACTTTAAAAACATATATAAGAAGTTGGTAGAGTTGAAATCTATATACTAAAGTTGAAAGTTGTGGGCTAAGTTAAAATGCACAATCACAAAGATTGTTTCTACAATTGTAGAAGTGAACTAAACAAACTTATAATAATCCTCTAGATTCTAAGGCATTCATTTGATTAAGCTTAATTTTTCTTCACATGAACAAATCACCTCTAAACATCCATCACAACATACCTACATTAAATTTTCAAATAAATACACTTATTTTATTTCCATATATTCATTTTAATATATCTATATTCATTTTAATATATCTAAATTAATTAATTTAATTAATCTAAAGTGTTATTTATTTTCCCTTTGTTGTCTTGAAGGACATTGACATGATATAGATCTCAATTAGATTTGTCATCTTTAAAGACATTGACATGAAAGTTTTTATTGACATTCATGAAACCAACCAATCTATAGAAATCAAAGATTGAAATTGAAACCATCCAAAACACATGACAACCCCACCATTGATTTCTTGTCGATTTCTAACTTTTTGTTGATTTTACTTCTTCTATTATAAATTTTGTCACATAACTTTATCAATTTTTTCCATCTTCTCCTATTCAAACTAAATCATTAAAAAGCTAACTTATAACATATTTATATAATTATACCGAATATTCTCATATATCTTACATTCCATAATGTAATGTCACTCTACCTCCATGCAGACACATCCTTTCCATCGACCCCTCAACAAATTAAGGAATTGAATTCATGGTCGTTGGGAAAGCTCATCTACCACCCACACACACAATTCGCAGCTAAGCAAAACACGACAACACTAGGTACAATCAAATAACAACAAATGCAGATTTCTCTCATTACAAACAAATTACAAACTCTCCGGACAGGGATTTAATGACATTTAGCCTCTCATTACACTACTTCGGGAGCTCCGGAAAACAGGAGCTCTTCGTTTTCTCTTTTACTCTTTTTTTCTGCAGGTCAACGGATCGATCCTCGGGGCTGCCGGCAGTTGCAGCAGAAAATAAAAGATAATGGCTCTGATAAAGGCAATTCTGAAGTTCCAGTCCACGACTTCAGTACTATGTCGCAGTACATCAACAATTGCATGCGCTAATAGTAATACTTCTTCTTCTTTTTCTCCATTGTTAAATTTTTCATCTGCAGCTAGCATTGAGGCAGAGAAAGCCGTCACAAATGGCCCAAGATATGACTGGACAAGGCCACAGATTCAGTCGGTTTATGATTCTCCCCTCATGGACCTGCTTTTCCATGGAGTAAGTTTTTCTTATCGTTTCGTTTTTACCATTTCAGCCCGCATGTGGATCAGGCACATTGGATTAGTATTTAATGCTATTAGGTTATCAAGCTCAATCTTAAAGTTTAAATGTTGTTTCAGTTTTCCTTGATACTCGAATCTGTTTACCTACACCAAAGTATCAAATGTCGTCGGTTCTAGAACCGGTTTTCTTGTAAATTGAAATTTACACCAAAATACCGTTCAATGTTTGGGTGAGACATTTAACAAGTTCTTTGATTAAGAGTGCTTCCACAGTCCATAATTCAACATTTCATCGGTATATAAGGGTTTTAGGTCATTGTCCTTAAGCTTAGAGTTCAAATTTCTCGTCATTTGTTCTCTGTTCTAGACTTGGGTTAGTTGTAAATGGAAATTTACACCAAAATAGCAACTGCTTGTAAATATAACATACACTAAAACACCATACACCATGTTGGGGTGAAGCACTTGCAATTTTTTTATTTATTACGAATTTCAAGGTTTCCACAGTCCATCATTTACCATTTGGTTAGTATTCTAAGGTTATTAGGTTATTGTCCCTTATCTGAATGCTCCAATGTCATATCAGTTGCTGTTAGTAATCAAGTCAGTTTGATTGCAATTTTAAAATTTAGTCTAAAATGCATACAACAGTTGCATGAGGCACTTACAATTTTAAGAATAAGTTTTTGCTGTCCAAGTCTATAATTGAGGGCTATTAGGTTATCTTTCTTAATCCTAAAGCTGAAGTCACATATCAGTTGCCCAGTACTCCAATCGGTTTAGAATGCAAATTTACACCAGAATATTGGGCGAGGCACTTAGAATATTATGAATCAAGATTTTTGTGGCTTCCAAGGTCCATAACGTAACATCTTGTCAGTATTTAAGGTCATTAGGTTATTCTCCTTAATCTTAAAGTTTAGATGCCATATCAATTGTCCTCAGGTACTCAAATTGGTTTAATTGCAATTGTAAGTTTACACCAAATGCCATTACTGTAGTGCTGGATGATGCACTTTTTAAAGCTCCCATAGTTTGTGATATGACATTTGATAAGTACGTTAAGGTTATAAAGTTTTTGTCCTTAATTATATATTTTAGATTTTCTCAGTCAGGCATAATATCATGTATATGGACACCACTGTTTATTGTCCTTAATCTTAAAGCTCAAATGTCATATCAATTTTCCTTGGTACTCGATTTTGTTTTGTAAATTTAGATTTACATCAAATACCAACCATGGTGTTTGGTTAGGTACTCACACTTTTTTGATTAAAGGTTTTAAGGCACCCACAGTTCATGCTTTAACATTCAATCAGTTTTTAGGGTTTTTAGGTAATCGTTCTTAATCTTAAAGCTTAAATGCCATACCAATTGCCCTCAGTACTTGAACCGGTTTACTTGGAAATAAAAATTTACACCTAAATAGTTAATAATAGTACTGTACCCCAGTATTGGGTGAGTTACTTAATTTTCTGATAAAAGTTTTTTGCTTTTATGGCTTCCAACATCCATAATTAAACATTTGGCCCGTAGTGAAGGTTACTATTCTGTTAGGTTATTGTACTCAATTTTTTTTTTTGGATGGATAATTGAAGATTTTTTTCAGGGATCCTCACCTTTAAGTGTACCTATGGCTTTAAAAGCCTTGACATGTGTCTGAGCTGCAATGCCGGAATCAAACCGTCAAATATTATACTATTTGATAGCTGAACTTAAAAGGGTAGATACACTTTTACAACAAGATTATACAAAAGCAAATCCAAGCATAGACAAAGAAACTTCTCATACACTAAAAACAAAACAAAACAAGAGGAGTCCATGATGAGGTGGGTCCTTAAGCCAACCATTTGTTTTCATTGAGGTCATCCTGGTGATTTCAGCCCAAGTTTGTGCTGGGCCCTGTTGCCACATCATCCTCAATGTCCATCGTCTGTTAATCCACCACCATATCTTCTTGTACATCATTGTGCTGATTAAGTATGCTTTGCCTCGACAACCTCTTCTTCAATAGTCTTTACCTTTGCCAGTACCACCTCTTGCTCATCTGTATCTGCCTGAGAGGATTTCTGTTTAAAGATCAATAGAAGGCTTCTTGCCTCAAAGGCCCACAAGGAGAGATTCACATTTCTTGTTCCATTTTGACCTTAAAAGTAAAGACACAGTACACTTTCCATGTCAGTTCTTGGGGTAGGATTTCCTTAGTCAAATTTTGCCTAGCTGGGGGCAGGGACACAGGTACTGGTACAGCTATTATTGGTTTTGTTATGCAAGAATTGGTGCCTTACTTTCACTCTGGTTGTTTAAAAACCAGATGATAGAGGGCACTATCAAACAAGAAGGCTGCCCTCATGAGCAATCATAATTTGTTTTAATTTATTGGATTTCATGAAGGCCATAGTGTGGTTCTTCAACGGTTTGAAATTTAAGGGTTGAAACCCTAGCCACGATGGCTTGCTCCCATGGCTGACTCTATTTTGTGTCCTCTCTAGTAAAGTTATCCTACATGAGGTCAAGGTCCTTCTAGTTCAATTGGTAGTATTCCTTCAGTAGTTCATCCATTGTCAAAAATACAAATCCTTATCAAGAATTTTGCTAGCCAAATTGAAAACATAGTCATCTCAATATGCCACGCTAGCCATGATGGTTTGCTCCCTTGGCACCCTCTACTTTGTGTTCTCTCTAGCCAAGTTATCCAATTTAGCCACTCCCCTGCTAGAGCCTAGATGACCATCGTAACTTAGTGCAGCCTCCTACATGAGGTCAAGATCCTTCTAGTTCAACTGGTTGTATTCCTTCAGCAGCTCTTCCATTGTCCAAAATACAAATTCTTATCAAAGATTTTGCTAGCCAAATTGAAAACATAATCATTTCAATATGCCACAAAGGAATTTGTGCTCTTCACTTCTCTTCAATGGATCTATTTATCTTCTTCCAACAGATCCTTTACCAGTACTGGATCCTATTCTTCGCAATGGAGAAGATTGAGTTCAATCTTTTAGTATTTAGTGATCTATCGAAAGGAATTTTCTCCTTTTGTCCTTTGGTAACTTGTAGCAGCTGCACTTGAATGAGACAATTCCTCTTTCAGGCAGACTGTAGATATTTCCTTGTACATTTAGGCCCACAACAAGTGGCAAGCCCTAGATTTTTGAAGGAAATTATGGTCTCTTATCTGCTTTTTATGAAGTGAAAGCTTCAATCATCTGTTCTTCAAGATGCCGGGGACTCGGTCAATTGTTCATGTTTGGATTGCCTAAAGAAAAATTCCTCTCAGAAAGTAATGTCTCCAAGCCAAACCGTTCCTTCAAAGAAATGCTTGATACACTTTGAAGAGACTTATGCTCTTGAATTTAAAATCAGCAGGCAGTTTTTGGCAGAAGCCTTTTTCTATTTAGATTTATTGTAGGCTTTAAGCTTGCTTGACGTGTTATTATTGTAGGCTTTAAGCTTGCTTGACGTGTTATTAAGTTATTTGTAAATGTAAATTTACATCAAAATACCATGTCGGAATGCTAGTTGATGCACTTGCAGTTTTTTTTATAAAGAATTTTAAGGCTTCTGCAGACCATGATTTAATAGAATAATGCTTCAGTAGAGACGTGGGTTTGAATTTATAACCATCAAATAAGTCTTGTTTCTGAGAAAATTGAGCAATGTGCTCTCGGTAAAATGGCTCCATGCTAATAAAAATTTCTGCTTTTTGACAGTGATTTTAAGAATATGGGTAAGATCAGCTTTTACTTAGTTTAAGCTTTTTAAAAGAAAAATTATTGAAAGAAAGCTTAAACACATGTACATGCTATTTAGCAATGAAACTTTTAAAACTTTCATAAGCTGTTACTGCAAACTCTCAAAACACAGTTCCATTGAGGGGACCATGGCTCCTGTTTTTGCTGTAGCAGTGGTCCATGAGATATCCAAAACCAAATAGTGGCAATACAAATAATCTTAACATTAAAATCCAGAGCTCCAGAACTTTAGAAAAGTTTGCAGCACTAGGACAAAGATTTCAAGAAGATTTCTGCCAACCAGCAGCCTGCACGTGGTGAATGTCTATTAGGATAAGAAGTTTTGGGTGTAGAATTCCTGAAAAGTGTAGTCAAGGTGGGGCATTTTATCTTTCGTGGGACCATTTTACTTCAAAGTAGCCCTCCAATCTCCCAGCAATAGCTTCTACCTCAGCCACTTATGCAATGTCTGCTCAAAGTCTCTTGCAAAATAATAGCTGCTTGAGGTTTTTAGGTGAAGATTCAATTTTTTTTGAAGTGCAACTTTCATGTGATTATCTTGGAATAGAAAACCAGGAGAAGCAAATCCCTCCATACGATTCGCCATTATTCATGGCTGTGATGCAACACAGCAAGTCAACAAAATCTGTCAAGGTTAAGGTCCAATAAACATAACTTAAATTACGTATCTGATTCTTTTTCTCTCAAGGAGCCCTGTGAACTACTTTAAGATAACTTGCTTCACTTAAACATTTTGGATTGCTTTTTGTTTGCTAGTGTTACTGAGCACCAATTTATCGTTGCCTCTGCTCGGTTTACAAGGATTTCCAATTTCTAGTCAGGTAGCAGAGAGACAAAATGCTTTTGACACAGTTGCATAACAAACATGCTTGGTATATTGTAATGAATTATGAAACCTAATACCAGAAATGAAAAGATGTTGAGAGTAAAAGAAATGCATGTGCAAAAGGTCTATGGAGGGTACTGATGCAAATTTTAGCCTTCATGGTAAACTTAGAAGTGGTAGCCCCCTCTATGGAGTAACTCTAAGATAATTTACTCTTATCAAAACATGAGGCAACAGATAGTTGGAGTAAACAATAAATTGCAAATATTCTTCTTTCTAAGGAATAAGCACCATATTCTCACCAAAAAACCAACATCCTCAATCAATCATGTGTGGCTAATCAATAAAAGCATTCTCCCAATCATCTGAGCTAGATGCTTCAACAGGAGAATGAAATAGATAAGGCCCATAAAGATTATTCCAGTCTCTTAGGGCATCAGAAAACATATACAGATACCCTTGTTGTTACTCAAATATGCTATAGGCTTTCAGCTTACATTCCCATACTTCATGCGATGAGCTCCAAGGCTTCTGTTATTTCGTAAATAAATCTGTTGCAATGTGCGTGGAGAACTGATGGTACTTAAATGGTAATCTTTGGTATTTTTATCAGTTAGATAACAAGTATCATTAAATTCCTCTTTTCATAAAGCATTAGTTCACTTTGGTCTAATATGCTGCAAAATACTGAGCATTGCCTTTTTGAACTGTTTATTAGAACGTGGATTACAACAGGCCCATCCTTTGACCTTGGCCATGTATCACCACAATCAGATTTTGGTGGTGTAAATAGTCAGTCTTCAAATTCTTAACACATAGAGTGAAGAGGTCACTGTCTTGTAAAATATTGCTATAATATCCCCAAATAGGGATAAAAGAAAAATAACTATATTTCCAAAACTAGGGCACACAAAATTTTGGAATTTTATTTGCATCTAAGAATGTCTTCAGAAAACTCAGATTTATAATCAGATTATTGATTTGATTTTTCTGCTAATAGAAATAAATTTCTGAGTATTACTGAACTTAGAAAAAGTACAGAAAATCCATTCCCAGGATGTAGACTCCGTTGTGAATCCATTCCCAGGAAGAGTCAGGTTTTCGTCCAACCCTTCTGCTGAACTTCTGAAGGTTTACGTTTCCAGAAATCACAAATTATCATATCAATTTTAAAGCATGCCCAATACATCACCCAAAACCCCCTTACAAAGATATCTAGGAGGTATCTAGAAGATAGGCTGGCTTGTTGGAGAAATATATTTAATCAAGTGACATTATGATATTATTTTATTGTTTATTTAATTAAATTAATTAATATTAAGTCATCATTGGATTTTTTATCTATTTTTGACAACTTAATAAAAATCAATTTAATTAATTGTCACCTTTAAAATTTGGGACTTTACACCTGGGTTCCCCTTTATGGCACTGCTGAAATTAAGCTTATTGAACCCATTGGGAGGTGGGTTCCATT
This sequence comes from Cryptomeria japonica, assembly GCF_030272615.1. Classification (NCBI taxonomy): domain Eukaryota; kingdom Viridiplantae; phylum Streptophyta; class Pinopsida; order Cupressales; family Cupressaceae; genus Cryptomeria; species Cryptomeria japonica. The sequence continues at coordinate 722,977,412 of NC_081408.1, forward strand.
AGCCTTACGATTTATTATTCTAACTCCTACAGCCAACCACTCTAAGTGGGGGTGTGGGTGGGATGAACTATGAAGGCAGGGGAGCTGTCTAATCAATAACCACTGACAGAGAAATATTTGTTTCCTGTTAATATCATGTTTCTGAAATGTAAGATTTAATTCTATCCCATATCTGACTAATGGGATAAGCAATATTCCCAAACATTTTGTGGTTTCTTTCAAGCAGCTATTTGGTTTTGGGCCTGCCTTCCAGATCATCCTTTGCGTCTTCTGTGCCAAGCAAACATTCTATTTTTTACGATCCCTCACGCTATCCAACAAGTTTCCACAAGAATTTGTTCTATACTTCCTGGTCATTAGTAGTGAAGGAGAAGATTACCTGTTTATTCTTCTGCACTGATACAAAGACTGCATCTTGATGGCCTATGGAACTCTTTCCTTGCAAGCACACTCTATGTAGTAATCTTGCAGTTGGTTGTGACCCAAAAGAAGGTGTTGGCCTTTTTGGAGGCCCTTCTTGATCTATATGCTATTGTTTGAAAGGCACAATAAATTCCTCATGTTTGAAGTCTGTAAGTCTTTAGTGGAGCTTGGCTGAGATTTCTTCTAGGTTATCTCCAAGCAACTCGGATGTTGCAAGTCTGTGGTTATATATCTTCTCTTGGAGCTTGAAGAAGAGAAATGGTTTCTAAAATGGCTCTGGTTTACTGAGGATCCCCCAAATTTACTGGGCAGTCCAAGTTTAACCATAATTTGATTTCTTGGACTGCTTTGAAGCAGTTCCAGACCTTTGGACCCCAAGAAGCATTGTATAGTAAATTAAATCTTAGAATTCTTCTTGGCAAGGAGCTCAACAAAGCATCCTCTTAGACATCAGCTATTCAACCATTTGATCGCCCAGGGTATATAAGACTTGATGAGATCTTTGAATGATTTTTAAAAGTTCTTGATGGCTGAGGCAATCTTGAGAGAAGTAGATATAAAAAGGCTTTCTGGATCATTACTGTGCAGGTTCATGTCTTGAAGATTTATACTCCGAATTCTATTTTTTTTCTCGTACATCTCCTAAAGCAATTTGGACCCCAAAACAGCATTCATCCACTTCCCGCTTCTAAGATCTTCTCCTCCCCAAGGACGGACATCTTAGTTTTAGTCAGTTTGTTCTAGTTTATTTTTCTACTATAGAACATGAATATTTGAGAATTATATTAGTTCTCTATATATTGTTCTCAATATTTGTGCAGTACACACAATCCTATTTTGATTGGTTATTTTGTTATGAAAGTAGTTATTAGATCAAGTCAAGAGGTTAATGATCTTTATAAAACTGAAAATAGGAGGTCAATTTTTTTTGTGGGGCATGGCATTCTTGTGAGACTATTTGCGTGCCATTTGTTTCTTGCAAGGCTTTGATTTATCTAGCTAAGGATAAAATTGTTGACTTCATGCAGGCACAGGTGCATAGGCATTCTCACAAATTTAGAGAGGTGCAGCAATGTACTCTTCTTTCTATCAAGACAGGGGGGTGTTCTGAAAATTGTTCATATTGTCCCCAGTCCTCTCGGTATGACACTGGTGTGAAAGCACAAAAACTTATGACTAAAGATGAAGTTATTCAGGCAGCAAAAAGGGTATGGATCTTAGTCCTAATTTAGAGTTCTATTAACTGAATTGGATGTTGTGAATTAATTGCTCTTTATTATAGTAGAAAGTGCCTTATACTATGCTGAAATGGGTGCCTCACTCATGCAATTCATGTTTCAGCCTGAAAAACTATTAGCAGATGGCTTCGAGCTTCATGATGATTGGAGAATGGTTTTAAAAACTATTAAAAATATCAATGTATAATCTTTGAGGGTCTTCTTTGACGTGTTTGTAAAGCACCATCACATGTCCAAGTTTGTGTGACATGTAAACGATCTATCATTAATAAATTAAGATAATGCATTTATAATTGATTTCCGTTCTAAATCTTAGCCACAGTGCCCTGAGGATGAGCTCTCAGATAGCTCAAAACATTGGCAGTACAATTAGAAAATGTGTCTGCTCTGTTAAGACAACCAAGAACATAAACTCCCTTTAAATTATTGGGAGGTATTAGATTTCAATGTGGACAAAGGAACTTGTACTAGATAAAAACACAACCATAAAAATTGAATTATGCCAAAATTAAATGGAAGACAAAGATGCTCATGGTCCAAATGGAAACTGTTGATGTGTTTTTTATGCACCTTGAACAGAGAAGTGATGTCCCCATATTATCAAATAATAGTGATTTATCTGAATATGCTTATACATCAATTATTTATTGTTCATTCAAATTAAAGATATGAACGAACCTCCTTAGTATTAAATAATCAAACCCATCAATAAACAGATCACTAATATGCCTTCATATTAATATTACGTATCACATATTAATCATTTTATTAGTATCAAATATTCATTAATGCCTTTATTAATAATTACATTAAGCAGTAATGATTAAGACAACAATTTTACCGTTATTAACAAATATTCAATAAAAAATTATATTTAATAGATCTGCATTCATCCTGATTGGTAGCCTGCAAAATAATAAAAAATTATTATTAAAAATAGACTGCAGGTGTCAGAGATTGTCCCCTCAGCAATAGACTGATAATCAGCTTTAGTGTTTATTGGCAGTGATAATAAACTGATCATTGTTATTTATATGACAAAACTGAATTGTTATGCTTTAACATAATGAACGATTGACCTTAGCAAATTGTCCTTAATTAATAACGTGAATACACACTAAAGGTGCGATTAGTTTTTGTGAAGAGCCACGATTAAAGAAAGAGCTATGTCTACTCCAAATGAAGAGATGCAACCGATTGGATTTTTGAGATATTTAAAACAAAACCCATGCTCATTGAGGAGGAGGAATAATATGGGAAATATTTGATGATTACAATATCGGGCAAGAATTCCAGAAAGTTGAGAAGATCATTTCGTAGCTTACTTCAGGCTGCCATTAGACTTATATGTAAATACATTCCTATTTGCTGATGCTGATTATTATATAGAGATCTCAGACAGCCCAGTCAAGTGCAAGTAGATAAGACATCATCAAAGGAGACAATATATCACCAGCGAGTGGTATAAAGATTACAATCTCTTACAGTCTATAGAATTAGCAAATCAGACGTTACAGTCAAGAAGGAGCAATACATGTCATGATTGCATATATTAAAAGGAACCTTTAGACAACGTATCCATAACTGTAGTTGCAAGCCTAGAGGTCAAAATCTGAGACAGTAGCATATCGCTCAAAGTTATATTCATATTTGCAATCACACCACTGCCAGTAATACATATCAGTTGCATATTTTATTTTTTATATCAGACATAACATTTGGCATATCTTCCATTATTGGATCTATGCATAAGTATCTGATAAAGTAAGGAGGAGAATCTAGGAAATTGTCCCAACTTTCCAAGTGAGCCAAGTAAGGGACATTACAAGAGAATAAAATACCAAGGTACTCTATCCTCTCTCGACCAAAGACATCTCAAATGCTAATCTTTGTGATCAAATGAGATGACTCGAAGGTTTATACTGTCAAGTCTTGATTTTACATTGTGGATAGACTCAGTGATATATGATGTGATATTGCTAGAAACACATGGGGACTTACGTTTTGTTTGAACTCTGTTGGAACATGGACACTAACTTAACTTCGGAAAATAAAGACAAAAGAGGCAAATGGTTTAGAAAGACTACGCTACTCCTAAGATCAATGATGACGATGAATGATACGTATATATACAAATTCCCTCAAACCAAGCTTCGCTTCGCCATGGTAACAACAACTATGCTGACTTGATGCAATCTTCTAAGGAAATGAAAGATTTTCATATGGCAAATACATCACTTAAATACCCAATACTAGCACAATTTGAACAAGCACCCACAATCGAACTTAGCACAATGATTAGGCTCAGGCTAACTTTACACTGCAGCTTACAATCAGCAAACTACAAAAAATATGAACCAAGGAATTCTTCACAATATCTTCATAAGCATCCACCGTGACCAATGAACTCTAATTAATCTTGAGAAGTAACAAGAAACCATGCAACATGAAGAAACAAGACATTGAGATCCACCATACTCAAATGAAAAACTTGTATTAGATTCAGCAAGTCTTGGCAACAATTCCTTCTTTCCTTCTCCTACTCTACTTCTACTTCTACTTCTAATTGCTAATTGTCTATTAAGTATTACGGAACTATTAACTTTTACAAATGAGGAGAGCAAGCCCTTTTATAGACTTCTCTTTACAAATGAATGGCCAGGATCAAATCGAAATCAATGGCAAAGATTACAAACTAACTTATTCTCTGCCAGTGAGAAAATTACATTATAATGGACACATGTCCAACATTGAATTCTAACCAATAGGAATCGAGGTTCGGTAAGATAAACAATATTTGATGAAGTGACATGTGTCACTTGCTCCATCTTTGAATGAATCAGGTTCATTGAACTTGGGCATGTTGACCTTAATTGGTGGATGAAGGTGAGTTGTCCCCACCCCAGGTTACTCCTTGTAACTCATCACAAGTGTTTGTGGTTGAGCAATATCTCTTGATACTCTCCTTGATGAATGTGATGATGGTGAGAGATATTCCCAAATTGCATCATCTTATCTGATTTGATCACTTTCACTTATCCTTCTTCATACTTTGGAATTCACCTTATGATGGTTTCACCTTTCAACGTTAGAATCCTTCACCTTGACTGCCCTTGACCTTGATCATTGTATTGATATAGGAATATCTCGATGGTGTACTAGTCTTGAATCTTGGATCTCCGAAGGAAATTCAAGGTAATTGCAAAATTTCCTCCTCTTCACTGCTCTATCTTGAAGTCGCTTGGATCTTGGTATTTTGAGTCCTCCATTGTTCCTTGTGAAGTTCTCCCTTCTAGCTGCACCTTTTGAGGTCGTGATGATGCTGACTGTTGACCTCGTCATTGACATATTTGTTTCTTGCTCGGTTGGAATGAAACCCTTGTCCGATCCTTTTGTTATTTCGAATGTTCATCCTCTGACTTGAGTGTCCTGATTATCATTCTTGTATTGGAGTTGTGATATCCTTCTCTTGCATCCACCACCATTCCATGCATTACCCTTTGCATCAGACTTGAAAAGACAGAGAAAACACTTACTCATGATTGTGAATTGATTATAAACACATAAATCTAGCCTTATTTCCAGAAAAATGAATGTTAACAAGTTCTGATTTCATCCTTAATAATCTGGAAATGTTCTTTGAAATTCTGGAAAGGCATTTTCAGATGGAAATTGCTCATATGTCTCCTTCTCCTTTTACCAACTTGCATCTTGAGTCTGAATTCTTGCAATTTGATTGGCTATGATGAAACTCGTCTCAAGTTGTCATAAATCATCTCAAAACTTTACAAAAATCACCTTCAATATCTGATAAACAGACTGCTCCATGTCTTTCTGTTGTGATCTGATTGTTCTTATATTCTCATTTCATGCTGAAGGAGTTCGATTGAAATTTACTTGTGCTGATGGAGGAATTCACACTCTCTTAATGCTAAGTGCTGTCAATGGCGCCCTTGTTGGATAAATTTGCTCAGGTTGTAGTTTGACCTGCAATTCAATTGCTCTCAAAGGGATTGAATTAGATTGATGAGAAAACGAAATGCTCATCAATCTAATATAGGCATTTGCACTTGTGTTTAAGTCACAATCCTTCACTATTAAGCCGACCTGAAACTAATCTCATGTTTGTTTTCAAATTCAAGTTACTTCAAATGAGGTCGCCCTGTTTGCATTGATCTCCCATGTTTGATCTTGAATTTCCTTCATTCCATGTTTCACCTTAAGTCTTCACATGTTTCCTTGACTCTAATTCCTTAAGTCGGCCCTATTTCTCCTTTCACATGCCTTGTGTTTTGGGTCTTAACCTTTAGGTCGATCCTTATGAGCCCATGCCGCATTTGTTTGCCCTATCCCTCCATATGCTTCAAATTAGAACCACTTTATCTCCGCGTTACATCTTATGTCTACCTTATCTCTCACGTTGCCTTCTGAATCCAAACGCTTCATGTTTGAGTCCACACATTTCAGTTTAGGTCTGCACGTTTTGATTTAGGCCAGGACCTATCCTTACACGTTTCATCTTTGAGTCCACCTTCACACACTTTAAAAGTGGTGTGGATTTCACTTAAGCGTGGATTTTAGCATCCTATGGATAGATCTCTCCCTTCAATTTCGTGTATTTTTGCTTCCCATGGACAAACTTAAGCACCTCAATTCTAAGTCATGGATTTCACATGATCGTGGATTTTTGAATTCCATGGATTAATCATTGCCTTCCACCCTTAGGTCATGGATTTATCAAGTTCATGGATTCTTGAACCTTATGGATAAATTTTGATCTCCACCTCAAGTCATGGATTCGCTAAGTGAAGGATAGCATTATTGCAAGGCTGACTCGATGTTTTCCTTGTCATATCCACTCTAAGTATTAAGTCACTCAAATCATGCATTTCTATCCTTTGAAAGATTGATCACCTCGTCTTGAAGTCATGGATTTGTGAAGGTTAAGGACTGATTGATCATTTCTCCTCTAACCTTATTTGAGCATTGAGTCGTTCAAGTCGTGGATTCCAGCAAGTTGTGGACAAATTCCTTCATTTCACCTCAAGGTCGGGGATTCCACCAAGTCATGGATTTTGGCAAGTTGTGGATTCCTTGAGGTCATGGAATCTCTGATTGCATTTTGACTGTGTCTCCTCATGATGTGGATTTTGCCTTTGGTGAGGGTTTCACCCTTGAATTTCGTTTCAGAAATCCAAGGAAAACAACTGATACTCCACTTGTATTCCTTCCATCCATCTCATCTTCACTTATAATCATCCACTTAGACTTGATCGGTTATTGCCTCCTCATCTGGTCCCTATGATGTTATACTTACTTTGAGGATTATTCATCTATCATGGAACTCATGTCTTGACTTGACCTAAAGGTTGCATTGTGAAGCCTTGCTGAATGAATACCTTGACTCCTATCTAATACCTAAGACTAGAGCTGAGAAAACTCCGAGCTAGCCTCATGAGAGACCTAATTGTTGCCCAACTACCCGAGACTCCTAAGACTACCAAAAAAAAGTGGGGGTCCCCATTTGCAATGGGGCGATGTGTGATTACATCACAACAGAGACCAGTTCACATCAATTATGCTGCAAAACTGACAGATGGACAGTACCTAAGCTACCATGCGGTGAGATGAATGCTTACTCTGCCCCTCAAGGGCACTTCAGACGAAGCGACACTATATTACAGAGTAGTTACCATAACATTCTAGAGATGTATGTAGACAATCTGAAGGTTAACTCACTTATGCATTGTTTCAGGGCTTGAGATGAGTAAAGGCAGGGTACTTCTAACTGAAATCAGTAGCTAGAGATCTACTCTACTAAAGGCTGCAACTTTTGTCCCAAGATTAAGTGTCACTTTCAAGAGATCTAGTCTACTAAAAGTAGCAACTTTCCTAAGAGTCTGTCATTCTTTTTGTTTGGCTCTTGTATCATACTCTTGTAGGATGATTTTATAGACCTATGCGTCTCATGGAATTTATCAAAAAAATACATTTTATTCCATTTTGTCATATGTATTTTCTTGAATCTTGATGGTTATTGAACATGTGATCAAGTAACAGATACTCAATGTTAGTTGTTTTTATTGATGGGTAGGTAGTGTGGCCCTGTTGTATATAAAGATATAGCTAGGTAGTGTGCTTACATTATCTTAAGTTGAAAAGGTCCTTGCTCTTTGCTTTGCTATTCTATAATTTTGAGATTTGACCCACCAAGATTCTGGATGTTTTAAAAGGGACATTGTTGATGAATACTTTTATATTAAATAGGATTGTCCTATGTAGCTATGGCAAGACCTGAATGCTTTCATAATGGTTGTTTTAAAACATCATATTGGTTTCGATATTTTAGGTGCCTTTGATCTTTTGTTTAGCATTATGCATTTTTTGTTCATTTTTCAAGAGATTGCTTACCTGATTACATTCCCTTTTCCTATTGATCATAATTTCTACTTAAAGGCAAAAGAGGCAGGCAGCACACGTTTCTGCATGGGTGCCGCATGGAGGGATACTGTTGGTAGGAAGACAAATTTCAATCAAATTCTTGATTATGTAAAAGAAATCAGGTTCTATTCAAAACCCCAAATGATGTTCTTATTTCAAAATGCTAATTACAATTTTTTGTATACCATATGTACTATATTTGACAAATTATAAATGTAGTTGATTTCACCTTGGTAGAATTGATTAAGCATGGCTACATGTATAACTTTATGGGGTTGGTTGTGCTGACCTTGCACATTATCTTATCGTAGATCCCGAATTGCAATTCAAGATGGTTATTTTTAGATAAGAGCTAAAATTCAGGGAAGTAATATGCACAATCAAATTTGGCCTGTATGATAGCATTTAAAATTTATCTCCTTCTAAACATGGTGGCACATATTGGGTTTGAGAATGACTTGACAAGCTGAAGAGTAAAAATTGACTCCCTACTTGGTTAGAACTTGAAAATGATTAGGTCTATAAAAAATAATAAAAATTACTGTGAATATTTTTTTTTGTATTTTAACATGCCGAGTTTAGCCAAGTCTTGCTGATTCAATCTGAGTCAAGGCTGGTCTTGACTTCTTACCTCTCTTTTTGACACTAGTTGAAATTAACTTATGAGTCATGAGATCCATGACTAATCCCAAGTGAAAAACAAATGCTGTGGCCATGCTTTTAACCCTTTATATTGTCGAAATGAAAATTTCACCATAATGGATTTGTTTCCTTACTATCTTATGTAAAAGAATAAATTTGTCAAAAGTGAAATGATGAAGATTTCAAAATGCCTTTGATGCAACTATGCCTTCGTCACTATCTGTTATCTTGATTTGACTGTAATCATGCATGTAAGACAATGCCAGAGATAACAACTTATACTGTTCACCTTCAGTGCAAAATATCCATTATAATCACAGATTTTATTTCCATTTATCAAATTTCTTTGTACTGTCGTGAGTGATGGATATGGAAAATGTTGCCTGGTTTTAGTGATTTTTTGTTCTACAAATAAAATTGGAGTTGTTTAAAGGAATATATGATGCTTGTTTAGTGAAGGCTTGCCTAAAATATTTCTCGACAACTGTTTGTCAGGGGTATGGGAATGGAAGTATGCTGCACTTTAGGCATGTTAGAGAAGCAACAAGCAGAAGATCTTAAGAAGGCAGGGCTAACAGCTTATAACCATAACTTGGACACTTCAAGAGAATTTTACCCCAGCATTATAACAACCAGAACTTATGATGAGAGGCTTCAAACTCTTGAGTTTGTCCGTGAAGCAGGAATAAGTGTCTGCTCAGGTTTTTACATCATGCTACCTTTCTCTTAGTAATGCTTTGGGATTCTCCTGACAAACATGTAATACGCATGAACATATCCATGTGTTTTTTTCCCGTTATTTTTTCTCTCAAGGCTATGCAAAAATGATATCTGAGATTACAAGGAAGTGATATCTAAGATTTGGAATGAAGAAAGAGTATTTCTAATGAAGTCTAATTGTAATTTTCTTGTTTTGTTATGTTTTCCCATTTAATATATTATCATTGCAATTTGGAATAAATGAACTTTTTTCGAGACACAATTTGAATTTAAAAAGCCAGCCATCCAAGTTCAAGTTTTTCTGGACACAGAATAAAAATGTAATGCTTGGATAAGTTTGTTACTCTTACATATGCAGATTATTTATTAGGTATGGTTCATATATGGGACCTCAGACAGCTTACATTATTTGAAGTGGAGGATCAGTATAAGTCCAAAAATAAGAGATGGTGTTAATATGTGATATTAATTTTCTAGAAAAAATAGTATTTTTGATGTTCTTTAGTGTCAAGAGATGCATAACAGATTTTCCAGTTTTAGTTTTGTAATTGAAATGAAGTTTGAACCTTAAAATAACTCAAATAACATTTCAAAGTTCCATATTATGGCTTACCCTTTCAAAATGTATCCATGTGTGATTGGAATAGGCTCAAACAAGATATGATATATTACCAAGGGATATGTGTTTTGGCTATTATCTTTATCCATGGATCCTTCAGTCAGCAAGGTCTGCACTTCCGTTCTCTGAAAGGGGTAGTTGTCGGGCAACCTCTACTCACTACTTGTTTATGAGTGGCACAAGGTTCTTCAGCTCTGATTCAGCCCTTGGTTTCAACTTCAGTCCAGATTTCTATAAAGACGATTCAGCCTTGATTTTCATTTAGGTTTTGGCATTTATTTTTATGAAGAACTTGACATGTGCACAATTAGATCCATTGTTCTAAAATTAAAACTTGGCAAGCCAAAATATTGATGTGGAATCGAGACTCACAAAAAGCTCAACATATTGATGAATATTGTACAACAGAAAAATGAGATCACTAAGGTACATTTGGGTCAACCTGTTGCACTTCTTTGTGTGAATGGCCTTAAACATGCTCCAATTTATCACACCTAGAAGCACTGCAAGGCTGGCATAAATGTGGATGGAAAGGCTCGAAGATTTTTTTTATTTGCATCACAATCTATCATCCACAAATGTATAAGGAAAATATTTATATTTTCAGGTGACTTTGAAACTGCAATTTAACCTTTGAAGGACTCAGTTTTCTGAATTTTTATTGGCTTAGTTGTTGGGTCATACTCCTTTGAATGTATATACTTGATACAAAGTAATTTCCTCTCTGCATCTTTGGAAATCTACAACTCATCAAGAATTGTATCTCAAAGGGCTTCGTTAGGGCTTATCCTCTCTATGTATGTGTTGAGGCCATTTAAAACTTCCTTATTGGCTTTGAAGGATTTGAAGAAGAAAAATTGGGATTCAAATAATAGGTTTTTGCATGTATGTGCTGGTGAAGTTGCTTGTTCCATCTCTAGTGAAGTATAGGCTAGAGTTTTTATTTTCTTTTGTTTGACCCATGGTAAAGTCGAATAACTTCCTTGCCTTGTTCATGATCTTATAGAGATAACCCATTGGTTTTTTACCCCATCCACCAAATGTACAACTCTTACCAAAGTGTTCATCCCTAAAACAAAATAGTATGGATTTTTAGAATGAAAACTGTTATTTTAATTGATTACTTTGTAAGTTCCTAAACATTAAGTTTAAAGTTAACTTGAGGATCTTTTCTATGCTCTTGGCAAACCTAACAACGATTATGGTCTTCATGAACCTTTACACTTGACCTTTTTTGGCTATGGAGATTCCACAATGTAGTTTTCACAAGCATTTGCATAAGAGATGTTATTGGATTTGAAATGCTTGGCAGCGAGATGAAGTTGGTGTCAAATTGTGTGGCTCTCAATCACACAAATTTCTTTCCCTTGAGTGGTTGCAGATGTGTTTAGTAATGTTCCTTGCTTCTTCCACTACAATTTTCACCCATTCAAATTTGCCTATATGTTTAAGAAGAAGATCAATGTAATGAATGGAGGCTCTACAAAATGATAAGATGTTTTTCAAGAATTCTCTTTGCTGCTAAGTATGTTGTAGCATTGTTAGTCACAACTTGACCAACATTCTCTACATCCACTTCCATGACCACCTTGTCCAACATGTTGCACATAGTCTCAACATTTTTTACTTTTCAAGAAGCATCATTTGAATTTAGGAGTACCAATGATCCACTTGAAGCCACTAGGAAGTTAATCCATCCATCATTGAAACAAAATGGTCCAGCCCTTTTTGTACCAAATGCTTTTTTGTTCATCTACCATGACCTCAATGTGTTTTCATAGCTTTGTTCAACAAGGGCCCACTAAATTTATATGGATTAATTGCCTTGAATCATTTTTATTTTATAGTCAATGTATACACCAATGGCTCCCTATATGGATTTGGAATGATATGTTGTTATAATACCAAAAATTAGCACATGCCATCCTTGCCTCATGATGCTTATCTTGGTTCCACATAGTAGCTTTGAGTGAAGGTTGTGCTTCAAGAGCATTATGAGGAACAAAGAACCCTTGTGAGTACTGTTGTGCTTGGTTAGAACTATCTCTAGTAGATAAGCACTATATCTGTGGGCCAAGACACGAGCTTAGTACATTAGTCATTGAGTCTAGAGGAGAATTCATCACAAGAGCAATTGCCTTACATTTTATGTTCATTTCTAGTTTCTTCAACTCATACAAATCAATGGCTTTCTTCGTTTCCCATGTAAGCTTCGGGCCCATCAAATCACGCAAATGCACATCTCAGCCAACGATTTGAGTAATGTGCTATTTGAGACAATTGATGTCTCCTCTAATCCTTTGGTCACAATAATCGCACACTACCATTCTTGCCTCTATACCCAATTTGCTATGCCTCCATGCATGGTCCTTGGTCCTGCCACTACAATTGTAACTGGTAGAAGCCATCTCTATTTGCAAAGTTAGAAAATAGAAACCCTAGCAAAATAGGAATAATGCAAAAGAAAATTGCTATGTTACCTCGAGGTTCCGGGACGGGGACGGCGAGACGCGTTTCCAGGACGGCAATTTTTTTGCCAAATTTGGGGATGGCGAGGGACGACTATATGAAATCTAGGGAAAATTTTAAATATATAGGAAAATTCTAAATGTTCATATGAAAACATGGATAAAGCATGCATATATACATTATATTCATATGAAAACATGGATATAGCATGCATATATACATTATATTCATATGAAAACATGGATATAGCATGTGTATGATACTATGAAAACATTTTAGAATGTAAATTCTGAATATACAACATTGTCAATACTCGATATGCAATTATGCATTCATAATTCAGAATTTCAATTCATTCACATTGTCAATATGCATATCATAATAGATATTAAAGAAATAACATACAAAATGTCAAAATGCCCAAAGGCTACACTGCTGCCATATAGTTTCATTGTCAATTACGATATGAAAATCAAAATAGTACTAATGAATTAATATATTATTATTTTGATTTCCTATTTATAATTTATTATTTACTAATTTTAAATTTTTAAATGTTTAACAATTAATTTAACAATTTAATATTTTCTATTTATAATATGAATTAATTTTAAATGTTTGATATGAATTAAATTTTAATTAATTTAAAATTTAATTAATGTTGCCTTTTAATTTTTTTAATAACAATTTGAATTAATAGGGGCCCATATTAGAAAATAAAAAATAAAAAATTGAAAATATGACATTTTTTTAAAAATATTTTTTAATAGTCTTAGATGTGGGGGACGTCTCGCTGTCCCTGGGATGGATTGGGGATGTCCCAACCATCCCGAGCCGTCCCCGAGACATACAGATGCCGCCCCCAGCTAGGGCAGACGTCCGCTCTAAATTCTTGGCAATTTGGGGACGGGGGGAAACGTCCCCTGGCCGTCCCCAAGTCCCTGAAACGTCCCCAGGACTGGGATGGGGATGGTTATGTAAACACTAGCTCTACAAAAAGGAGAAAAACAAAAAAAATAAAACATGATTGAAATCCCATCAGTGCTAGAACACAACAATGAAAGAGAGAATAACAAAACCTGCCAAAAAACTACATACCTTTCAAATTCAGTCAATAAATATGCTGAATCAGTCCAAGATCATTCAAAATGAGGGAAAATCACCTAAAATCTATGCAAAAAAATCAAGGATTGAAGGATGTGAGCATAAATCAGAATAAGAAATTTTCTTTTTCCCTAAGTTTCAGGCCATAAGCAAATTTTGGCATACTTGACAGTGAGTAACTTTTCATGCATGGTAGCTTGCAAGTATGCAAAGTTACTTTTAGAGTTTTAAACTACTGATTGGATGCTTAGAGTAATATATATTATGAAATATTTTGCATTCATATCACACAAATGATGCTTAATCTGTGAATATATGCATATAGATAAGCTTAGACATTGCCCAAACACCTTACAGAGTTCCTAATCATAGATCAACAACTATTTATTCCCTATTGATGCCTAAAACAATTTTGGACTATCTTATTTAATTTTTAACTAGTAAGTGATCTGAACTCAATTCTAATTAGTTATATTGGGATGGAAAAGAGTAGTTGATGCAGTCAAGGGTAGGGAGCCAAATGAATGTTGGTCTTTCTCTTGCAGCAAGACTTCTCAACATGCAATAATAAGATTGAGAAGGGTCCTAAGACTCAAGGTAAATTGTAATTGGTGACTTTCTCGCAAGGTCTAAAACCTAGATCGAAATTGCAACAACCAACCACCCAACATATGCTATAGCCATCTCCACAACACACCAAATTACAGAGTTAGGACAGAAATGGATTGATATTCAATCACTCTATAAGAATCTGCAGAATAGATGATAACTCAAGATCTAGTGTGAGAAATAGAAACTAGAAAAGTTAAAACTGTAAATACAGATTATTAAATGAATCAAAAGAGCATTACAGAGTTAGTCTCCAAGAGAATAATGCAAATTTTTAAGAAGCAAAATAGCATTAGGAAGGAATAACAACATGAAGCTACAAGATGCAAGTAGAGTGAGTTTATATAGACTAAGTGAAAGGGAGGAGGTGATAAATACAACCAATAGGGAGAGCACATCAAAAGTATCGAAAAATAATAGATGTATTTGCCATGGAAGATGCCAACACCTCACACCACTCACATTGGTACTCACTTTATTAATCTAAGCAAGCTTAAAATGAAAAGTGTAGGAGAAACTTAAATAATAAGAAAATGAAGACCTACACTAACACCCCTCCTTTAGTGTATCTTGGGTGGGTGAAAAGATGGGTCCTGACTCCTAACAAATGAAGCTTAGTGAGGTACCTGCATACATAAAAATCCCCCCAAAGAGAAGAAACCCTGCACCTCCTGTAATGTCCCCTACTAAGTTTAGGCCTATTTTAGCCATAATTAATCCATCTCAACATACTTATGGCATAAACTAAATTGATTAGGAGACAAAACTATCTTAACATGAATCCAGTCAGTGATATTCCACAGTTCAATCAGTAAATGTTCATTCAAATTACTATGTCTATATATATATCTATTTTATTTTCAGTTAGTATTATCATATATATTTTACTGCAAAACAGTTCTTATAAAATATTATAATAATTATAATCATTATATTATTTTCTATATATATATTATTATTAAGTTCTACATCTTCATATTAAGCACATCACCGTACATACCACCAAGAACAAGGATGTTTTACTGCTTCTAGCCTTATAACTGTTCTCCCTTGGAAACAACTCAATCCTATCTTCTTAAATATTGATAGTAATAGCAAGAATGAATAATATATTCATATTTTCTTAAATGTTTATTTAAGAGTTCTTTCTGATTTTACAATCTAATATTATTATTTTCTGATCAAGACATTATATATATATATATAATTTTTCAGACACTTATAAATGTATAACTGCGTAATAATATAACTGCAGAACAGTTCTCAGAAAGAAGCATCGCTACTATAACAATTCGTAAATAAAACATACCAATGGCAGCAATATACAGCAACCTGATTATATCCATCGATCACCACTTTCTTTCCTTATTGTTCGATGCCTTTTCCTGACCACCTATTCCTTCTCCTTAAAATTTACTTTTCTTCCGTATTCTCCATGTCTTACTTTCCCTTCTCTTTATGAATGAATGTTTTTATAATAGGAATCTGCCAGTCAAATAATATTCTGCTCCTACAAGGATGATCGTTGATATTATAAACTGAACTTATATCCGTTTCTTTTTTCCATGATGCCCCCCTTCAAAATGGGATTCGATTCATATTATATATCTTGTAATCCAAATGGTTGCATCCCTTGAATGTGTAAGAGACATTTCTTTCCCTAACCGTGTCTCTTCACAACAGATTGCTGCATTTCATTAATTTATTTGAATTCGGTGATTGATATATAAATATATATAAATTATATATTTATTATTTTAAATATGTAAATTGTGTTGTACAATTAATTATATGTAAATTATGTTTATAATTTATATATTATAAATTATGTTTATAATATTAATTTATTTTTATTTGAATATTTCATGAATATTATTTGTAATAAATATTAATTAATAATATGTAATAAATAAATAAATTTCCAATACTCATTCGTTGGTAATTATTATATTAATTAATAATAATAATTGCTTCATTTAAAATATATATAACAATCAAGGAGGGGACATGACACCTCCACCCCCTAAAGAAAAGAGAATATAGCCTCCCCCAAATAGAGAGAGAAAAGAGCTCAAGAGTAATGAAGGACTAGGTAGCCCTCTAAGAAGATGAAGCCTCTTGCAAGACAAAACTCCATCCTAACAAAGGTATGCAAAGGAGGACAAGATAGGTCCCCAAAAGTGAGTATCCTAGAATCCTTGCAAGATACAGTGCATGTGCCCCTCCACAAAGAAGATAGAGAAGATCAGCGTAGAATGCCCTATGGTGAATGTTGTAGTAGGTCCTTCTACAACAAATGATACATCTACCTTTTGGAAGAAAGAATTATGAAGTTGTCAAATTACCAAATTTCCATTCAAGTGGAGTGTAGAATGGATTTGGAAGCAGTTCATGTTTCTCTATACTAATTTTGAATTGAATGTATGTATTATGAGATGCAAGAACAGTGACCATTGAAGTGAGACCTAGACCAATGTGATTCAGGATGTGTCAAGTGAGTAATATGATACTATGGAGAGAGAACAAGTGAGTCTAGAATGGGAGATGATGCAACTCGATGTGAGCTATCATCAAAGAGAAGACAAATATCCTCAATAGTGTCACCAAGATTTGAAAGGTGAAAGGCCACAAATAGATGTGCAATGTTTGGTAATTAGATCTCCCAATGAAGTGGATCCTATAGACACGAAGAACCCTATTGCAAAGAGTTACTAGAATCCCTCAATGAAGTGGCTCTAAACTCTAAAGTAGCAATAGGTATATGAGAGATGTCCTCAACTGTAAATGGGGTATCAAGAGTAGCATGTATAGCAGAATACAAGGACACTTAGATAGTCAATGTGATGTAGAGTATCCTTAGAAAAAGTGAGACATATTAGTCGATAGTCCATGTCATTGTTGTTAAACTATGCATATTTTCATTCATGGTCACTTGGCTCAAGAACAAGTCCATGGAGACAGGGCAATAGATCCTACATAATGCAATCATTCACTACCCTTTGTTTCTAGGACAAATAGTATTCTGAATTTAGTCTGACTATAGAAGGATGTAATTTAATATCAAAATCCACGATGTAAAACCTCCCCAAAATGGAACTTTATCTCAATTCATTATTGCAAAATACCTGTGTATAAGCCCCTTGTTACTAATTATTGAAATGATCACCCCAACAAGTACAATGTGTCACACTTAATGATTACGGTGATTTATAATGCAAGATTTTAGACTCTTACAAGACCCAAAATGGGCAAGAATACTAAAGCTACAATTTTAGTAAAAAATATGAGAACAATTTGAGGGTATCAGTTTGGAGTATGTAGAAAAATACGCAATCTAAAAAAAAGTGCCCAAAAAAGAGTCCATATGCACAAATTATGGCCCTTAGAAGTTCCCAAAATAGGAACTATGCAGGGAATTTAGGAAGAATCTTCAATTTATAGAAAATTGAAGCATCAAATCAAAAAACCAATAACACCATTATGAAGAGCACAAAATTCTACTGACTTCTAAAAATTGGCCCTAACAAAGGTCTTCATATGGCTGAGAACAAGCCTCTCGAAAATGGATCGCTAAAATCAAAATTGCATTGGAGAGTGGGTAGATTGGGGGGAAGATAATGCTAACGTCAGCATAGCATCATCCATCAGAAAACTTTAGATTTGCTAAAATATTCCTCCTTGATATGAAAATCCCAAAATTGCCATTAGGTTGGCTCGAAACCACATTCATACAAGAATACCACCGTTTTCAAAAACAGAACTTCCTTTTTGCACACCACATTCATACGAGAATACCATCATTTAAAAAAGAAAACAATCTTTTTGCAAAACTGGTGGTTTTACAGAGGAATATTCTTAGTATATTCTTGGGGCAAAGTGGTGAATGGTGTAGCTGATCTAAAGGGTGTTGCTCGGGTGGCAGTGGCTGCTATTGGTGGCACAACAAGTATTTGCTGCCTATAGGTTGTGTAGTGGCAGGGCTTGGTGGTTAGTGTTGTTGTTGTTGGTGTCAATGGTGGCTATTGTTGCCTAATCATTGCTGCTATGGTGGTGGTGGTCGTGTGAGCAATTGTACGATACAACTACATAGGGCCGTACGGCATTGCCAAGAATTTTTTTTGCCCCAGAAACACCTACAGAAAAATTGAGAAGTTTTATATAGAAATAGGGGTTTTTAGGCCTTTTGGGCGCAATAATAAGGTACATTTGACTTCAAAATGCCTCCAAAATGAGTAACATGTCAGTTGCACCATTCAAATCTTGTTTACAAATTGGCTCCCTAATCTCGAATCGTGATGAAACAAAAGCCAAACTTGACTTTGTTGAGCCTACTAGATGAGATGGAATAGCTGAAAAAGCTAGCAAGATTTAGCAAAAAGTTGCATCGCGCAAATTTCAAAAACATAAGTTCAAAATCCTAGAGGCTAAAAAGTTTTCGTCAAACATTTTTATTCTCCAAATAATTTGAAAATGCAAGAGTTGGGCTTTTAGGAAACCTACAAGCAAGCAAATTAGCCCCCCTCCCCACCTCAAATCTCCCAAATATAAATATGGAACTAAATGATCTAACCCAACATCAAATGCTCTAATACTATGTTAAAATCTGCAAAACAAATGATAACCCAAGATCTACTGCAAGAAATATCAACTATAAAACTATAAATACATATGATTAAAGAAATCAGAATAACATTACGTAGTCTTCAAGAGAGTAAGGAAAACGCTCAAGAAGCAAAATAGCATTAGAAAAGCATAATAGCATGAAGCTACAAGATGCAATTATAAGCAAGGAGAGCAATTTATATTGACCAAGTGAGAGGGTGGAGGTGGCAATACAACCAATAGAGAGAGTACACCCAAACTATCAAAGAATAGTAAATGTAACTCCCTTGGAAGATGCTGATACCTCACACCACTCTCATTGATATTCAGTTCATTAACCTAGGCAAGCTTAATTAAAAAGTGCAGGGGAAACCTAGATAGTAGAAAAATAAGTATCCACTAGCAAAATAAAAACCTACACTTAACACTCTAATTTGAAGACAAATAGGAAAGTGCTGTTTTCGAGTACTTTAAGTTAAGAAATTTATATCTCTACGGGGAAAATTGGACAGCATTTCCCTTGACAAAACTTAATCACCAACTGATTATAACACCCCCATGGATATCAAAGTTGAAATATAAAACACTATGCAAGTTCTAGATGAAAAACTAGAAACCCTAGTACACAAGCTTTCACAATCTTCAATCAACACATCCAAAATTCCATCCTTGAGACCCCACTTTGCAAACAAACTCTTTAAAGGCCTTTACCCACTTTCAATCTGCAGGAAAATCACTGGGAAAGCTAACCATGCTCAGCTCCCTTCTCTTTTTATAACCTCTTCAAATATGGTTCCTGGCGAGAAGATTCTAGTTAAGTTGTCAACAATGTAACCCTGAATGAATCTCTCTCCAAATGTGGCTTCATTCTTTCAAGGGGTTCAAGGTTTGAAGTCAAGGAGTCAACTTTGTAACTCCCTCCATGCTTCCTCCAAATGTGGTGCTATTCATAAAGGATTAATATAGAGATAAAAGTCAAGTGTAACCTCTACCTAGTTAAGATGAAAAAGATCATGCATGCAAGCTTTCATTGATTTGTAACCACCCCATACATGGGCATGCCATTCAAAGTTGTTGGCATGCAAAGTGGCTGACCATCACAAGGATCCTAATGAGAAATTGATACTCTTCAACATTCATGGGGAGTCCTGAGCATTTACAAGTGTTAAGTGGGGCCTTTCAAAAGATTCCAACCAAAGGGGATGTCCAAGTGAGAGGGAAAACATTTGAAGTGTAGAGATTGCCTTGTTTGTTTGCATAGAAAAACAAAGTTAGACCACAAAAATCCACATTTTTTAATAAAAAAATATTTTTGGTTGATGTTGATGGCTGAGGTTTAGACCCTAAGATGCTCCTGCATTAGTTGTGCTTACCAATGATTACGATAAGACTTCAGGCAGTCCTTTATAAGATTATAACTAGCTCTCTTTATTCTTTGCAAAGATATTATTAGTACATCATCTTGTTAGTGCACTTATATGTAGTTTTTCATGTTTTATTATAGATCACTAGGTACACCCCATCATCTTGAGGTTGTGCAAGTGATCCGTAAATGGGCTTGGGTCATCATCAAGGTCAATCATTTTAGTTCACTGAATGTTTGGAGTGGTTCGCCATTATTTGGCCTCATAAAAAAATAGTTGTATTGCAAGGGCATAAATAGTACTTTGATGACATTGATAGCAGGATATTTTTTACATGTTTAAATTCCTCTCAAAAAACTATGTACCTGAAAAAAGGGCACCTCATTTCAAGTTTGTATGCAAAAGTTATGGCTTTTGGAAGATAGAGGACAAATTGAGAAATGAAGTGTTGATTTCATTTGCATTAGTGGTGGTTTGAAAACCAGTGGGGTGGTTTTAGAATCACCTATTTGCATGAAATTGAGATTGAGGAAGCATTGGGAAGGCGCTCTTGACTATATTCTCACAATTTGGCATCCAAGCTCAGAACATGTCTTAAGGTGCAAGTTATTTCCTTAGAGGTAAAGGGAGATGTTTTTGCCCTTTGTTATCCAATTTAATAGTCGTTGGCGCTTAGAATGAGCATTCCTGGGAGTTTGAACCAGCTAATTGAATGTGCACATTGCAAGCTGGTGAATTGATGTTAACCACTTCTCCACTATATTTCAGAGGATATTTGCAATTGTCTAGATATTATTCATTTTGATTTGCAATGAAATGGGAGGAAGCATTCAGTCGACTCCTAAATCACAAAGCACATTTATGGCATAGCAAGAAGGCATACAATGTTCAGAGCATGTTTTTATTTATGTGAAGGGTTGTATAGCATGTAAATGTAGTAGATGACAACCATTAGAGAGGTTCAATAACATCTAGATTCAAGTTTGTGTTGTTTAATTGAGCATAGAAATTGGAACAACACATGGATAGATAAAATCTGTAATTGATGACCAGTGAAGTGGAATTTCCACTCTTGTTTACAGATTGGCAAGGAGACCGCTAAAACTTACTTCGTATGTATTAAAATATAACAGTGCCATTTTTGCAATAAATATTTTTTTGATTTCAAGAAACTCCTGGTTTCTTGTTTTGTTCATATTGAGCTTAACCGTATTATTTTTATAATGACGTGGAGTATTTATTTGTAGTAAAAAAAATGCATGTTTCAATTTTACACAAAGTTCTAGTAGTTTAGAGATCGATGGATGGCACAAACTCTGCTTTATTAAACAGAAGACTGCTTGTATTTTATTAACAATATGTATGTGTCATTTATCTTTTACTTAAGCAACCAATTTTACCATTCATCGATCCTTCCTTTACAACATTCTATGGATGCCACAGCTATGCTACACCTGAAGCTACTACCATGCTTATTGCCACAGCCATTAATATGGATTAGCATGTGATGCAATTTTTTTTGAAATCTCCTGATGTAGAATCCACTTGGTAAGAGTAAAAATTCTGACACCTGTACTATTTCACTTAACTTGACAGGAGGAATAATAGGATTGGGAGAAGCAGCAGAAGATCGTGTTGGATTGCTACATACCTTAGCAACACTTCCAGAGCACCCAGAGAGCGTACCTATAAATGCATTACTAGCAGTTAAAGGAACACCTCTTCAGGATCAAAAGGTAATTGTTTTTTCCAATTTTAGTTGCCAGTTCATTCTTAAACTGTTCTATTTTTTACTTCAATTATTAGGATGAAGATGATGGTAAGAGGCTTAAATGTTTATGATTAATGACAAGTAAAATATATCCTTTTACAGCCAGTTGAAATATGGGAAATGATTCGCATGATAGCAACAGCGCGTATTGTGATGCCAAAGGCCATGGTGCGGTTGTCTGCTGGGCGTGTTCGTTTCTCCATGCCAGAGCAAGCACTATGCTTTTTAGCAGGGGCAAATTCCATTTTTACAGGGGAGAAGTTGTTGACCACTCCTAATAATGATTTTGATGCTGATCAACTAATGTTCAAAGTGTTGGGTCTCATACCCAAAGCTGCTAGCATCCCTAATGAAAGGATGTGTGACGCTAATGGGGCTGCAGAGAATGATGCAGATACTGAGCTCATTGACAGTGCTGTAGTTAATGCTAGATGATTCAAGTCAAGAAAAACAATTTATAGATATTAATGAACTTGGTCGGGTCTTTAATTGATAGCCACTCCTGCAATTTGTCCTTTAATATGTATTTGATTAGTGTTAGAAGCTCATAATTATAATTTTGCACATGGCAGAGATAACATAGTAGCTCAATTCTGTATCGTGTCTTGAATAAGTTTTCTAGATGTTGAAAAGATCTCACAGCCAAGCATGGTTCATCAAACATCCCACAGAATGTGAAATCTATGTCAAGTTATTTTAATGTGACCAGATTACCAATAAATGAAGCCCGTAAAAACAGTCACTTGTAAGTCAGCACTCAACCTAATTGCAAGCTGCTGCTAAGTGCATTGCATCAGGAGGGTAAGAAAGATAATTAGTCCCAATCTGGCCAGTAAGGAGAACTTAATATGAAGAAGATGAGGAAATTGAGCTAAGCTAATACAAATGTAATAACTACATGTAGAAGGTTGATATATAGCTTTAACTCAAGGAGGTTGCATTAAAAACCAAAGCACAACATTGATAGAAACCAATGTTGTCCACAACATCCTGTCCACAAACCACCACAAGGGAGGACTTGGCACAAGGAAGAGGACGAAAGGAGGGCTGGGCAGCAGATCTGACCACATGAGCAAATCTACGCTTGCCAGCAAAAGGAGGTCTGTGCAAGGCATTAGCACCCACAACAAGGTCGCCATCAGTAGCAGCATCACTAGATAGAGGAGAGGCACAATTAGCCCAAGCATCCATGGCAACAACCCCCTTAGGAAGGGCATCCACACCACCCACAACCGGGGCAAATGCACCAATGATAGGAGGGGGACATCTACCCAGCGCCGAGTGTGTGGATGCAGGAGGAATAGCGAATTGGGAAATGAGAATAGCGTTTGCACCCATGCAAACTGCAGAACTTCCACTGTCGATGATGGTACCAACTGCGGCACACACAAGAGGGGGGGTTGTAGAATCCTCCCACAGAGGGAGCCAACACATTCAAACCAGCAAGGGCGGGAGAATCATTAGAAAGAGTGAAGTGAGCCATCTTTAAGTGGGATAAATAAGAACATACGCGAGTGTTAATCCAAGAGACAAAAATCATATTAAAAGGTGATTAAGAATGAATGCCAAGTTAATCTCCCCAAAGGGAGATGCATTTGAAGGAACTCATACCTAAAACGAACTAGATTTGCAAAGCTAGTGATTGATAGGTAAACAAACAACCCCACATATTATTAATGAATTTTTTTGACATTTGCACCATTAGAAATAATAAGCAAACAATGTGATTGTAGAGATGAATCTCCCATCCCCAAAAATTCCTTGCTATGAAGCCATTCACAACATGGAAAAGATAATAGACCTTACATGTACTTAGACATTGAGGTACATAAGACTTTAGAACTGCAAAATTTTACACTATAGGGTACTTGGACTAGAGAACAATATACCAATTTTGGCCAAAGGATCCCTAACTTAAGAAATTAAGGGATAATTTATAATCAGATGAACATGGGACATTCCATTGGGATGATCAATTATTTGAACCTCAAGAGGATTAGAGAAAAAACCTACAAATTAGAGTATAACCTACAAAACTTGTGTAATATGCATATTAGACTCTAGACTAGTAGGTGCATGCACATTCAAGAAGAGTGGAAAACTTTGTAATGTTAATATATTGCATGAAAGAAGATTTGTATAATGATATTTACATATCATCAACATAGCCATTGCTGATACGAACAACATAGCCATTGCTAATATGAACTTCTTTGTTGGTACCTTTGCATGACAACTATTTGTACAGAAGGACCACCAATGAGGCCTATAACAATGCACTAACAAATGTGAAAAGTGTATGGAATTCTCTACACATGGACAAGAGTGTGACAAGTTGAACTCATTTGATGCCAAGTGTCAATCATGTATGGTTGATAAACCATATGGTGTAGGTGCAATAATGTGTTGGACACAAGGTGTTGGATTGGACATGTCAAAATGTATGTGTGTGCTTCCATGTGCTAGACTAAAATATATGGGGAAACAAAGTTGTGCAAATATGCATAGGATTTGTGCGGTAAGCAACATGTGGATAGGTCATGTGCAAAATTGTATGGTGGTTGCTTGGTGTGTGTTGAGTAAACACAAGCACACAAATTGAATGAATGTGTGAGACTAAAGTTGTGTGCTTGGATCATCTACCCCTTCTTGAGAAGCAATGGTATCCATTGCCTTAAAACTAAGTGTAGCATGCAAAGTTATTCCAAGTTGCATCGTATTGCTTGGCTAGCTTATTGCCTAGTCTTGACTATAAAAAATAGTTGATAATTGCTTGAACTACTTCTAGTTGTAGCTATGTCAATGATGAAATCCTTTACCACTAGAATGATGTGTATGGTCCAAATTTGTTGGATATTGTGATTATCTTGACACTAAAAGTGGAGGGAAGTACAGCTTGAGTAGCTTTGAAAATGGGATGTAGACCCAAATACTATGGAATTTGAAAAATGAAAGCATTCTCAATTTTTATGCATGGTATGGTGTACAAAGTACAACACAAGGGTATAATATTGCAATATGGACTACAAAATTTGTTGCCAACTTTGGTGCATGATAGCTGTCATGGCAATCTTTATATTTTTTTTAGAATTGAAGACTTTGTCGGACATGTTGATGAAGGTCTTGAGTTCATTTGATGAATCGTCGAGCTATATTTATTTTCCTAAAAACATTGTTAGTGCACATGATATGTCAAGGAGTGACTCTAGTTGGAACCCAAGACATGTTTAGAAAGGACTATCTTATATATTTGTGTAGTGTTTTGTTGTAAGTATGTTGGATGAAAGGTATACTAGCATCTCATGTATGTGGATGTGCACTATTATGAATTTAAAGAAGATAAACCAATGTATGAAACACCACCTTTGTCTTCCCATGAATCCATGGGTGAAAAGTTGTGTCTAACATGGCCAAGAGGATTTACCATTAAATTGGGGGTCATTATCAAAGATATGGAGGTTGGAAGCCTTAAATGAAGCCAAACACGTTTGAAAAGGATGTGTGCCCTCTTGAGTGTTATAATTGTCTTCCTGGAAGTGATTATTATTGCCATTTAGAGAATCTGTCAACTAGAAAAGATAGTCATTTTGGCATTTGGTGGTTGATAGGCCATTGGGAAAATCCACATTGATCTGTATTGTTAGAGGAGTATAGAACCCCAAGATCTTATTTGAAGGATTTACAATGCAACATGATATGCAAGACATGAGGTAGCACTCAATGTTTGTGTGCATGTGAGGCTAAAAGAAATGCTATTGAAGTGCAAAATTTATTTTGGAAATGTCAAATGAATTGTTATTTTGGAATAAGGTGCTTCTCAAATCAATCATTACTAGGAGTTTGTTGATAGGGACACATATGTCTAAACTCGTAAAGAATTCCATTGAAAATATAAAAATATCCCATGAATGTACCTTGCATCAACATGTTGAATGGTTGACACAATATCCTTATTTTGCTAAGTACAATGATCCTCAATAAGAGGAATGTAGCCATGGAGCTCCAATATGGTGGTAAGTGCATGAATCGATAGTTGGCTAAGACAATCTACAAACTTCTTGTGATACTTAAATTGCTGTAAATATATTATCTATTTCATATGCCTTATATGTTTTACTTTATTTTGTGCATAGAAATTGAAGTGGTGGATGATTAGAGTGAATAATACTCTCTATGTTGAGATATGTTGATGCCATTGCTTGATAGTCTACACTATTGTCTAGATTTCCTTCTTGTAAATAGAATAATGATACACACAATCATTGAATGTTTCTATGTGATAGGTAAATGGATCACCATGTTGAAGTAGTAGATCATGGGGAACATATTTTGATTCATATGTACATATCTCAAATGAGAGTGCAATGTTTGGAAGTGCCAACACGAGAACATAACATTTAAACAATATTTTGGTTAATCACAGGTGCACTATTATGCACGAGTCCACTTGAACATTGCCTTGTTACATGCAATCTAGTTAAGTGACCAAGTCATATGTGAAAAGCTAAGGACAAAGCTTAAATAAAAATTGGCATGTAAGAAAGCTACACAATTTTATAAGGTTGTGTAGTGCAAACATATTGAATTATCTATCACGCTATCAAATTTGCATCATACCAAAAAGATTATATCAAATGTAGGAATATATTAAAATGTAAGAGGTAAGAGGTGGTGGATATGTTTCATGAGAATGTGAAATATTTTCAAATGGCAAAAGCTAAAGTGCAACTTGGAAATATTTCAAGGTAAACGTACAAGTGAATTTTTTTTATTTTGCTTGTCATCGATAAATAAAATAATCATTCATGCAAGGTGAAAAATGTACGTGAATAACTTAAATAAGAAAGATATTTTCACAGAGGAGATAATGTGGGGATGTATGATATTAGTTTTTGATTAAGAAAGCAACAAGAACAAGGGTGTTGACCCTTAATACAACAACCCTTGGGTAGTAAGAGATACAACAAAACAAGGAAGTAAGCCCCAAAAACACAAGGTCAGACAGGTGAAAAGGAAAAAAACCTGTCAAATCAACAACTGCCCAAACCCACCTTAAGGAAGGGGGGAGACCCCTGAGCCTTCACAAGGAGGAGTTTGGGGGATGGGGGAGGACTTCCCCTTCCACCTGCAGCAAACCACAGTCCAGGCTATACTGTCATTAGGACCATCAAGAGAGAGATCCAATGGGGAGGACCCTGTAGGGTTACAATTATTAGTGCCAACCGAGTGGTGCTGCAGAACTGCAATAGGCTATTGCAGAACCACAACAGGTTGTTGCAGAGGGACAACATCAGGAGCAAAAACAACAATATCAATAGGAGAAGAACAAGACAACAGAATAGTAGCAACTGGAGTTGAATCCACAAGGATAGAAAGGCCACAACAGTGATATCGACAACTGTATCAACAACAGTAAGAGGCACTTCATCTCAGGAGGAGATCTCATCCTCTTGAGAAGAGCCAACTGAATCAGAATCAGAAGCAAAGATAGTCAAGTGATCAGCTGTAGCATCCCTCTACCAAGTAGCAGCACCAAGTATGATATTAGTTATTTGTTAAAAATATCTATTATTTCATTGTTTATATATTTTGAGAAGAGAGTTAACATAGATTAAAAAAAATAAAATTAAAGAAGGCTCTTACAAATTAATGAAGGCAACAATAATATCTACAATGGGTTTCTTTTCCCTCTCTTTTCTTCTACTTTTTCATCCTCTTTCTCTCTTCTCTTTTGGAAGTATATGTGTGATTTGCAAAATGTAAAAACATTTGTTCATTATAACAAAATTATTTTCATCGTCATCAATAACCACATGCATCAGGTAATCTCGGGCCTCAGAGTCGAACCCAAGACCAATGGGGAGAAAACTCACGATCCAAGCCAACTCTGCTACTTGCGCAAGCTATTGTTTGCTTTATCATTTTATTTTCTCTACTCTTTTGTTATTTGGCTCCATGGGAGCCTCAATGTATGTTTCTTAGTAGCCGATTCTTCACTTTGTACGCATATATACTATTTATTATTCAAGCTATGCAATCTATTAGGATATTATTCCAAAAACAAAATTCCCTTTCTGTATATTTTAGGTCATCTAATGCAAGTTTGTGTTGTGTGATTTTTTTATTGACATTTACATGGTGCGCTTCAAAGCTTTGGTCATGTATAATAGAATGATGCCTATTCTTAGCTCATGGCCTTTTATAATTTTTATATTTTTCTTCTAGTATATTTCCATCTATCTCTTTTCATCTCTACTTAGAGTTAGTTTAGAAATGCTAGGTTTTGACCCTCAATTGGGAGACTAGTATACTAGTTATCTCTTGGCTTACAAAACTTTTCAATGTTGATGTTTCATGTATGATGCATTTGGACCTCAAAATTAAGACCATATAAAACTCCAACAAGAATGGAATTTCGTGTAATTTAGAATATTATTTGTCAATGTGCATTCTCCAACATTGTGATTTTCATTGCAAATACCCTCATGATCATAGACAAATGATATGCCAAGAAAATATATTGTAAACTCCCAAGTGAATATCATATTACCTTTAATGACACAATTAATTGTGCATTGGTGACTTGTATTTCCTTGCCATGTTATAGCCATCCTAAAGAGTAGTTAGCTAAATGAGCAATGGTGTGGAGATCAAGGCATTGCACTATAATTTATGTGATGATGTTCTTTTGGCTACCATTGTCAATGATGACATGTGTAAATTTACAATTGACCCAATACTTCATGTGAAATTTAATCATTTGTGTTCTCTAAATGTATTAGATAGCGTTTTAAGTTGAATCACTAAAATTATTGATTAGTCACCTTGTCATCGACATGATTTGGTGTGGCTTGTGCAACAAGAGTTTGTCATCCATACTAGTCAATGTCACTATGAGAGCAAGAATGATGGTGGTTACAACATTGTGAATTTTATGGCCACTTTCCTTTATCCTTGTTTGGTCCAAAAATCTTGGAGGATTGAGGGTTAGGTGATGATAGTAAAAAATAATTTTGTAGTCTTTAGTTTAGCATATTTTCTTGCATAACTTTTCTTTTGCATGGAGATATATATTTTTACGTCATCTTTGCCTTTACTTTAGTTTTGCATGCATCAAGGGAAATGATTGACCTAAAGTATCTATTGTAGAGAATTCCATCTTAACATTGATAAGAGGTGAAAGTGCATTGATATAAGCACTTAGATTTTTTACACCATTTTATCAAATGGACTTGTAGAGTACTAATGAAACTCATTGGTGTAAGACTCCATGGTCTACTCCCTATGTTGATGCAAAAAGTTAAAACTTTATATATCCATCCTCATAATAACTAAGAGGATAATACTCATCTTGCAAGTGTTAAAAAATTCATTCTCGGTTTGAATAGGATTGTGTTCTCTACCCCATTGTGCACTAGGTATTTTCCACTAGTGGTGGATTGTGATCAACTTTTTAATGCTGCAAATGACATTTTTTTGTTACTAAACTTTTTGATGGAAACAAAGGACTTGATTTGTCAAATCTAGTTATCTAAAACTATACTACCAATTTTGTCCTTGAAGACTAGAATCTGAAATTAATTTATATTTTTAAAGGATTTTGATGATGTGTTGCGGTTGGTTGGTCAATATTTAGCAATATTGGTTCAAGTTGAGTAATGTTGAGCATAGTATTGTCATTCATGTCAAAAGTGTAGTCTATGTTGTCATTGATGTCAAGACATTCTGAAGATTGCAATTATTGTCATGTTGTATTAGAGCAGAGTCAAGTATGTTTAGCTATCTTATTGTTTTTTATTAAAATAAGTAGCAAAACAAGGGTGATGGACCTATATACAAGCATGTTTAGCTATCTTATTGTTATCATTATGCTCCCAAATTAGTTTCTTCTAACTGTCTAGCACATGTGTTGTTGTTTGGAAGTATTTGTTCTAGGTTTTTTGAGGTTTGTTGCTTAGAAGCAATATGTGCACTTAATTGCATTGTCATGATGTTTGGCTCCACATTCTACCATAGTTGTGAGTTATGGCTTACGGTTTGGTAGTAAAGTAAAAATACATATGAAGTATCATATTCCAATGTTTTAGTGGATTTGGTCAAGCAAATGGAAAGTTACAGATGATAGAATGTTCATAGTGTTGGTTGACTGTGTTGATGTTCTGGCTAAATGCACCAGAGGATTTTAATGTGTGCCAACTAGAGGAAGTGTTTGAAGATAATTTGGGACTAATTGATTCCATGTTGGGTAACACATAGCATGTTCATACTTCTAGTATAATGTGTTGGCATTTGATCGATCTAATTACACATTTCATGATGATTGAATTAAGGAATTTATTTGTGTCCGACTTGCGGATATTGTAATTTTGTTCTAGGCTAACATATAAAAGTAATTAATATTATAATGCACATATTTTTAATCTAGGTTCATTTCAAGTGTGTATGTATGGCAGATGTGGCAAAGGTCGTGCAAGCTGACTAGAGCAAAGATACATTTAAGTGTGAAAATCAAGGAGCGAATCATATACACACTAAGTGAGTGTTCTGAGGCATATCCGATCAGACAAAGGTTGAATTTTGAAGGTATGCATAACATTTATTTTTTATGTCTTGTTGTATTTGAGGTTGGTGTCTTATATGTTGAGTTGGTGCTCAAATATTGGGTTAGAGGATTAGTGTCTACTACATGTTGATGCCTACAATGTAACAAGGGATTGGTGTCTTTGGTAGGTTGGTGCCTACTTCATATTGTAATTTCTTTGATATATTTATTGTGAGATTGGATTTGCGTAGTAGATCCAAGCAACTATTATCACCATGGTTTTTTTTTTTCCTTTTAGGTTTCCACATATATTTGGTGTTCCCATGTGTTGATGTGTGATTGTGTTTATCATTTATTTAGCTTCTCTAATGATAAAGTAAGGTTCAATAATGTTCCTAGTGATGAATTGCATTTGAAGTTGATATCTAGCATATATTGGTTCACCCCTTCTCAGTATATCAGTATGCTTAACAGTTAAATTATAAAATTTTACAAAAAAATATTGGTGTTATATTTCTAAAGCCACATTAAGTAGATCTTGTGCTTCTTCTATAACCACAAGTACAAATGCATTTGTTCCTTTGTTCTCAGTGTTCACAAGGTTTATCAAATTTTTAACTAGGAATGCAATTATTTTATTTGATGAATAAAAATGAAAATATTTTGAGAATAAACGTTTTCTTATTTAGATGTCAATTATTTGAATCCCAAGAAGATTAAAAGATAAACCTACAAACTAATGTAATATTTTATAGAATTTTTAGAATATGCATATTAGACTCTAGACTAGTAGGCGTATACACTTTCAAGAAGACCAAAAAACTTTGTAATGTGACTATATTTCATTAATAAATGTTTGTAATGACATGCATGTATCCGTTGTTGCAATGAACTTCTCTACTCACACTTTGTACATGCTAACTATTTATCCATAGGGGTTGTCAACTAGGCTTGAAAAATATGCCAATAGATGTCAAAAGCTTGTGGAATACTTTACATGTGGACGTGAGTGTAACCAGCATTGAACTCATACATATGGTGTCGTCTTAATTTTGTATGGTTAATAAAATGTGGTATAGACATGACCATTTGTTTGATCTGTATTGTGCTAAACTAAATATATCTAAATGTCGTATGTGCTCCCACATGTTGGTGTATGGAGTTGTAAGTCTTGACTCCCTAAAGCTAGGTAGTTTGTTGAGCACTAGGGGTGTAAAATCCATAGAAAAAACTTCTAAATTGTGATTAAGGTGATTTCGGAATAGTGTGTCCTACTTTTTAGTCAAAGTAGAATATTAGAATATGAATTTTTAATCAAAAATTTACCTTTTTTTATATATAACAATTCAACTTTTAAGAGTTTTAAGATTATGTGAATTAGTGATATTTCAAATTTTGTATGTAGATTATTTTTTTTTAAATAAAAATTATTCATGATTTTTTTACATAAATTTCAGTATCTTGTTTTTTTTATAGTCAATAACATTTTTGAAAGGTGACATTTATTCCATAACACATTTTAAAAAAAGAGGAATAATACTAGTATCTAATGCACATATATTTTTTCATAATTTTTTTTTAATATTTTACTTTTTATTATATTTTGAAATGGGAAGAATTATAAATTAGACATATATTTATTCCATAGCGTATCTTTTTTTTTTTGTATACATCCAAACTAACGCATGTATATATTTTTAATCTATTTTACTATTTTTCCACTTGTGTGGAACAATGACCTTGACAATCCTATAAAAAATTATGTTCATTAGAAATTAGAAAATAATTATACTAATCAAATTAAATATATTCAAAATCATACTTGTTGGAAAGCTTATTTTGAGTGTTTATGATCTTGTCAATTATCTTGTCATATTGATTCCATTTGCTAGACCAACCCAAGGATTGAAACATAAAATTTTGATGAAAATATGAACACTAAGGTAGAAAAGGAAATCCAAGGGCCTCTGTTTGAAGGACCTTCCAATCACCTTCACTTGAAGATGCCTTTCAAAACTGATTCTAACTGAAAAGTAATAAAATATTTATGGCTTTTTGAATGAAGGCACTAAAGATAACCCAAAAAAAAATTAAAATCAAAATTTGTATAAATAGAACTCAATTTATTGCAAAAGAAAAAATATATATTCAAATTTTTTAGATTTTTTCACCTTTGAATATTTGAAAAAAATGTATAGGCATTTTTGGGATTTTTGGCACATACTTTTTTAAAGAGGAGATGGAAAATAAAAGGACAAGCAAAAATAAAATTATGTATTCATATTCAAGACAAAAGGACGTGATATCAAATGAAGAAAAGATACAAAGAGAAGGAAATTATGTTTTTGAGATCTAATTGTAGGTTTGCATCTTTGTAAGTTTGTAGCATAGTAGGAAACAACTATTTTATTTAGGAACTTAATTTTATTTAGCATGATGTGTATTTAATTATATCATATTAGGCACTTAATCTTTAATATCTCAATGCCTAAATACAAGGACTACCTATAGAAGATGAAATTAAATCCACAAGGAGCTTTCTCTATTTTTATAAGTGTTATTATATGCATTAGACATTGGAAAATACATTCACATCAATCTTACTAAGATGGACCATTTATGATTTGAAGTCTAGAGGGAAACATTAAGAAGGATAAAATATAATGATAACACAAAGGAGTACTTACGATAGTATAAATAGGTAGGAGAGATGAAATTAGATGTTTGGTTATATTGTTCAACTTCAAGGATGAACATAGCTAGATCTAGATTAGTATAATTCATAAAGATTTATTGTTTAATGGACCCTATCAAATCACAAATGACGCTATAAAGGTGATGGTAGGTCTTTTAGACAAAGTAGAACTAGCCTCAAAGAAGAAAATCAAAAGAAAATATGTAACATCAATAATTGGAGCAACATATGAGGGTAGAATACAATTGTTAGTCAAATTAAGGATGTAGGGGTAATATTATGCCAGAAAGGGAATCATGTATAAATTATATTATATAAACAAAGAAGACTCAACTGCTAACATCATAATTATGTCAACTTACGAGATGGCGGTTCATTGTAAATAATTTGATTTATGCAAGGACACTATATAGTAGCAATTAATGGATACCATCATCAAGAACATAAAAAGTCTTCATGAATTTATTGGGATTAAGGTGTCTCAACCTTTGCAAGTCCTAATATTGGTAATTGGATTTATTTATTTAATATTTGATTTAATTTATGAGCCTACTAGACATTTTTATTTGTACATTTTATTTCGTCATCTTGTGGGAGTTGTCATCCTACTGGGAAGGTGACATGGAGATTTTTGTCCTCACATGAGGAAGTAGGAATCCCGCTTAGAGGATCTTGGATTATTGTTAAGTAGGTGTCATGTGTCATGTAATGACAAATTTATGACATAATCTACATACCTACCTATGACAACTTATGAAAATTCTATGATAGAATGGACAAGTGTTTAGAGACACCTTTGCATGGAGAAGGTGGGCCCCAAGTTGAGTAATGATTAGCTACTAATAGTTAAATATGACGGATTATCTTACAACTATAAGTGTTATCAGATATGATATTTTTTATGACAACTATAACATTTGTAAGAGCATTTTTCATACCTACATATAGAAAATTTTGGATGCCCAACTTTGGAAGTTTAAATTAGGAGTCATTTGGATTCCCGTCTCTTTTGGCTTGGTTTAGAAGTGGTGTAGTCACGACAAGAGTAAGTTTTCAAAGAGAACACTTTGGACCATGCAACAAATGAAACACAACACAAACAACTCAACGTGATGGAGGCAATGCAGAATCTAAATTATATTATATCATGAATTCAATTACAATTGGTCTGTAACATGTGGGCTTACAAGATTCAGCACGCAGGCCTGAATAAAACATGCTCAAAATACAATATCCAAGCTCAAGCAAAAATGTGAGCCAACTTTGGACCTCCTAATCCTCTAATTATTCTTCTTTATCTAAAGATTTGTCTTCCATATGCTTAGTTACATTGGTTTATATGATATTCGTGGCTATAGGATGATATGTGTCGGCCCAAGATGAAAACAATTGTCGATGAAGAAGGTGTAACGTGAAAAATAGCTAGGTCAGCCTCTACCAAGAAAATTCCTTTGAAAATAGCATAGAATGATGTGTGGACCCAAGGGAAGGTCGGCCACAAGATAACAAACATTGGAAGCAACGAAATTAGGCTCTGCAAGCTATAGGAAAGATGGAAGATTCTCCATTAGCAAATAGGTCCAAGTGGTTTCGATGCTTTGAGCCAGAAAACTATCCCAGATTTTGGAAGCGATAACTTATCAAAAAAAGATCCAAATGTCTCACAGAGTTAGGATAAGGTAGATGAACATGTCCACAAGCATAATCCATCTCTGTAAGGTCCGATGTGCAAATGAAAAGAAACACATAAAAGAATACTGAAACTACAAAATAGAAAGCAAGACAGAAAGAAAATATTTTTGGTTGATGCAAGATTGCCAAGAACTAGGGATGCTTCTGCATCAGACATCTAGGGTTGATGAAAAAAAGTGAGTCCCTCACTTTGTAGGGGTCAGAGGAAAACCAAGACGGTCTACCTCTACCTGATAAATCCATGATGAGTCTTCTATCGGTCTTCCCTTCCACTTCACAAGATAATCTATGTATTATTTGCCTCGGGTGTTGCGCCCATTTCTACTATCCAAATGTCTTCAATCTAGTCTGGTACCCTCTGGGGCATATGTTTCTCCAGGTTTGCTGCACTATCTTCACTAAATTTTGCCTCATGATATTGATGAAGGTCTGCAATGTTGAATATAGGTGAAATACCCAAGGTATCAGGTAACTTCACTTCATATGCATTTCCAGAACTAAATTTCCTCAAGATTTTACAAGGTCCGAACTTCCTCATCTTCAACTTATTATAGGTACCAACTAGGAATTTTTCTTTTCTCAGATACACCATCACTTCATCTCCTACTTCAAACTCCTTATGTCTCCTCTTTTCATCTACCTTCTCCTTATACTTGTTGTCCACGTACTCCAAATGTTGCTTGACCTAAGTAGGTATTGTCTTCATATGTTCTCCAAACACTTCTACTTCTCCACTCCTCTTATCTGATAATATGACGAAACTA
Source organism: Cryptomeria japonica (assembly GCF_030272615.1). Lineage (NCBI taxonomy): Eukaryota > Viridiplantae > Streptophyta > Pinopsida > Cupressales > Cupressaceae > Cryptomeria > Cryptomeria japonica. The sequence goes on from NC_081408.1 coordinate 723,013,107, forward strand.
TAAAGATCCGGTCAACTATTGAGAAGGGGGGAGAGGGTGAATTAGTAGATAGAAAATAAACTAAACTTTCACCAAACAAACTTTCAACTCAGAATCAAATCACTAAACTTAACTGGTTTAGTCTCTGAATCAAAAACTGCAACTACACTGTTAAACTTTACCAGTTGATCAAAACATCAATGATACAATGCAATAGATCTGATACTCAAATACCATTTAACCAAAAAATTAAACCACTTCACTTAATATCAATAATAACTCATTTCAGATCATTTTTGGTCATCTAAATATATCTAAGCTGATTTACCAGTCATTCATATCAACCATATCAAAATTTATCCACAAAATCATTCACCACTTGACAATGACTTTTCACGTGGAAACCCAAATGGGAAAAACCACTGTGGGGATGAATACCCACAAGTATTCTAAACTCTTCTGAAGTTCGCCCTGTTAGGAGCCAAGCCCTGCTAGAAGCTTATACAATAATGCCTTGTTAAGAGAAGATCCGGTTAAGGACCACCTAGTTAAAGGATTGACTACAATACCTTGTTAAAGGTAACCTCGGAGGAGGATTTCAAATCCAAGCTAATGGATCACCTTGTTAGAGGATTTCAACAACACCAAGCTTGTTAAAGCTTACCCGGTTAGGGGATTTAACTGTTGTAATGGTTAGAGAACAATAGGTTCTTTGTTGATATGGAAATAGAACTACCTTGCTTAATTAGATCCTTTTATGCTCCTATCTGCCTTCACAACATTCTGCAGACACACCTTCTGGTTCGGCAACAATCACACTTAACCAAATTTGCCAACACATCATTGAAACAAATCATCGACCCTATAAGAAAATGCAATAGGTCGGTAGAACAACACAAAAGCTACAGATGTCATAGAGATTACAAACATGCCAGTTCAATCTAGACCGTTTGATTACATGGTAATCAACTACACATTTTTCTAGACAACTTCAATCGCTCCTAGATCACTGCACATTGGATCTTGTAGCTCATCACACATTTTTTACTTCATGCTATGTATTTGATCTTTCCAAAGATAAATAGTTATCTCTACGTGCCAAATCCACTTTGAAACTAATCACGTGCATCATGCATACGTGGCATCTTCATCTCTGATCACCATTCAGTCATAGATCATCACAACCAATTCTCCAAAATTCATCAGTTAGGGTCTGCTTCTTAATGGGTTAGGGTTACCAGTTGAGCTCAACTTCAATAATACCGCTTGCCTTCACTGCTTTACTACCGGTTGCATTACTACATCATTACCGGTTGCAACATATCTTCATTATCGGTTGTAATTGACATGAATGACAACACTATACTTCATCAATGCAATCTTCATGCAATGCCAACATTCTTCCCCTTTGGCATTGATGGTAATACAAATATCAATACCAATTGATTGTCGTGATTGAGAGTAAAGCGCATACATAGGTATAGGAATCTTGGTTTACATTTTCCAATCATATTCAGTCCTTCAACTATATCTTCATATCTTCAGTTGGTAACTGGCTATCAATCATATACAGTTCTTCTCCCCCTTTGATGGTAATGCCAAAGTGAAGGTAAACCATTATGGTTCTCATGCATGCTTCACCGATCTGCAATTAGTTTCTCCCCTGTGGAGTAGCTCCACTCTACACCAATCCTTCTTCAATATTTTCAATAGGCTCCGGGGCTGGTGTCTTCCACATCTTCTTAATTGACTTCATGTAGGGGTACAACCCCTAACTTACCTCTAAGATATTCAAATGTAGCCTTAGGTAGAGGTTTAGCAAAGATATTTGCTAGTTGTTCTTTAGTAGATACATGCTCTAGTGACACATCCTTTCTTTGCACTTTTTCTCTCAGGAAATGATACTTCAACTCAATATGCTTTGTTCTAGCATGCAACACTGGGTTCTTAGAAATGTTTATAGCACTTGTGTTATCACGGAAAATTCTTACCAGATCCGATATCTTCAACTTGAAACCTTCCAAAATGTGTTTCATCCAATTGCTTGGGTACAATTCATGTAAGTTGCAACATATTCAACTTCTGTAGTTGATTGAGAGATACAACTTTGTTTCTTGTTGCTCCAAGACACTAGTCTGCCTCCAAGAAAAAACACCACTCCAGTTGTACTCTTCATGTCATCAAAATTGCCTACCCATTCTACTTTTGTATAGACTTTTAAATCAAAGTCTCATGCATATGGATACCATAATCCATAATCAATTGTGCCTTTCAGGTATCTAAAATTCTTTTGGTTGCAACCATGTGTGTCTCCTTCAGACTTTTCTTAAATCTGGCAACCAATCCTACTGCATGAGAAATGTCTAGTATGTTGTGGACAACATAATGTAGTTTATCTATCATGGATCTGTACTCATTTTCATCAACCGGTGCAGAATCATCCTCCTTTGACATTTTACAACCTGTAACCATTGGTGTTCCAAGTGGTTTACAGTCTCCCATTCCAAAATTTCTTAACATTTCCTTCACATACTTGGACTGTGTGATGAAAATACCTTCCTTCATTTGGATTTGCAAACCTATGAAATTCTTTATCTCACCTACCAGTGACATCTCAAACTCATTCTTCATTTCATTAGAAAAATCATGACACATGTCATCATGACCTCAAAAAATGATATCATCCACAAATACCTCGCATACCAGTATCTTATCTCCTTCCGTCTTGAGATATATGTTATTGTCTTCACTGGTTCTTTGAAAACCTATCTTCACTAAGTGAGAGTGCAATCTTTCATACCATTCTCTAGGTGCTTGCTTCAATCCATAAAGTGCTTTATGTAATTTGCACACCATATCCTTTTCTCCAGTCAAAGCATAACCATATGGTTGTTCTATGTAAACTTCCTCTTCTAATATTCCATTTAGGAATGCTGATTTAACATCCATTTGATAAACCTTGAATCCTTTGTATGCTACAAATGCAAGTAGAGTCCTTACTCCTTCCAATCTTGCTACTAGTGTGAATGTCTCACCATAGTCTTCACCTTCCTCCTGTGCATGTCCTTTGCATACCAGTCTAGCTTTATTTCTGACCACTAGTCCATCTTCATTCAGTTTGTTTCTGAATACCCATTTTTTACATATTACATTCTTGTTCTCTAGTCTGGGTACCAATGACCAAGTATCGTTCTTCTCTATCTGGTCAATTTCTTCTTCCATTGCCTTGATCTAATTTTCATCTCCAAAGACTTCTTTTATTGTTCTAGGCTCAATGGTGGAGATCATACAAGAGTTTTCTCTTATCCCTCTTCTAGTTAACACACCTACATTCATGTCTCCAATAATCTGATCGGGGCTATGATTGAGTCTAACATACCTTGGAATAACATGATCTTGGTGTTTAGGTTCTTCTTCACTTTCTTCATCTTCTGCTAGACCTTTCTGTTCTGATTGAATCGGGGCTTCTCTGTTTTGTTCTCCAACTTCTGGTTTTACTGGTTCCGGTTTCAAAAACAGTGTGTAAGGTTCTTCTTCTTCCTTCTCCTTGTTGGTTTGTTTTGATTTCTCAGGAAAATCATCAACTCAGAAATTGATACTTTCAATGATCTTCTTAGTCCAGTTGTTATAATACTTGTAAGCTTTGCTCTTGCTGGAGTAACCAAGAAATATGCCTTCATCACTCTTGGCATCAAACTTACCAATATAATCACCTATTTTGATAAAACATATGTTGCCAAATATTTTAAAGTAACTGACATTAGGTGATCTACCATACTAGCATTCATAGGGTGTTTTGTCCTTACCTCTTTTAAACAATATATGGTTCATTGTATAAACAGTTGTGCTGACAACCTCTCTCCAGAATGTCTTAGCTACACCTCCTTGAACTAGCATAGTCCTAGCAGCTTCAACAACTGACTGGTTGTTCCTTTCTGCAATACCGTTCTGCTGTGGTGTCCTAGGTGCAGAAAGTTGCCTCTTAATTCCATTATTTTTACAGTATATAGTGAATTCCTCTGAAGTAAATTCACCACCTTGATCAGTTCTTAAAGACTTAAGCTTTCTTCCACTTTCATTTTCAACCAAGGCTCAGAATGCCTTAAACTTTCTCAATGCTTATGTCTTATCTTTCAAGAATGTGACCCACATCATCCTTGAGAAGTCATTGGTAAAAATCATGAAGTCCCGATCACCTTGAATACTCCTAGTCCTCATTGGTCCACATAGTTCAGTATGAACCAAATCTAGCAAATGTTCAACTGAAAAAAGATTTGCTCTTGAAGGTTGAGGATGTCATTTTGCCTAACTGACATTCCTTGCACAAAGCATTCACTGGTTTGTCCAACTGTGGCAAACCTTTTACAGATTTTAACTTACTGACTCTTACAATGTTATCAAAGTTTATGTGACAAAATATTTGATGCCAAAGTCAACTATCTTCAATTTTTGTAATCAAACAACTATTGACTTTAGAGTTTAGGTGAAACAAGTTACCTCTTGTCTCTTTGTCAGTTGCAATCAATTCACCTTTGCTTCCATAAATCTTGCACACTCCATTCTTGAATTCCAGTGGGTAACCTTTGTCATTGAGTTGAGCAACACTCAAAAGATTATGTTTCAGACCTTCAACCCAGTAGACATCATCTTCACTACTCTTACCCTTCAAAGAGATGGATCCTTTCCCTTTCACCATGCAGGGAGAGTCATTTCCAAATCTCACAACACCTCCATCAAATTCTTTCAAAGTAAGAAACTTACTCTGGTCATCGGTCATGTGGTGTGAACAACCATTGTCTATAATCTAGTCATTTGAATTGTCTAAGTGAGAGACCAATGCCTTCTGATCTGATATCTCTTCTTTGATAGCAACAAAGACAATGTCCTCATTTGCATCTTCCTCAGATTCTTCATCAATAATTAAAATTTCTTTTACCTTTGCCTTTATACTTCCTATACTTCTCTCATTTTCCCTCATTATCTCCATTTGGACAATTAGCAGCAATATGTCCAATCTAGTTACATGAAAAACATTTCAATGGTATTTTACCTTTGTACTTACTGGTACCTCTGGGTAACCGCTTGGCCAACAATGCTTCAAGCTCTATCAGACTATCTTCATCATCTACCTCTCTACTGGATCTAGACTCATGACCGTAGCTCACTTCTCTACTTTTCCTTACCGGTGGGGTTGAGATTGAGGCTTTAAATGCAGATTCTGATCTTTGAACACTTCCATCAAAACCTTTTAATTCAAAAGCAATCAATTTACCAATGATAGAGTCAAGAGTTACCTTAGTCTTATCAATAGATTTAAGTTCTTGAATGGCTGCAACTCGGATAACATAGATGGGTAGAAGGGTTCTCAACACCTTGCTAACCATTGTGGTATCCTCCATTGTACCTCCAACACTTTTGATTTCTTCGACTATCTCCTTGATCCTCTGACCATATTGTTGAGTGTTTTCTCCTTCAGCCATCTGCATATCATCAAATTTACCTCTAAGACTCTCTTCCTTGGCAATCTTAACATGCTTATCACCACTATAGATATCTTCCAGTTTTTTTGAAACTTCATATGCAGTCTTCAATCCATGAACATCAAAATACTTTGAATCGGACAAGGAGCTGATGATGGCCTCCAATGCTTGATTGTTCTCCTGTTGATCCTTCTTTTGATCATTTGACAAAATCCCACTAGGCAAGTTATATTTAGTAACAACATGTTCCCAATATTGACTTCCTAAGCTCTTGATATAGATCTTCATCCTATCACTCCAGATTATGTAATTTTCTCTATTAAACTTTGGACCTTATTTCTTCGTCATGTTCTCCTAGATCTTTTCCTAAAGCTATTAGGCTTAAAATCAAGAGGACCTAGATATCACTGATACCAATTGATAATATGATGAAACTATAAGGATCTGGTCAACTATTGAGAGGGGGGGGGTGTGAATCGGTAGATAGAAAATAAACTAAGCTTTCACCAAACAAACTTTCAACTCGGAATCAAATCACTAAACTTAACCGATTTAGTGTCTGAATCAAAAACTGCAATTGCATTGTCAAACTTTATCGGTTGATCAAAACATCAATGATACAATACAACAGATTTGATACTCAAATACCATTTAACCAAAACATTAAACCACTTCACTTAATACCAATAATAACTCATTTCAGATCATTTCTGATCATCTAAATATATCTAAGTTTATTTACCAGTCATTCATATCAACCATATCAAAACACATCCACAAAATCATTCACCACTTGACACAATGATTTTTCAGGTGGAAACCCAAATGGGAAAAACCACGGCAGGGATGAATACCCACAAGTATTCTGAACTCTTCTGAATTTTTCCCTATTAGGAGCCAAGCCATGTGAGAAGCTTATATAATAATGTCCTGTTAAGAATAGATCTGGTTAAGGACCACCCAATTAAGGGATTGACTACAATACCCTGTTAAAGGTAAACTCAAAGGAGGATTTCAAATCCAAGCTAATGGATCACCTTGTTAGAGGATTTCAACAACACCAATCCTATTACAACTTACTCGGTTAGGGGATTTAATTGTTGTAATGATTATAGAACAACAGGTTCTTTGTTGATCTGGAAATAGCACTACCTTGCTTAATCAAATCATTTTCTGCTCCTATCTGCCTTCACAACATTCTGCAGACACACCTTCTAGTTCGACAACAATCACACTTAACCAAATTTACCAACACATCATTGAAACAAATCATCAGACTTATAAGCAAATACAATAGGTCACTAACACAACACAAAACCTACATATCTCATAGAGATTATAAACATGTTGGTTCAATCTAGACCATTAGATTACATAGTAATCAACTACACATTGTTTTAGACAACTTCAACCACTCCTGGATAACTGCACATTGGATCTTGTAGCTCATCACCCGTTTTTTACTTCATGTTATGCATTTGATCTTTCCCAAGATAAACAATTATCTCTACACGCTAAATCCACTTTGAAACTCATCACGTGCATCATGCATATGTGGCATCTTCATCTCTGATCGCCATTCGGTCATAGATCATCATAACCGATTCTCCAAACTTCACCAGTTAGGGTCTTCTTCTCAATAGGTTAGGGTTACCGATTGAGCTCAACTTCAATAATATCACTTGCCTTCACTTCTTTACTACCGGTTGCATTACTGCATCATTACTCATTGCAATACATCTTCATTACCGGTTGCAATTGACATCAATGACAACATTATACTTCATCAATGCAATCTTCATGCAATGCCAAAATAATCCTCAATACTGATGTCTCTCAACTTTGATATGCCTCTAGGGTGTATTTCAATAACAATCTTAAAGGGTGTTCTTCCAATACTCTTGTTCACTAAATTGTTGTAGGCAAACTTTGCTTATGCAAGGATCAAGTCCCAACTTTCAGTTTTCTCTCCAACTAAACATCTCAATAAATTTCCCAAACTCTTGTTTACTAATTTTGTCTGTCCATCAGTCAATGGGTGAAAAGTAGAATTGAATTTCAAATCTATCTTCAGCTTTTTCCAAAGTGTCCTCCAAAAATATCCAACAAACTTAGTGTCTCTGTCAGAAACTATGCTCTTAGGTAATCCATGTAGTCTCACCACCTCTTTGAAGAATATGTCAACTATATGCATTGCATCTATTGTCTTCTTATAGGGTATGAAATATGCCATCTTTGAGGATCTATCCACCACCACCACAAATATAGAATCATTTACTATGTGTCTTAGGCAATCCAAGTATAAAATACATGCTTATGTCCTCCCAAGGTCTCTCTGGAACTATCAAAGTCTTATACAATCCAATATTTCGATTGTTACCTTTTGCAAGTTGACAAATTATATAGCTCTACACAAGTTTCTTGACATCCTTATGAATCCAAGACCAAAAGTAAATCTCGCTAACCAAGGCTATTATCTTATCAACACCAAAGTGTCCTGCTAATCCTCCACTATGCTTCTCCTTTATCAGATTCTCCCTCATGGAGCTCCTAGGTATACACAATTGAGTTCCTCTTAACAACATCTCATCTTGAATGAAATAATCTATCCAATTGCTCAAGTCCACCATAACCAGTTCTCTACAAGCTTTCCAAGGTGTTGCAAAATTTGGGTCATCTTGATACAAATTCTTCAATTCCTCAAAACCCAATACTTCCACTCTCATCTCTATCAACAAGTTCCTCCTTCTACTTAGGGCATCAATAACTTTATTTGACTTACCACTTCTATGGTTCAAAACAAAGGTATAACTCTACAATAAATCCACCCATCTCATATGTCTTTGATTCAACTTACCTTGATTGTTCAAGTGTTGCAAAGCTTAATGATCGGTATACAACACAAACTCCTTAGGTAACAAATAATGTCTCCACTTCTTCAATGCTTGAATTATGGCATAAACTCTTGATCATACATTGAATATCTCCTTCTCGCATCATTCAATTTCTCACTGAAATAAGCTACCGATATTCCTTCTCGGCTTAACACTACTCCAATTGCATTCCCACTGGCATCACAATCTACTTGAAATACTTTGCTAAAATATGTTAAAGCCAACACAAGCTTCCCTATCACCTTCTGCTTCAACAACTCAAAACTCCTATTTTCTCCATATGTCCACTTAAAATCCTTTCTATCTCCCTCATTGCTTTTGTCATAGGACTACAAATTGAACTAAAATTTCTAATGAACTTTCGGTAGAAACTAGTCAATCCATGAAATGATCTTACCTCCCCAATTCTTTCTAGTGTAGGCCATTCAACAATTGCTCTTACCTTTTCACGATACATCTTCAATCCATCCACAGATATCACAAATCCAAAATAGACTAACTCCTCCTTCATGAAACTACACTTCTTAATTTTTATCAACAACTTCTCTCTTCCCAACCTCTGCAAAACTTGTCTCAAATGCAACATATGTTCTTCTTTTGTCTTACTGAAAATTAAGATGCCATCTAAGTACACAATAAAAAACTTAACCAAGAATTTATTCAATACCTCATCCATCAACCTCATGAAAGTAATCGATGCATTAGTCAGTCCAAAAGGCATCACCAACCATTCATACAGTCCTTCATTTGTCTTGAATGTTGTCTTCCACTCATCTCCTTCACTAATTTTGATCTGATAGTATCCACTCTTCAAGTCTATATTTGTGTAGTATTTGGATCCACTTAAACAATCCATTATGTCATCCATCCTAGGCAAGGGAAATGTGTACTTCACTGTGATCTTATTTATTTCTCTAGAGTCAGTGCACATCCTCCATTCTCTATTTTTCTTAGGTGCTAACATTTTTGGAACTGCACAAGGGCTCAAACTTTATCTGGTCAAACCTTTCTTCAACAACTCCTATACTTGTCTATTTAACTCCTTATTTTCTATTGGTGTCATCTAGTGTGTTGCTTTATTAGGAAAACTAGCTCCGGGAATCAGGTCCATGCAATGACTGATACTTCTCACAGGTGGTAATCCATCAGGTACATTATCCAACATGATGTCTCCATATTTTGTCAGCAATTCCTTTATCTCCTCCAATTGTTCTTCTTCATTCTCTGGATCTTCAGTCTTCTTAGGAACTAAATCAAAACACACATTCTCATGTCTCATCCCATCCAAGAATTTCCTCTCATTCACCAAACAAATCCTAGCACTTGTACAAACTTCACTCTTAAATGGCTCCTCCAAGGGCAACAAGGTCTGCTTCATCCCATTTGCAACAATAGTGTATATGTTCTTCCTTCCATTATGTATTGCCTATCTATCATACTGCCAAGGTCTACCCAACAAGATACGACATATATCCATAGGCATAATATCACACAAAACTCCATCATGATAAGATTCAATCTTCAATTTTACCAAACATTGTTCACTTACCAGTATCTTATGATCATACTGAATCCATGCTAGATCTAATAAGGCTTAGGGTGCTTCAATCTCTCCAATTTCATCTTATTCACCATCTCCTCTAAAACAAGGTTATCTGAACTACCACTATCAACTATAACTTTACAACACTTATTGGCTACCTTACATCTTATTTTGAACAAATTCCTCCTCTACAAGGGCTCCTGATCATCTTCGGTGTGGCACAATGCTCTCCTCATCACCAATAATTCTCCATCTTTCAATCTGTTAGCTAATCCAGTAGGTTCTTCTTCCACCAATGCTGCTCTTCTATCCTTATCTACCTTCTTACATTCAAAAGCATGATGTCCTTCTCCTCCGCACTTAAAGCGGGTTCCTCTAAACAAACTTTTATCCTATCTTTCATCTCCCTTTTCATAACCCTCATTCTGGTAACCATCAGGCTCTCTTCTTCGGTAAAATTTTATGTCATCCTTCCGGTATGAACTACCATCTCTTCTAGCTTCCTTTTCTTTGTTCTGATCCGCACCAGGTCCTCTTCCTCCTCTACCTCTTTGTTTTGGCTCATGTCTTTTGTTCGGCTTCTCTTCCGCCTTCAAGGCATATTGATAAGCTTCCTCAACACTCTACAACTTGATTAAACTGAGTTCATCCTGTATAGACATCTGCAACCCATTCAGGTATCTAGCATCTTGTTCAATCTCATCATCAGTATGTCTAGATCTGATATTCAACTTGTAAATTGCTTCAGTATACTCCTTCACACTAGACTCTTTCTGCTTCAGGTTCTGCAACTTCCAGAACGAATTCACTTGATAATCGACAGGCGTGAACTTTGATTTCAACTTGTTAACCATCCGCTCCCAAGATTTGTTCTCTTTACCTCCTCTCTATCTATCTACCTACAAGTGTTACCACCAAAGAGACACATGTCCTTTCAACTTAGTACAAGAATATTTAACCTTCCTATATTCTGCAGTGTTCTCAAAATTAAAATACTTTTCCATCTCCATAATCCAATCAAGCAATTCATCTGAATCTAACTTGTCATCATAATCTGGTGGGTTAAAATACGGTCTGGTATTCACTCTTATCAAGGCTCTTATGAACCTCTCTTCATCTGGATCGTTTGCTGATGAATTTTCTCCAACTTCTCCCACTCCCACTTCTTCTTCATCGCTCACATCTTCAACGTATCGACCTCTTCTCTGGGTCATTTCAAGAGCTTCCAATCGGGCTGCAATTCCTCTCAACATTTCCATCACAACGGGGTCTGCATTTCCATGCACTCCACCACCTCTAAAATTTCTTCGAGTCATCTTCATGCAAGCCCTCTGCAGCTGCAGGTCAGATTCTCAACCGCTACCCCACAAAAAATCCTTTCAGGATTCCGCAATCTCCGAAATGAAAACTCGCTCTAATACCACTTGGTGCAGTCATGGAAAGAATAAGTCCTCAAAGAGAACGGCCTGGACCGTGCATCAAATGAAACACAACACAAACAAATCAACATGGAGGCCCTACAGAATCTGAATTATATTATATCATGAATTCAATTACAATTGGTCAACAACATGTGGGCTTACAAGATTGGGCACACAATCTTGAATACAACATGCTCAAAATATAGGATCCATGCTCAAGCAAGAATGTCAGCCAAATCCAGACCTCCTAATCCTATGATTATTCTTATCTATCTAAATATTTGGCTTCCATATGCTTAATTACATTGATTTATAGGATATCCATGGCTTTAGTATGATTCGCGTCAACCTAAGATGAAAACAATTGCTGATGAAGAAGGTGTAACGTGAAAAACAGCTAGGTCGGCCTCCATCAAGAGAATTCTTGTAAAAACAACATAGAATGATGTGCAAACCCAAGGGAAGGTTGACCACAAGCCAAGGAACGTTAGAAGCAATGAAATTAGGCTCCATAAGCTACGAGAAAGATCCACAAGATTATCCATTAGCAAATAGGTCCGAGCAGTTCCAGTGCTCTAAGCTAGAAAACTATCCTAGATTCTGGAAGTGATAACTTGTCAGAAAAAGATCCAAACGTCCCACGGACTTAGGATAAGGTAGATGAACATGTCCACAAGCAAAATCCAGCTCCGCAAGGTCCGGTGTGCAAATGCAAAGAAACACATAAAGAAATATTGAAACTGCAAAACAGAAAGCAAGAAATAAAGAAAATATTTTTGGTTGATGCAAGATTGCCAAGAACCAAGGATGCTTCTACATCAAGAAGCTTCCTCCTTTGTTGTATTTCTCTATATAAATTTGTCTTGGACATCATTATGCATCTTATGTTTTCCAAATGAAGTGTGATGCTATTGGAATTAATCTAGATTGTGGGTTTTTTAATTGAATACTCTTGTTGAAGAAGCCTAGGCACAATATTATATTGTAAATGCTAAGTTTACTAGAAATACAAATAATTACACTTTTAGAGTGTAGGGTTTTTATGCTAAAAGGGTTTTCACTATGTATATTGTGTATTCATTGTGGTATTCTATTTGCATTTTTATTATCTCTGTATGAATGTGTTAAGATTTGTAAAGAAAATCTATGCTATCTTTCCCACTATATTAGTTTTAGGAAGCCTTTTGTGCACCTTTTCTTCCTTTTAGAATTTTGGTATGGTTCCTTCATTGTATGTCATTATAATTTATGCAAAGATTACTTGGGGTTGGGGTTATAGTTTGGGAAGAAGTAGATTAGTAGAGATTTAGATTATCACTCATATAAGATCCTTTCTAGTAGAAATGAATTAGATGAATATTTTTAATGAATGCTTCACAAATATTCAAACAAAAAAAAGAGGAAGAATTTTCTACATGATAGTTAGGAAATACAAGAATAAATTAAGCTTCATAGTAGAAAATAACTATAAATAATTAGAATATGTTGAACCCAAGACTTCTTAGGTGTCTCCCTTACCTAATGAATAAAATGTTGTGCTACTAACTAAAATATTCTAGTTATATCTAAGGATCCAAAAGATAGGAGATTTGACACATGTAGAGGGTTTTTTGATAAAAACACACAAGGGAATGAACTAAAAATAAGGAAAAGTCAAATAGGATACAAGGTAAAATGAATCCATACCTTCCATTACAATCAACACTAATAAAACACTAAAGAAGAAATAATAGAGAAAAAGTGAAGATTACTAGAGATTTTGAAAGATTGAGTCCAATGGGCTAAAACATATGTAAATAAAATAAGGACTTCTAGAAAAAGAAAAAATTTGGGTGAATGATAACTTTAAAATAAATCTTCATAATATAAATTAATAGATAGAGGGAAAAGAAAACAAGAATCTAACCTATTACAAAAACATGGTGGCAAGGAAACTACTATAAACTATACCCCAAACTTTAGAGTCACTAATAAAATCTTCTACCAAATCCCTATTACACATGAGCAAACAAAAAAGGGAAGTAGAACAATGGTCACTACAAAAATCCAAAATACAAAAGATCAAGCTTAGAGGAGATTGTTATAGTACAATGAATTATTAAAGTGGGGAGATGAGATATAATAGGATCAAAAGAAGATAACTCAAAATAAATATCAACTAATAGAAGAAAACAAATTACATCTATAAAAGAAAATAAACCAAAGTAAACTACGAGAAAATAAATAAATTATGGAGATAAGAAAAAATGGTAAGAAAGTACAAAAAGATGAGGTTCTATATGTAAACACACTATCAATTGCTACTACAAAGAGGGAAAAACTTGGATGTAGCGAATAAATGTACCTAGAGACTACAAAAATAAACAGGGAGAAGATTTTTGAGGCTATGTTGTGCTTCATGTTAGACAACCCATCTTCTATAAAAGATATTTATAGGGAAATTCATGGACTAGATCAGATTTTATGCAAGAGGGAAAATAAATCTCAATTTAATGCATGCAAGAATACCTATAAGTACTAATTACCATCGATTTATTGCTTGAAATTAATATTGAAATAATTCTCACTCATTAAGGACTTCATTTTTCTTGGTTTAAGCACAAAATATTGGTTGTAACTCGATCCTCATTCAGTTCTCTAGCTATACCCTTATGTATGACGCATGGCTCCAAATATTTGATTTTAACTCTATAGGTATTTGCCTTCCTACCTTAGCCTTCTCAACCATTCTTATTAAGCTCTATAGGCATGGGTAATTAAAAAAAAATGCCTTAAAATTTATCTTTCATAGATGTCATCATATTCTTCATCTCCATGTGCCTTATGGTACTTTTCGTTTCAAAACTCTATGACGACAAATCGTTTGGTTAAAGCATTTAAAGTATGGCTTTAAATCTGCAATTCCCATTAATTTATGAAAGAACAAAGCTGGAAATCTAAGGTGTTTTCCTTTGTGTATTTAGGAGAGTCCCTGGCATAGATAGTAAATGGGTTACAAATAATAAAATCCTTGATGTCATATATTTATTCAATATCTTTGTTATCCCAATTGTTGAAAGAATTCGTGATAATTTTGTGAGAAATGTTCGTACAAGGGATTCATTTTTTCTAACAAGTAACAAGGGAGTTATAATCTTATCTTCCATATCATCATCCAAGCCAAAGACACATAAAGAATCATTACAATTGTCATGTTGCAGGCCTCAAAATTACATGTCATAGAGAAAATGGGGCCAAAATGATTTTTTTAACCTCGTTAGACAAAACTTATCATTGCAATCAATATTAAGAAAGAATAAAGATGTATTTAAGTTATAAATTTAAATAACAAATTATGCTCATTACATAAAGTTGACCTGTTAAAAGTTATAAAAAATGAGATCGAGGATTTAAATATATTTGTTTATAACTTGTTATATTTGAATTTATTTATGCACATGTGTCATTTATATAAAAAAATTGTGAATTGAAAAAATAGATCAAAATCCATATTTCAAATATAAACATGTCACCTATAATATAAACATTAAATATAAAATTTTGTACATGCTCATACATCAAATTTGAATTACATGTAGATGTCCATGTTTTGTCATTTATCAAACTTAACCAAATGTGGATATATGTGCCATAAGTCTAATATAAATTATAAATTTCCATGTCAAATATAAACATAAAATAAATGCATTTTGTGCACAATAATATTAACTAGATGTTTTGGTCATCAACATGAATCCTAGTTGTGTGACCCGCTAATGGAGAATCATACTCTAATTGATGAATTGAGCCCTACAAAATGTACACAATTTATGGAATACATATAGCACATATATATTTATAGCCTACATGTATATATAACATAACTTATCTCACTTGTATACTATTGTCAAGTGAAGAATGCATGGATACATGCTCTATGCTCAAACTAGGAATAATGCCCACTATCTCAACCTAGACATGTGTGCAGGTATACATAAAAAAAAAATTCAAACATAATTTAATTATGATATTAAAGAACATAATTTAAATTTTATATAATACGTTGACTGAAAAATCTTTAAAAAATATGTATTCTTATGTAGTAGTTGCACTAAGAGGAACATCATCTCTAGCCCAATATACATAAGTAGACACATAAGTCCTTGTTGTATGCACAATAGAATCTACCTCTATTGAATATCTCTCATCAATATATGTGTGTAATGGATTGTGAAGGTGATATGGCTAAATTCTAAAGAAAGTGACTTTATGAAACTAATAGTATTTGGAAGCTACTCTATGAATGGACCAAGTTCCATAGACTGTAGAGGAGAGTAGCTCTAGTATGCAACTCCTACCCAGTAGAGGGTCTACCTCTAAGATATGTATCGAAATATTATGGGTCAAGTGTTGGGCTCTTAGAATTTGCAAGGATGTTATCTACATTTCTACCAACATCTAACAAAGGGATGCCCTATTGTAATGATATCACTCAACAAGCCCTCATTAGGTCCTAAGACAAAAGGTGTGTCAACATATGAATTTGACCATCATCTATAATATGGTTAAGATCATCTGAATATGAGATAACAACAACATGATAGTGATTTGAGTGAGTTGATGGTGGTCTGCATGATATAGACAACCTACATATGTGCCTCATCAAGTATTGCCCCACTTGATATCAAGATATCATCTAAGTTTGTGAAGAAATATCAATAATGCTATTGACTAATTTCCTTTGGGAAGCAATAAATACATGATCAACAATATTGGTGAGTGAGGGAGATATTTTGGGCATCCTATCACCAACCAATTTCCCATATGTAGGAGGATTTCAATCTATGCAATAATATGCATCCCTATCACATACTCTACCACACCCTTGCCTTGATGTGGAGGAAAATTTAAGTAGTTGGCATTGAGGCTTAAATAAATCTCAGTGACAACTATTATGCAAAATATAATCATGGAATTTGATCATTATTAGGATAAAAACCATGTGTAGCAATAAATATAGGATATATCAATAGTGTTGATGGTGCTTATGAAAAAAATAGGGTTTTCTTTATAGTTTCTAGGATTTGTTTCTTTGTCATGTAGCTAAAACCTAGTCCCATTCCATATCTAGCCACACAAGCTATTCCCTTACAACTTTCATCTTCTTTGGTGCTCAATGATAGGCCCTATTGATGAATAATGATGAGCAGTAAATACTCAACTAAAACTAAGAGGGGGGGTGAATTAGTATAGACAAAAACTTCCTTAAACCACTTTGACTGCAAAGACTACACTAACTAGTAAACAACATCACCAATCTAAATCAGGGCACTACCGGTAAAACACAGTGAGACTGTGAAAGACATAAACCGGTAACACTTAGATCTCCACACAACCTAATATCTCATTTCCACTTCACCCATATGCATAAGCAAGTAATACATCATCAGGAATATAATGACCACTGGATCAACATGCTTTACCACTTAACAGAAAACACTAAGACATCACATGAAAAGCATCACACATAACACATTGATTTTTCACGTGGAAACCCAATTGGAAAAAACCACGGTGGGGATGAATACCCACAAGTTGTTCTTTGAACTCTTCTGAAGTCCGCTCTGTTAGGAGCCTAGTCTGGTTAAGGACTTTACAACAGGTTCTGCTAGGAACCGATCCTGCTAGGGATCACCCGGTTAAGGGATGGCTAAATACCCTGTTAAAGGTTAGAACCCTGTTAAAGGTTACCTCACAAGAGGATTTGAAGAACTCAATGATTTTGAGTCACCCTATTAAAGGATTTACAAAAAGCATGTTAAAGCTACCTGGTAAAGGGATTTTCAAACTGCTGAAATGGTTAGAAGTCAACAGGTAAAGCATTGATCTAATAACATCACTTAATGCCAAGGCATATCCACTTCAGTTCCTATACATCTGCAATCACACTCTGCAGATCTCTACTCACTGCACTGGTCTGGAAAGAATCAAGTATCTCTTCGCTTGGATACACACATAACATTTGCCAACAACTTCACCATGCAAATCATCATCGACCTTATAGACAACAATTAGGTCGGTAGCCAAAAATTAAAACCCTAAGCATCTAGGTTAACAATACAGTCGGTCCAATCCTTACAGTTCTGTCACATTGCATAGGGTGAAACAATCTTGAACACATCTCAAGACGTTCTCCATCGCTCATTCTTTGCCGCTTTTGGAAGCTAATAACCCATCACGCGCTCTCCACTATTTACTGAGACTTCGCACATTCCCGAGGTAGATAGAATCAATCTTCTTCATGCAAGATCCTCAAGGAAATCCTTCATGCGCACAAGGTTGATGTGGCAACATGATCTAATCTTCATTTCAATGCTAACTCATCACAGGATATCATCGGTCGAATCACACAGACTTGGAATGCGTCAACCGGAAACCCTGAAGCCGAGACTACCAGCTGGTAGTCATATCAAATGAAACCTTGATACAAACTTTGCATATACCGGTTCACATTCCAACAGACCGGTTCACCTTTTCACATATACCAGTTCACCTTTTCACATATACCAGTTCACATCATCATACTGGTTCACATCATCATATCGGTTCACTTCATACCATCATACCGGTTCTCTTGCCAACTTGCTTTTTTCAATATACCGGTTCATACTTCAACATATTGATATCAATGACAACATACAATATCATCATGTCAACCAACTCTACACATATGCCAACACCTGTAACCTTGTAGCCCCTCCTTCAGCTGTTGTTGATCCTCCCGCTGGTGGTCACCTCTTGTTCCCCCTTGTAATGGGGTGTTATATGATAGCATAGCTTGGACAGTTGTTGGTAGAAGGAGGAAATGTCCTTCCTCTTCCCCCATTATTCTTTTGAGGGTAAGGAAAGAGAATTCTGATGTATGAGGTCAAGACACTAGTCTCCTACCAAGTCCCAACTCTAGTCAAAATATCTCTCTCCCTTCTTCTTCTTTTTCCAACTTTTCCCAATCTCACCTCTCATGAGATTCACTCCATTTGCCTTGATGGCTAACATTTATTGGGTCTAGGCCCTTCTCGTGCTTATCTAATTAAAACAAACAAAACTTGATATTTGATATTTGATATTTTTTAAACATAAAGTAATAGAAAACTGTATTTTAGATGGAAAAACATTGGATTCTTGTTTGGAGAAACATTATTGCTTATTGTTAATGATTGTGTGAGAATAATATTGAGACCTTTGACGAGATGGCCACTCAACGGAAGGATTAGAGTGCATGATAAAGATAGGTAGTTTAGTTTTTCCTTGAGTTTATGTTTGCATAATTGTGATCATCTTTGTTATAACTTGCAAGTTTAATGTGTTTAATGTTATCTCTATTTTTGGGTTACTTTTTCTATTCCTATCATATTTGTTATTTATGTTATTTTTTATATTATTGTTATATCTATAGTTGGTGTTGTCTACATCATAAATGTGATTTGTTACATTTCTTTGTAAGATCATATTTGTGTGAAAGAAAAATTGTGTATTCCGTAGCTACAAAAATTTAGATTGTTGTTATATTCTACACTCCATTCTAATTATGAGGATAATAAAGTTGAATCATTGCTAGCTTTGATTCATAGGCAATTTTTTAGCGAAGTACTTGTAATTTTTGACTGATCAAGGCAATAGAATCCCAGCTCCTTTTGCCTATATACATGTTAACATGGACTTAAGAAAAGCGATCAAGCACACCACTTGTTTATCTTCATCTTGGGAGAAAGGCTATAGCAACTAGATTATGAATATATTCCTATCAAATTCTTTGGGTGTGACATGATAGGGGACATGGCCAAGAGTTGTGATAAAAATATCAGAGAAGCTGGCGATAGGGTAGAAAAATGGTCAAATCCCAATTCCCCTCGAGACTCTAAGGATGATGTGCATGCCATTTTAAATGTGAAGGGAGGCAAAGTAGATTTGGAAGAGAGAGCGGATCATACCATGGCCCTGAACAGGTCTGAGGGGGGTATGGAACATAGGAGACTTCTATCTAGGGAAGAGTCAGTAAGCAATGGTATTTAGTCTCGGGGCATAGCTCGGGAATGGGAGGCGGAGGTGATATCTCCCATCCATTTGTATAAAGTGAGTGATCACATATCTACCCATGAGAAGGGTTCTCTTCTTTCTAAAATCAAGGATTCCATAGTCACAAGTGGAAAGGATTCTGAAAAAGAAAATGAACGGTTCATTTCCACTAGAAGAACCAAAAACATTAGAGGAAAGAATCGAATTCCTATGGGCATTGGGGGAATAACACTCAGGCCTCGATGAGGCAATTTGTATCTAATAGAGGCGAGCACCTCCTTGAACCCAATAAGTTATGAAGCTTCTTAGTTGGGATATCTGGGGCCTAAATGTTCTGGAGAATTGTCATTTACTTAAATGGATCATCGAGATTGAATGTCCTAATTTAATGATGCTTCAGGAGTCCAAAACGGAAAGAGAAATTCTTATCAATTTAGTCTAGAGACTCTGGAAAAATGGTGAAGGAGTGGCTCACCAATGGGACTGCCAGTGGCATGGCTATTCTATAGATTAACAGGAATTGAAGGGGTGGAAGTTAAGTCCAAGTTTTCCTATGCTAATGTCAAATGCAGAATGGTTAGGTACAGGGATACCTTTTTGGTGTCCAATGTGTATGGGCCAAATGTGGCTGGTGACAAATTAGAGTTGTGGGACTATCTCAAAAATTTCAAATTGTTGAAGGGTGTTTATCATTGGCTTGTTGGGAGAAATTTTAATGAAATTTTATCTCGTGAGGAAAAGAGGGGGGCGAGTCACTTAACTCACGGGGATCTTTAACTTTTAGAAAATGTTGTGAAGATTTGTTTATCACTGACATCAAACCTAAGAGAGGTTGGTTTACCTGGTCTAATAAAAGAGCAGGAGATGACAATATCAATATCACATTCAATAGATTCATGGTGTTTCTGATTGGTTTGGTTTTTTTAGTATTATCATTTGGTGGTTCTACAACTGAACCATTTTTTTAAATTCTTTAAATCAATTGAAAACTTCTAAATTCCTCTTTAGAAAATATACCCATGTCTTAATGCTATAATCATCAATAAATGAAAAATAATCTGTGAATTTTTCAATGGAAGGGACATCTACAAGACCAAACATATCAGAATGAACAAGATCCAACACACCACAAGATCTTAAGAACTCAAGTAAAACTGAATGCAGTTTTTTTTTTTCATAAATGCAATGCTCACATAAATCAAAATTAAGATTACAATCATTCAAACCTTCAAGAAGATTTTTACTTTTCAAGGTCCTTAGACCCTTTTCTCCAATGTGGCCAAGCCTTTGGTGCCATAACATAGTTTCTCTGTAGGTAAATTTTCTTCAAAAGAAATAGCACCCTTAGGCACCCAAAAGCCATGTCCATCTATTGAAGGTGAAACTGTCACATCTTCCAACGGATTATCCATAGATTTGTTTTTCATAGAAATGCTATTACACTCAACAATGTATGCTTCTAGCTTGTCTAATGTGCCAAATTTGACACCTTTAGCAATCACCATAGCACCTCTAACCATTTTACATCTTGCATAAAAAAAACTACATGCACACTTGAATCTATCAAATTGCTTAAAAATAACAAATTTTGTGCTAGTCCAGTGATATACAACACACCATTAATCATTTTTACTCTACCATCAGAAAAATTGACTCTAACTTTACCATGACCAACAATATCTAAATGAGTATCATCACCCAAGTACACCTTACCTCCATTAAATTTTTCATATTCTTGAACTCGGAATCATCATCAAACTTCTTTTTCTTCTTTTCTTCTTTACATGGAAGTGTCCAGATTTACCACAATTATAACAAATGATTTTGGACTTTCCAAGAGATTTAGATCTCCCTTTAGACTTGGATTTATCACACTTCTCATACTTTTTGCCATTTTCCTTAGTTCTTCCACGAATAGTTAGGGCTTCATTGAAACTGATGGATACCTTCCTCTACATCTCTTCACCAAGAAAGAAACCTTCCACATCTTCTGAATTCAAAACAATAGAAGTACTATCAATAGCCATAACAAGAGAATCTCATGAAACGGGAAAAGAATAAAGTGAGATCTGAAATTTCTTCCCCTCCATCTTGACACCAATAGATGCCAATTGAGCTACACCACCATATTGAACACTTTTAGGTGGTTTGTAATTCATCCACCCTCTTCCATTCTCAAGGAATACAATTTCTTCCTCAAGAAAATCTTATTCACTAAAGTTTTGGGTTGATGTATCTGACCAAGTTTCTTCCACAGCTTCTTAATAGAGATCTCTTCATGGACATTGATTAGAATAGAGTTTTCCAAGCACAATCTTATTAGACTCTTGGTTTTACAGTCCATACAATCATATTGAGTAGTTGTAGTAGGATTTGTAGGTTTGGAGACCTTGTCATCAATAGCATCCTATGGATCTCGATCTATTAGCAAATCGTCCATCTTTAGCTTCCACATCTCAAAATTATTTTTAAAAAAAATCTCCACCTCTAATCTCCATGATGAACTTGCCATCTAAAAATTCTTGCAATAAGATCCCACAGTATCTTTTGCACAAGCTCTTGCTCAAATCTAGATTAGTTCAAAAAAAAGAACAACCCACAATTGAAACCAAAGGTGATCATGCTCCGATGCCACTTGCAAGGAAATTATGGTAGGGAAACAACTTCCTACATTAATCTTAAGAGGAGGGTAATGCAAAAATTTATATATTTTAACAACAGGTAAAAAAGTTTAATAGAAATAAACATAAATAGCATGCAAACCACAACACAATCATTTACATGGGGAAAACCCTTTCGGGAGGAAAACCCCACTCTCCAAAATCCACCCAATATGTTATTAAAAAATCAAAAATAAATTATAATATACTTTCATAGCAAGCTTCTCACAGGAGTATCACCGAAGAAGATCCAGAGACAACTCAACAGCTATCAAAATCTCATAATGCATCACAATACATAGTCATAATACAATACCCTCATAATATAGGGTAACCTTCTAGGGCAAACAAAGCACTCAAAATATCCATTGTTTAGTCTATGATCTAATAATAAAATGTCAATGTTTACAATGATAAATTATACATAAAATGTGGCTTTATCAACTATCAAGCACTCTAGATGCGCTTTCACAACATACAGAATGCACTAGTAGGAAAATCTAGCATTCCTTATCCAACACTTAAAATGCACCTTAAGTGGAAAAAACACAAGTGTCTATCCATCCATCTAAACACACAAGTACCTTTTTAGTATTGCAAGGTCGAGACGTTATTTTGCTAACAAATCTCCCACTTGTCGAACACCTTGCAAGAGAAACAAGAAGGGTACCAACATATTTTTATTCATAGGTGTCGAGAAGCCCATAGAATCTGAACACCATCAGAACTTCTTTGTGCTCACAACCTTAGCTAAAGAACCTACAATATTCATTAAAGTCTCTACCCTAACCAACTTCACCTTACCATCCTCGACCATATCTCTAATAAAATAACACTGAACATCAATGTCCTTGGTCTTGACATGAAAAGTTGGGTTCTTAGTTAGGCATATCACACACTGACTGTCACAATAAATTTTCACTGTACCTTCTTTTATTTCAATATTTGAACATAGACTCTTAAGCCAAGTGGATTCTTTACAAGCATGAGTAGCTACCATATACTCTTCTTCAGTAGTGGACTAAGCAACCACAGTTTGTCGCTTACTCATCCAATTGATTGCACCATCAAATAATATATACACATAAGCACTAGTGGATCTCTTGCTATCAACATCACCTGCCCAGTCTGAATCTACAAAACCATATATATCAAGGGAAATATCATTTCCTATCAAATTACCATGATATCACAAAGAATACTCTAAGGTACCCTTCAAATATTTGAAGAATCTTTTAATTACATCCTAATGAACTCTACCAGGATTAGACATATATCTGTAAATAAATCCTACTGCTTCGGTAATGTCTAGTCTAGTATAGACCATAACATACATCAAACTTTCAACCACACTTTGGTAAGATACTTTGCTCATGTCTTCCATCTCTGATGGGGATGTAGGACAATCTGAAATAGATAACTTTGTTCCAACCTTAAAAGAAACTCATAATGGTATACAATCCTACATGTTAAATGTTTACAAAACTAAAATCACATACTTACTATGGTCTAGTCATAACTTTGTGTTCACTCTATCTCTTCAAGTTTTCATCCTTATATTGTGTTTAGTTGCACCAAGATCTTTCATTTGAAAGTCAACATCAAATTGATACTTCCATTATGAAATTGTTGGAGTAATTGGGACACTTTATCTAGTTATTTATTAATTGGGTCCTTTAATTACTTTTTGGCTTATACTAAACTTAGGTGCTTTTTTCTTTTATTTAATTAGGCTAATAATAGCTTAAGTTGTGTCATTCATTACGATTGTAACATTTGGTGCTAGTTAATTTAATCTTCCACTAGGGTTTTGCATCTAGGGTTTCATTCATCATTTTGTAAGGATCAATTCATTCATTTCAATCATATTCTTTTGTGCAATTGATACAAAATTCTCAAGTTGTGTTGATCATATTATTCTCTCTTGATTTCTTTTGTGTGATAGGTGTTTTGCTTGCAGATGATTCTTGGCTCCTGTGGTCATATTATCAACCTCTACATGGTATCAAAGTAGATCTGATAATCTCATGTCCATATCACTAAGGGATCCAACCTTGAGAGATTTTTTGTGCACATTGAACTCAAACAAAGGTTGTCATTGTGTTTGCAACATGCCAAAACCCTAAGATTGACTATCATTTTGTCAAAAATTGAGCAGTTGAAGTTTTGGGTTAGTTTGACTGAGGGCACAAAAATCAAGGAAAAATCTAGCGGTAGTGAAAAAAATGGGCACTTTGGGGTGAAATCAACCTTAACATCATGCTCAGAGCAACTAAGAAGCCTAGAATTGACTATCAAAACACAAAATTTTGAGTAGTTAATTTTTTTTCAATTTGTACCTATCGTACAAAACCGTACGTGTGCAACAGGAATAGTGCACAGTCGAAAAAAAAAATTCACAGGTTGTTCAATTTTTTTGTGATTTTTTTTTAATTGCTCAAAAAAATTCATAAATATTGATTTTTTCACTAATAGAGGGGTGAATTAATTCCCTTGCAAACACCTATATGGCCATGCAGGTTTGTTGTAGCGTGCATGTGTTAGATTTGTGTGTGCTACAACCTATGCTAAAATCATCATTACATGTACACATAATCTTAGAATATTCTACACAATCATCAACCACATGTCAACTAACATCATCAACCTAGTCATCGCCAAGTGTCACCTGTTGTTGACCATGTTATAGGTGTGATTTGTTCTAGTGTTGATCATGAGACTATGTGTGCTATATTGAACTTTGAGTGTCCCCATATATTTTGGACTAAACTTTAGGAGATGCATGGAGACCCTCATATCTCTTCATTTCTAGATGATCTTGTAGTAGATTGTCTTCTTCCCTTGCACATGCATATTTCATATCCTTTAATGATGATACTTTAGAGGAGCTTAAGAATATCACGGGTCTTATTTGTTCCAATAGATCAAAGATTCTCTTTATGTTCCCACTCCTCACATTGAGACTCCATCTCCTGCTTCTTCAAAGATCAATTTAGTTCAGTAGGTTGATTGTTCCCTTCCAGTTTCTACTTTGTGGGATGAGTTCTTGCTAGATATTGGAGGGTTATTTGATACATCAATCAGTCTATAAATTGGAGACATGATTGAGACTATTTCATTCCTCTTTGATGACAAATTGTGCATTCCTATCATCTCATCTTCAGTACCTTCAGAGGTTGTTCATCAGGTATCTTCATAGAAAATTAATCTTTCTTCAATTGATTTGGCATGTCATGATTCAAATGAGTGGGAATTTGAGCAAACTTTCATGGCACACATCATGAGACTTCCTTCCATCTCCTTTCATGGATTTACTTCCACCTTGGCCATTGGATATGTTTCTTCCCAAGGTGAGGAATTTTGTTTGTCGCACTTCAATCATCTTCAGCATTCAAGCAATCAACTTTGGCATTGGAGCTTCTTTAGTATTGGGGGATAAATCATCTCTTTTTATCTCTCTTATGATGGGGACATTCATTGTACTACTATGACAGAAGTAGTCCTTGGGAGGTCACATTGAGTCCTCCTTCATTACTTCTTTCACATTGAGTCTTCCTTGGGGGGTCACATTGAATGCATTTATTGTCTTATCTCTCTTTTGAAGAGAGTTTTGTCCTATTGGGATTTCTCATTTTCTCCAATTGTGAGAGTTTCATTCCTTTGCATTGGTTTTTACATGAGTACCTGATTAGGCCTTTGTTGCCAAGACTCATTCATGCAAGCATTCATCTTAGCTTTTTCAACTACTCCCTAAGTTAATCTTAAGGGGGGGTGTTGGAGTAATTGAGACACTATCTAATTATTTATTAATTAGCCCCTTCAATCACCTTTTCACTTAAGCTAAACTTCGATGTTTTTTTTTTCTTTTATTTAATTAGGCTAATGATAGCTTAAGTTGTCTTGTTCATTATGATTGTGACACTTGGCACTAGCTAATTTAAACTCGCATTAGGGTTTTGCATCTAGGGTTTCATTTATCCTTTTACAAAGATTCATTCGTTCATTGTAATCATATTCTTTTGTAATCAATACAAAATTCTCAAGTTATGTTGAGCATATTGTCCACTCTTGATCTCTTTTGTGTAACAAGTTTTTTTGCTTGCAGATGATTATTGGCTCCTATGGTTGTATCATCAACCTCTACAGAAATAATGCATTTCCCTTTACCAACGAATAACATATCATCAACATATAATGCAATAAATAGGAAATGATCACCATCATATTTATAATAAACACAGTGATTTAATTTAGAATGCTCAAACCCCAAAATCAACACATGTATCAGTTTTTTGGTACCACATCCTAGGACTATGTTTGAGGCCACACAAAGATTTCTTCAATTTACAAACCAAATTACTTTTACCTTTTACCATGTAGTGCTCTGGATGTGTCATATAAATATCCTCTTCCAAATCACCATGAAGGAACACAATTTTCACATCCCTTTTCTCAACCTCTAAATCATAAGCAACAACAATAGAAAGAAAAAGTCTAATGGTGTCATTTTCGCAACAGGAGAAATATCTCACCATAACAACACCCCCAACTTGAGAGTAGCCTTTCACAACCGACCTTAATTTATACTTCTCAATATTTCCATCTAAAATAATATTTTCTTGAACACCCATTTGCAACCAATAGATTTTTGTCCTTCAGGCAATGGTATAAGATTCCATACATCATTGTTTTTCAAAGCTACTATTTTTGTTGGTATGTGGTGAGTAATCATGTTGCTAGACTTAAATTTTGGTGACTTTTTCAGTCGTGTTTCCCCCTATATCAATTAGTATTGATACATGAGTGTGGGTGGTTGCAAGGGGGTACCCCATTGCAGGGTCCAAGGGCCATGCAACCTAGTGGGGGATTTGAGGGGCAACACCCTCTAAGCCTCCTTTTATGATCATTTATTATTATAAATCTTGACTATTTATCATTGGGTCATAGATCTAATGGCGGATATTTGTTGCTTTGTTTTCCCTATAAGGCAACCCTATTTTACAAGGACATTGCATTATAGTTGGATATCATATTGTAGTTTTCTCTTCAGTGGATAATTGAAAAGAAGTGGACGATTGTTTCTTTGTTGGATGTAACTCACTTTGGATGAACTACGTTAAATCTCTTTGTTATTGTAATTTGTTGTTTTTGCCTCTATTTTTTGTATTATATATAATAGTTTTTATTGATCCAATTTTCCTTTAAAACCCTAACAATTTCTTCATCCATGGCATTTTTTTCAAGATTTTTCATCATTGATACTTGATGCCTTTTCTACAGATCTAGATTCATTCCAATTAGTATTCAAAGAAAAAATACATCTCCAATCATCAGGTGAATTCTATGTCTTATAGAGCTTTGAACAAGCTAAGCTAGAGGTTCTTCCTCTTCTGAAGATACAGAGCTAGATGACCTTCCTCAACTTCTTGCCTATCTCGGGGTCTTGGTTCAACTCTTTCAAGTGTAAAAGAAAATTGAATCACATCTTCCTATTTAGTTTGTTTGGCTGCAATGTAACATGAGGCTTAGTTTCTCTAAAAATAACACTTCTACTATATTACCTTATGTACAATTGGTTTTGAAAGCTTGTATCCTTTCACACGGTAACTATATTCAATGAAGATACATTTCACAACTTTGTTCTCCAACTTTGTTTGCTTCTCCTTTGGCACATGTGCATATGCCTGACAACCAAAAACTCTAAGATGTCTCAATGAAGGCTTATGACCCAACCATGCCTCCATAGGTGTTTTATCAACAAGAGCTGATGTAGGAGACCTATTAATCGGGTAGAAACAGTGGCAACAGCTTCAACCCAAAACCTTTTTCTTAGACTGGAGCACCACTCAACAAACTCCTAGCCTTCTCCATCAGTGTCTTGTTAATTCTTTCTACAATGGAAGAAATGCCTACAAGACCAAATAAATAAGAATGAATAAGATCCAACACACCATAAGATTTATGAATGTACAATTTGGCTATGAAGGTAGCCACCCAAGATCTAGAGGCCTAATGGAAAACACAATAATTAGAGAGAATCAACCTAACAAGAATAAACTATATTCCTATCAAAATGCAATGGAATCGGTATGAATGTACATAAGAGACCCCTTGGTTAAATAGGCTAAGGTGAAACATAGGAAAGCATAATATTATGACAAGTGTCTTAATCTTATGACATGATACATAAAGTGATAACTTATCACCCACCTTAGGTGGAAAAGTGATAACGTGATAAAACCACTAAAGCTAGAAGTTCTACATGAGGTAGAAAGTGATAATGTGATAAGCCCACTAAAGTGAGAATCTTCCTATGTAGTCCCTAAGTAAATTTAATTAATGTATAATTAGAACCTAAGTGAAGAACTAACAAGGTACAACACCTTAATTACACCAACAATGGGAGCTTGAGTAAAACTAGACATGATTTCATTTTTCATAAATGCAATGCTCGTAGAAATCAAAATCAAGATTACAATCATTCACACCTTTATCAACGTTTTTTAATTTTTTAATGTCCTTAGACCCTTTTCTCCTATGTGGCCAAGCATATGGCGCCATAACATAATCTTCTTTGTAGGTAACTTTGCTTTAGAAGAAAGAGCACCCTTAAGTACCCAAAAGCCATGTACATCTGTTGAAGGAGAAACCCTCACATCTTCCAACGAAGTATCCACAGATTTGTTTTTCATAGAAGTGCTATTACACTCAATAGTGTATAGTTCTAGCTTATACAATGTGCCAAATCTAACACCTCTAGCAATCACCACAACACCTCTAACCATTTTACATCTTGCATCAGAAAAGACTACATGTACACTCACATCTATCAGTTTTCTCATAGATAACAAATTTTGTACTAGTCCATGGATATGAAACACACCATTGATCCTTTTCACTCTACCATCATCAAATATGATTCTAACTTTTCCACAACCAACAATATCTCAATCAGAATCATCACCCAAGTACACCTTATCTTCGTTAAATTCTTCATATTTAGAAAACCAATCTCTATTGGAAGTCATATGAAAAGATGCACTTGAGTCAATTAACTATGCATCATTATCTGCATGAGTAGCTAAAGCTACAAAGAATGCATCACCATCTTCCTTCTTGAACTTAGAATCACAACCAAACTTATTTTTCTTATTTATAATATTTGCGGAAGTTTCCAGATTTACCGTAATTCCAACAAATGACTTTGGACTTTCCAATAGATTTGGATCTCCCCCTCGACTTGGATTTATGATGCTTCTCATATGTCTTTCCTTTTTCCTTAGGTCTTCCACAAATAGTTAGGGCTTCCTTTGAATTGATGGATACCTTTCTCCACATCTCTTCAATAAGCAAGGCACCCACCACATCTTGAAACTTCAAAACAATAGAAGTACTATTGATAGTCATAACAAGAGAATCACACGATTCAGGCAAAGAACAAAGCAAGATTTGACATTTCTCATCCTACTCCATCTTGACACCAACAAATGCAAATTGAGCCACCGCAATATTGAATGCTTCCAAGTGGTTTGTAATTCGTCCACACTCTTTCATTCTCAAGAAATATAATTTCTTCAAGAAAATATTATTCACTAAAGATTTGGTAGTTGATACATCTCACCAAGTTTTTTCCATAGTTTCTTTGTAGAGCTCTCTTCATGGACATTGATTAGAAGAGAGACTGTCAAGCACAATCTGATTAGACCCTTAGCTTTATAGTCCATAACATCATACTAAGTAACCATAATAGGAATTGTAGGTCTAGAGGCCTTCTCATCAACAACATCCCACAAATCTCAATCTATTAGCAGATCCTCCAACTTCAAATTCCACATCTCAAAATTATTTCTAGAAAATTTCTCCTCCTCTATTCTTCCTAACAAACTTGTCATCTGAAAATTCTTGCAACAAGATCACTAAGTATATTCAGCAAAAGCTCCCACACAAATTTGGATTAATTCAAAAAACCCGACAAACCACAACTAAAGCTTAAGGTGATCGGACTCTGATACCACTTGTAAGGAAGTTATGGTAGCAGAACAACTTCCTACACTAATCTTGAGATGAGGGTAATGCGGAAAAATTACAAATGTTTACAACAATTATAGAAACTTAACACAAATAAACATAAATAGCATGCCTACCACAATACAGTGATTTATATGGGAAAACCCTTTTGGGAAAAAAACCCCACACTCCAAAAGCTACCCAGATTATTATTAAATAAATGACAACATATTACAATATACTTGCAAAGCAAGCTTCTCACAAGAGTATCACAAAAGAAAATATAAATGCAACTCAACAGCTATCAAACTCTCAGGATACATAACAATACATAGTTGTAATACAATGCTTTCATAATATAGGGTTTCCTTGTAGGGAAAACAAAGCACACAAAATATCTACCATTATATCTATGACCTAATGATAAACAATCAATATTTACAATGATAAATTATACATAAAATGTGGCTTTATCAACTATCGGGTACTTTGGATGCACTTCCAAGCATATAGAATGCACCAGTAGGAAAATCCAGCATTCCTCATCCAACACTATGAATGCACTATCAACTATCGAGCGCTTAGAATGCACCAATACCCTTATACTATTGCAAGGTTGAGACACCATTTTCCTAACAAGGACTTTCTTGTGAGTATCAAGAGGAAACTTGGATTCAATGAATCTTGGTGTAAGTGGGTTCATAGTTGCGTTTCATCTACTTCTTATGCGATCCTTATTAATGGTCTTCCAGCTCATTTCTTCAATGCTAGTAGGGGGTTGTGTCAGGGCCATCTTTTATCTCCCTTCCCTTTTCTTATTTTTGTTGAGGCTCTCAGTAGAAGTATGAAAAACAAGGTTAGAAATGGTAAGTTTAAAGGTCTGCAAGTTTTGCATGGGGTAAATAATATCACTCATTTGGAATATGTAGGTGACTTCTTTTTGGAGAGGTTGAAGCTAGGGAGACCCATGCTTTTAAGAAATTTTTGATGTAATATGAGAAAGCTACTAATCAAAAAGTGAATGAGAATAAGTCTCAAATATATTTCTTGAAGTTTCTCTATTTGGAGAGTCTAGAGATTCAAAGGATATTGAGATACGGAGTTGGTCAACTTCTGAGTAGATACATTGAGTTATTAGAAATCCTTTAGCTAATGAGTGGAGTAGTGTTGTAAGCAAAGTTAATGTCATGTTAGACTCCTAGAAGGGGTGTTGGCTATCTTTGGCAGGGAAGATTACTCCTATCAAAGCCTAGATATGCTTTCTATACTATGCCGGTATTTCAAATTCCTAATAAAGTGGCTAAGACCATTAAAGAACTAAAGAGAATTTTTCTTTGGAGAGGTTGTGAAGATAATTTTAAGAACAACCTAGTGAAATGGGATGATATTTGCAAACCTATCAAATGTGGAGGTCTAGGAATAAGAAAGTGCAAGGAGATGAACTTGGCTTTAGGTGCAAAATTGGTCTGAAGAGTGTATGAGGAAAAGAGAAATTGTGGATCAAGGTTCTACATGCTAAATACCTTCAACAAAACAACATTGACTATTTGTTTGATAAGGAAGTCTCCCTTTTGTTGGGATCCAGCATATGAAACTTCCTTAGTCGCTACATGAGGTTCATCGAGCTCAAGCTAAGATGGCAAATGGGGAATGGTGGTAAGATCGGGTTTTGGACTGATCAATGGCTAGAGATGGGGGCGTTGAATGAGGTTCCTCGTTTTAGGCATTTGATAGCTCAATTTGAGGATATTATGGTGAGAGAGTTATGGTATGTCAAAGGTCAAACTTGGTAGGAGATGGAGTAATCTTGTTGCTCTAGTGGATTACCTTAAACAAGCTTGTGATGAGATTCAACTAGAGATTGATATATGGCCTATGTTATGGCCTTTGAGGGAGGACAAGATGATTTGGGTCACAAGGGCATTAGTCAAGTTATTGTAAAGGTTATTTTTAGAAAACACTTTTACAAAATGGACAAGGTTGAATGGCCTGGAAATAATCTATGTTTTAAACTGATATGCCTAAGATGAACTCTTTTCTCTAGATCGCTAGTAGAAGACAGACACCCACATGGGATAGGTTGAGAATTCTTGGTAAGGTCGGGCCTTCAAAATGCATGTTGTATGAGAATAGTGATAAAGATAATGATCACCTATTTTTTCACTACAGTTTTGCAAGTCATCTTTGGTCTTCATTCTTGTCCAAATGGAGTTTAGCTTGACCTCTTCCTAAGATCATCCCAAGCTATTGAAGAGCTGGTTTTTGAAGATGTGTAGCCCTAGCCTTAATCTTATTTGTAATATAGCTCCAACTATTATTGTGTGGAATAATGGCTTGAATGGAACAAGAGAATTTTTTAAAATTGTAGTAGAGCAGTTAATAGTGTTTGGGATATGGTGGAAAGCTCAATTGGGGAGATTCAATGAAGTAGCAGCTGGGCGGTTCTTTCCTATGAGGAGTGAGGGGATGCTTGGCCTCATTTCTATTGGCTTGGTACTTTCCAGTATGTGCTAGTAAGTTGCTCTAGGAGTATAGGTTGACATCATCCAAATAAAGGTTGGATAAAGTTCAATTTTGATGAAACCGCTAAAAGCAACCCAAGTAATTCTAGTTTGGGTGGGGGAGATTTTCAAGGATGATGTTGGCTACTTTGCTTTGGACTTTGAGGTTGAGTTTAACAGTATGGCAGAGGCTCGAGCCATGCTTTGGGGGATCATGTTTTCTAGAGAGAAGGGATGGAAAAAGCCCCGTAAAAAAACAGAGATTAGAGGCCATTTTATACAGCACGATGTGGACAATTAAAGAGTTTGAGCAAGTGAAGTTCTCTCAAATTAAAAGGTTAGGAAATTGAGTTGCAAATTGGTCAACTAATTGTAAGCGTTGCCCTGATCCGGGACACAGGTGTTCATATTAAGCAATGGTGGAATGATTACTTGTTTCCTCTCATTAAGTTGTTACTTGTTTCCTCTCATTAAGTTGTTGCAAGATGATATTAAGGATTCCCCTATGATCGATCTTAGAACACACCCTTCAAATGAATAGTTGTTGGGGTATGGTTGTATCATGGTGTTGGTTAGTTCGATTAAATTTCTTTTGTATCATGGTGTTGCGGTCTTGCCCTTTTGTTAGTGTGCTTTGGTCAAGATGTAGTTTGGCTGCTTTGGCTTTCTTTGTCTTTAGTTAGCATTGATCCTTTTTGAGTTATTGGTGAGGATGCATGTCGACATCTCTCTAGATGTATTTTTTATAGTTCCTGGACTTAAACTAGGTTATATATAGCAAAAAAAACTCAAAACTTCTAAATGACATAAATAAAGATTGTTTATAGTGCAATTAAATGTTTATCTATATTGTTATTTCAAAATTTATGATTTCTTAAAACATGAAAATCTATGTTGTTTAATTCATTCATTGAACATTACCCTATTTACTATTCATAATACCTTATTTATTATTCATTTATACAATCCTATGTATCACAAGGTACATAAATTTATTGTTTTTCTTTTTCAATTGATTCAAATTTTCATGTATTTTATTGATTATTAATCAAATAAAAATACAATGTATACAAATTGAAAAACATTGTGCATTTTGCAACCAGCATATGTTTCAAAACATCAGGTAGAAAAACACCATGTAGACTAAAAATAATCCAGAGATTATTAACCTTCTAATTTATATAAAAATAACAAAAAAATTAGAAAAACAAAATAATGCACCAGAACTCTTCAAAGATTATTCCCATGACCATCCAAAAAACACTTACGAGATGCTGCTCCAACTTGCAAGAAATCAACTTATCAATTCTCTTCAAAAACACCTACAACTTTAAAAACAAACCCAAAAAAAAAAAACGGTCATCTGGCTCTTCTATTTGACTTAAAAAAAATTGTTTAGGCATGATCAAAAAACAATTTTAACTCATGGACGAATGGTTGTTGCTTGTTCATGCTGTCATAAAATAATGTAGAAAGTAGTATATATTTTAAATAAGAAGCTGCGACAAAAGCCACACCAGCAAAAACTCTTTTTACACGGAAATGGTGGCAGACATCCAATAACAAGCAGCAACATCTATTGATTTGCTATTCAATATAGCTGACCCCATTCATCCTTTTCTTTTTTATTTATCATTAGAATGGGAAATCAGTTCCTTGAATATAGCAAATGTATTTGAATAAAACTGATTGTTTCTTACTATACCATACATATAAGTCTAAAATAAGATAAAAGGAATGTCTTAGGCATGCCCATAATGTGGAGCTTAGCCGTGAAAATCCCTAGTATGTTATCATATCTGTCACATCCAAGTGCAATCAATGCCCCCAAGGAGTTCTCTTCTGCTAGAATTTTTTGTGCCTTTCCTGCCTGCAAACAAGAAAGTCCCAATCTTATCCCTTTTTAAAGTCAAAAACAGGTTTGCCCTTCCTGCTAGGCTGTCGGCTAAATTATATTGGTTTTGTCGGCCGTGTGGTGTAATATTTGTCTGTCCCTACTGTTGCCTTTTACGTAGTGTTTATCCTATGATGTTTGCTTGACTAAATTGTTTTAGATGGGTATTTAGTGGCAATCTACAATGATCAATTTTCATGACCTTCTATTGTTGTATATGCTTATACCCTTCTATTGTTGTATATGCTTTGTTAGCAGTTGACTTTATCTACCATTCATTCTGACATATCGCTTTCAAAGATTAATAAGCAAATGGCGGGGTCCCAAACCTGAGAATTCCCAATTTGTAGGATGGTATGTTGTCTTAGGCTGTCTAATTTAGATATTCAGCAACAAATCTCAGTTCAATTTCAAAGCATGTACTCCAGGCAAGTTTGACTTTGCTTGCAAGAACTCCTCAGATTGGCACCTTTTTATTGTTGAATTTTATCAGGAAATCAACAGCCCTTTAATATATAACTTTAACCCTTTCCATCATAGGAATTAAATTAGAGAAAAAAGGCAATTATGATATGACAAGGATACGCCTGGCCTCAAGATAAGAAAGGAGAATTAGTTGATATCATTAGTAACCTAGTAATCAATAAACTAAAGATGTAATATGATATACATACAATCTCTCTGATTTGCAGTAAGTAATATCCCTTAAGCTCTTTGTGAGAAATAGGATGTTACATGTTAGATTCTTTAATGATAACTTCCTTCAAAACTTGGGAGTTCTGACTAAATTTGAGCTAAGTTTAAGAAGACTACCAATGCATAACTTTTAGCCTTTCAGCTTTTTGAAGAACTTGGATATTTGTCATACTTTTTAAATGATAATTTCCTTCAAAATTTGGAGTTCTGAGAAAATTTGAGCTAAATTTAAGAAGACTGCCAATGCATAACTTTTAGCCTTTCAGCTCTTTGAAGAACTTGCATAATTGTCATACTTTTGGCCTTTCAGTGTTTCACAGAACTTAATGTAATTTGTAATAGCTCCGCGGTACATCATAAAGAAACAAACAAATAGTGAATTGTAAATGGAAGTTCGCATATCATAAAGAAGATAACCAAAAAAAATTGACTTCATGTATATGTCTATCTCTAGCATTGTCAGTAGTTTTAGTCATGTCAAAAACTCCAATAAATATTTTAGTATAGTAGATACAATAAAGCATGCTGTTCAATCCAAGAATGAACTTCACAATATATTTAAGGTTTTAGTGAGTTTTTGAAAATATTACAGTATTATTAACAAAATAACGAGAAAAAATTATGTCTTTTCTGTTTAGGTGTTTTCCCCTGAGTTGGATCTGTTGTGGTGTTCTTCACAAAGACTTCCTTTCAAGCTCTGTGCCAACCAAATGGCTGTCTCTCTTGGAGAAACCTTCTCCTTTCCAAAAGGATTTAGTACTCCTGCTAGCTCTTCTAGTCGATGTTGTTTAAGTAACTGTGCACAGAGCTCTAGCAAAGCTTCAAGGGCATCTGCTCTTTGGCGATATGACCGAACATCAAGTCCCTTTGTACAGTTCTCTTCTTCTTTACAAGAGCCATTTTGTGAATTTTGTTGTAATACATGGCTAGTGACAGTAGATACTGAAGGCACAGCTAGTACTTCTAAGCCATCCCTTTTTAAATCTAGCAATGGCTCAATATCCACATTTTGCACATCCATTCCTCCTGTCTGCACCCCTGACTGCTCACTGCCAACTTGAAATGTACTATGACGGATAACATGTATGATATTATTGAAAGAAGGTTGGACATGTATAGGAAGTTTCTCATTTATCTGGATGGTTCCTTTTTCCTGAGTTCTGTCATCATTTCTGTTCTCTTGATCAGTTGTACCCAGACATTTATTGTGACTTGTAACAGTTAAACAACTTGCAACATCAGAATCTTCCCTTATCATAGATGATAGGCAGGACTGGTTATCTCTTTCGTAGCCAAAAAGAGGAAAGTTAGAATGCCCAAGCTGAGTCTGTAACCTTAAACCTTTCTCTTCCTCAACTGCAAACCTGTCGTTATCAGCTGACCTAGACTCAGGTAATGGAGATGATGATACACTGATCTCTGCCGGAGTTGCATCCAACCTTGGAACATTTACAGAAACATCAAAGAATTGGTCATTTGCTTTTGTTTGAATTTGGTTTGGGTCCAATTGTAAAGTCTGCTTATCAGATACTACATTTGAAGGTCCCAACATGTCTTTCATATCACCCCCATTGGTTTCACACATATTTTGTTTCACTGTCAAAGAACTATCGGTGGAATTTATCTTCTGGACATCAAAACATACCTCAACATTTCCATTGGTACCTTGGTAACAAGGTTTTCTAGTAGGGATTGCATGCTGTTGACCATCAGGAAATGATTGTTCAGAGGATAAATTTGATGCTTCAACTGATCTCTCATCTTGTACAATTTGTATAGATCTGTTCATAGAGATGATCCCTTTGACGTAAGGAGATGCATTAGAATTTGCAATGCTGATCAGTGAAGACTGCCCCAACCCTTCCCCAAATTCAGGAGATCTGTTGCTATATTCTGCTGATTGTTTACAGGTATCTGGCAAGCTCCGTGATACAGAGATAGCTTTCTCGGCCATGGTGGTGTCTAAAGAGTATGACTGCAGTGGAATATTATGACTTTCTTTAAGACAAGACATGTTTTCTCCATGTGTCTGTACAGAAGCATCATTTGAAGTTCTTTCTAAACAGTTAATATCAGAAGCTGAAGTGACTTCTACAGTTGGAGAAGATGCTTGAAATGCTTTGTCTGTCCGTAAAGCTACACCATTTGGTTTTACTTCTTTTACAGCATATATTACTTCAGCCTTTGAATTGCTATCTAAAGGACACAAGTTGATCGGAGTTTCCTTCTTGTCAGGATAGACTATATGTTCTTCCTCTGTCTGTATGGAAATTTCACTATGGATTATTCTTTGCGAGATGGGTAATGCAGGTGAATCTGCAGTGTTAATACAGGAAGAAGATTGTGCAGACACATGCCGGCTCTCTAAATTGGATGGAACAAGTCCACTTGTTGAAGTGACTGAAGAGCTGTTATCACCTAATACAGTTTGAGTTGTACTATGAAGAATATGATCTTCTTCCTTTGTTTGGGTATAGGCATCTTTAGATGCTAGCCTATGTAAATGAGGAATTAACTTATCACTTGCAACAAGAACTGGACCATGGGGATTATTTGACATTACCTGTGCTTCAGCTGCATGTGATATACCTTCTAGTGCTGTGCAAACTTGTAGATCATTTGGTGTTAGAGAGGTACCACTAACCAAAGCTCTTTGTGAAGCAGGGATGGATTGGCCATTCTTGTCTGTGCCTAGAAAAGAAGATAATGTTGATACATCTGGAATTTCAGAAGGTGGTAACTTACATTCTGGCCTCGCCTCTATATCATCAACAAGATTTACTGCTAAATCTTTTCTGGTAGTCGGGTAAGACTGATTAGACATATTCTGACCTTCATGTTGTTGTTCGGAAGGTTTTTTCTCCTCAAGGAATTCCTTCTCACATTTGTTAGATGCTGTACCATTGTTGGGTGAATGAGAGGAATGATCAGAACCACTAGCTCCTGCTGGTGGTGAATTCCTTAATGACCCTGAAGGTTTAGAAGGGGGAGGAGGTAAAGATTTTCTGGATGAAGTGGCAGAGGGCGAAGTACGTGACCTTGGCTTGCAAGCCTTTGTTCTATCTTCCGCAGCCTGCTTCACATGTGTAGCTGGTGGTGTCCCTTCATGTCTAGGTTTAGTTCTTGGTGAAGATTCGGTGACAGGCAACTGCATCCAAAAAATGATTTGCAGTTAAATTTAAAAATTGTATATGATTTGCAGTTGACTTTATAGATTGTGTGCCATAAAATATAAGCAGTCTACTTTGAAATTGTAAGTCTTGTAAATAAAGGAAGAATATAAGTAGGATAACCCACAGGATGTTTTGGAGGAGATGCTGGCGGTGGTATTTTGGTCACTTGAGGCTTTGCTTTTGGTGTATTTCCACCTTTGAATGTATTTCCAGCTGGGCTGCCTGAAGCAGCTACTCGGCTCACCCTACCTTTTGGTGTGGATGTTTTCTTGGTCTCTTCACTCAAATTCACAGCTACATCTTTTTCATCATTAGGCTCCCTGTCAAATTTTGAATTATTCTCATCTGTAGCTGGTAATGGAGATGATTTAAATCCATTTTCTTCAGGAATACTGTTTTCCATGGGACTAGGTACTCCAACTGTTCCCTGTCCTGAGCTATCAGAAGGCCATGATTGGCCAATATCTTCCACAAAACCATTTAGATTGTCTTTGGATAACATATCTCTACCACTTCCTCCATACTCACAAACCACACTTTGGCTCCCTTTCCCAATAGAATTGAAGCTATCCCTATCAGCACTTGAATGGCTACTGTTCTGACTTTCTTCCATTTCCTGAACATCATGCACTTTACTAATCCGCCTAGATGGTGAAGCACAAACCATGAAATTAGTTTGTGCACGACACTGAGAGATAAAAGGTAGCAGAAATGGATCACTCAATAGTTCAGCAGCCTGGATTACATGTATACATTTATGACTCATATCAGTGCAAAGATAAAACTAAAAATTCAAGATTCTAGAAAAATATTTGTAGTATCTATTAAAGAGAGAACAAAATTGAAGCCAAACACTTAACGGTTGGTCGATGCTCTGGGTTCTTTCGCAGCATGCATTTGATTAGGCGTTTCCTGTTGTGCATTTCAATCCATGAATTAGAAGTTAAATCCAACAAATTGCTTGGTCCAGCATGTAAAATTGTTTGTTAGATTTAAATTTTCTAGTGCCCACTTAAAATCATATGTTGATTCAGATGGAAACCCAATGGTTAAACAGGAGTATCTAATCCTGCATTAGGCTAAAGTTTTAATTAGAAACATTTATTATATCATATCAAGGCTACAAAATACTAAGAAAGATCCAAAAGTTTTAATTAGTACTGTTTTTCAGTAACGCAATCTCTACATGAAAATGAATTGGAACTTACAAGGGAGAAGAATACATGCTAGGTAATGGACCAATAGCTGAACGATTTATCTTGCTTATAAGTCCTGCCATATCCTTAAAAACCCAAAATAAGACATTGTAAGGCCATTGTTAAAACTTTAACTTTAATTGCAGAATCGGTGAGCAGAGTACACAAGCTATTACCTCAACATTCAACAAGCTAAAAACATATAACCTTGACAATAATATGTCAGGGGATGCATTGCAGTTCTTTCCAGGTATTTACACAAAAATATGATCCCAAAAGAAAATTTGCAGCTAGAAAATTTCAGCTCTCTTGATCACTTATACACTCCAATTTGACATTAAAAATTTCTTAAGGACATGACCCTATACAGAGGTAAGCTTACAAATGCTCTGAATGCAGGTCGATGAGCAGTCATCTCAAACATACAGCAACCTGAACAAAAATAAACTTGTTTAGATGCATGTAACAGAATTGTTGAGCATTTATTTAAGGACAAAAAACACAGATTCTGCAATCTAGAGAATTAAACAGAATAATCAAGTAAACAACACACCTAACGACCAAATATCTGATTTGAAGCCATAAGGAATATCTGCAAGTAGTTCAGGACACATGTAATTCGGTGTGCCGACAACCTGGGTGGTCAAATTATTAGTCCGGAGTTCAAATCAGAAAAATAATGCTCCATATCTATGTATATAAGCTTTACTGCGTCTTACATTCAATCTAAGGAATTGTCAACTTAAATAAATCTGCCTTAATTTCTATTTTTAAGGACAGGATATTATATAAATACCCAGAATGGTGTTACAATATTTTTTCTCACTAGAAACAGTTGGAATTGGTTTGAAATCTTGAGTTTATAGAGGCACAGCTCCCCAGTTACCAGACAATAATGTCCAGATTGTTTGAACCTGTGCATTCTCGTACTGAGAAATTGTGTGGCAATTACATGTCTTGAAAAACTCTTGCATTGAAATGTAGGGTATGTGGCAAAGTACATTTCTTGTAGTGAATTTAAACTGGAAGCTTGATGAATTCATGACAAGAGCAGATTAAATTTTAATCTATGATAATGTTTACTTCTACTTTATTTTATCTGAATTTCCTGTAAAGATAACTCATCCTTTTTGGAAACTTTGTAGACATCACCTTTGGCAATAAGGTACCTTTAATTTTAACATTCTGTAAAACTTGTACTATTAAAAAAGAGTCTGTCCAGCTTGCCAATTCATAGTAAAAAACCATTCAGATAAGTAAAATGGACAAGGAGAATACATAACTTTGCACTACTCTTTTACTTTTCAGCTCAGATACTGGGTTCTTCTATTTTAGCCTGGGTCCTGGTACGGGTACTGCTCGGGTACGGCTTGGGTTCTTCCTGGGTGCCTGGGTTCTCTGTGGGTCTTTATGTGAAGAACCCAAGCACACAGGAAGAACCCAGAGCCGTACCCAAGCATAGTTTCAAAGATTAAAACCTCAGTTTCACTCTCACAACATTGTGACATCATTTTTTATCAGAATATGCCAGCAAACAAACAATTAAATATCATTTTAGTTGCATTTGTGAGCTATACATATGAACATGGGGTAGGTAAACTTTATATCAGAATTACTAAGATTAATTTCAGTTGATTTACATTATGCATATGTAGCAGTTGTTTGCTTATGTTTTGTGAAATCACTTTCTTTGTGTTGTTGATGATTTGGCATTTTGTCAACTGTTTGAAAAATGAAATTGAACCAGCTTCTGCCCATGACACAGCTATTGGTAGTGGCAATCCAATTGATCGTGGTTCAAATGGAATTGCACCAAATGTTGATATTGACCTTGATGCTTCTGATAAAGAACATGAATATTAAAATCAATTATAATTTGAATTTTCATTGTCTAATAACATTTTGAGACTTTAGAATTTTCATTTTTGCAGATTATGAATGAGGTATCAAAATATTCTCTCTTTTGATATTTATTGATATTTATAGGCAATTATGGATTAATGAGTATCACTCTTCTTGTAGTTATACACTAATATAGTTTATATTTTATAATTTTGATGTTTGAACTTTGAACATATATATAATACATACATACATACATATATATATGGACATACCCATACCCATACCCAAGGAAAACAAAAATGTGTCATGCCCGCAAATCCATACCTGTACCCGAATCGGTAACTTAGCTTTTCAGTATTTTTCTAGAGTTAGTAGGATGCTTTGAGTTTGGAATACCCTTAGTTGAAAAACTCGGACTCAGCAAAAACTTGGCAAAAAACTCGGCCACTTAAAAAACTGCTTAAATTTCATTAGAAATGCATTTTTTTTTTTGCCAAATTCAATGAGGATATGCATCCAATGAGTCAATAAATGAGTACATAAAAGAAACAAGCTAAGTCTAGTTATATTTGACTGATTTTAATGCAAATTGGGTACAAAATGGCATCCTCGTGTGGAATGCTAATGGCTGATAATCTAAAACAAAATGAAAATAACAAATTGTTTTTGTAAAACTAAAAGTAAATACTACATCAAAACATTTTACTTCTTCCTCTTCCCAGCTCTAGTGAAAACTAGGGGAGAGGTAGAACCAGAGGGTAGCTCCTCCACCTCGCCAAAATGAGGTTGAGGGTAGCACCCCTCGCGAGGATCTTAGGGTGAGAGAGAGGTAGAGAGATAGATCTATATCTTCGGGGAAAGAGTAGAGAGTGATATAGAGAGTAGTAGAGAGAGGGGATAGAGGAAGAGTGATAGGGAGAGAGATAGGTCTAGAATTCAAGGCAGATAAAGTGTTTGAGATAGAGAGAGAGAGAGAGAGAGATAATGTTGATAGGAGCCTGCTGATTACTGAAATTTGACTAAGTCTCAAAATTTAAATTGATAACTCCTAGAAACCACTCTCAAACATTCTACCAATATATACATGAAATATAACTTCAAGTACAAGAAAGGAATGTCTTTTTCCTTTCTTATACTTAAATGTTATATTTTATGTATATATTCTGACGAAGAGAATGAGACTGACTTGATGAAAAAAAAATTTAGATAATCTTTTGACGTGTTTGGGTCTCTTTTTTTAATACAGCTGAGTTTTGTCAAAGACTTTCTGAACTTTTTACAAAAACTCGCCAAAACTAGGCAAGTTGTCTCTGCAAATTTTTAGCTGAAAAACTCGCAGAGCGAAAAAAACAAATACTTTGTAAGTATTTCAACTATGGGAATACCTACAAATAGTAAAACACAAAATAAGTTGGAAGAAAACATAACTTGTTTTGTATTTACTTCAAAGATTGCACACTGAACTATCATTTGAGAAGTTACGATAAAACTAACCGAGGAAGTAAGATCATCCGCTTTCAGCAATTTTGCAAGGCCGAAATCACCTGCACATGATTTAATTATCAGAGGGGAATCTCTCAATGGAAGAGTTTAGAACAGTCAAGCTCCAAATGTTTGTTAATTCATTTCTTCGGATCTCTTAATGTTGCAAATTTATTGAAGCAGGCAAACGTCTATAAACCTTTTTTCTGTTATATAGCTTTCAACTTACCAAGACGAACAGCCTGCTCCTTTGTCAGAAATATGTTTGAACACTGAACCAAAAGTAATTATAAACAATTAATTGGGGCTGTCCATGAGCATTGGTCACTAGCAAGGAGCAAGTGCTTCGACACATTTGGAATGTTAATATACTAGCTTCTAAACATTGTATAGCTTGACGTGATTGCAAGATCATACAAACTGTGGTAACAACACCATAGTGACAACAATAAACAGTTACCTAAATCAATTACTGATATACCTTGAGATCTCGATGAAGAACATGATTTGTGTGAAGATAATCCACTGCCAATAACAATTGTGTGAACCATATACACAACCTCTGAGGAAAATACACAACAGAGAATTAGTAAGAATGCTTCTGGGATAAACTGTGCAGATTTAACTAAAATGCAAATTACAACAGAGAATTAGTTCAAATTCATACAAATAATTTAGTAATCCCAAAAGATCCCACTACAGAGGTAAATTCTCTGACAAGAAACTTAAAATGATTTTAACTTTATGTGGATAACTGTTCTCTTCTGTAGAGTCTAGACCTCTAGGGTCTTTATCCTGGTTTAGATTTAATATTTTTATTAAACCAAAGAAATAATATGATCCAT
The DNA here is from genome assembly GCF_030272615.1 of Cryptomeria japonica. NCBI lineage: Eukaryota > Viridiplantae > Streptophyta > Pinopsida > Cupressales > Cupressaceae > Cryptomeria > Cryptomeria japonica. The sequence continues at coordinate 723,056,778 of NC_081408.1, forward strand.
ACTACATATAGTTTCAATCACGAAAATTAAATGGGATACCACCAAATATATATAGAAAAAGATAAAACTCACATCTTCAGGAAATAGTGTCCCATTTGCTTTCTTAATCAGTTCTGCCCTGTGGTTTCATTCACAAAAATTTTAGATACTAGTTTTCTATTTACTCATTCAGCAAAATTTGGAAAAAAATTATAACATTAGGGACTGGAGTGTTTTTTTCAGAGAGATTATTTGGCAAAATAAAACTAGCTCTCACATGTCTCCGCCTTCACAATATCCTGTTACAATGCAGACATAACACCCCTGAAACAACAACCAAATTTCAATTCGTTAGAGAACCTCTAGATTATTGTCTGTCCCTACAATTGTAATCTTAGTTGCTAATCTTAGTTTGATTATCAATTTTGGGTTCCATGGCAGAAGGTGGACAATAAAGTACAGACTACAGCAGTTTCCTAGGAGGTAGAAGCCAACATTGGATGAGAGTGAGGAACTCAGATATTAATATCTTCATCCATTGCTAATTTGCCTATGATCGATCAATATCACCCGTACAGTGCAAAACTTAAAATACAGCTCAAAGAAACGTATACCTTCTCCACCCAGGCCTCTTTATAATCCACAATATATGGATGTCTAATGCGTGAGATTAAAGCCATCTGCAACCAACCCAAATGGGCACAGACTTTGTAAGGAAGTCATTGTCCATGTGGAAGCCACAAAAGTGAGAATTAAAGAGATAAAAGTATTGAAAAATGAAATGAATACCTCTTGATGAGCAGAACGCCTGCATCTGTCTGTTTGACGAGCTAGGCGAATCTTCTTCAGCACATATCTGCAAAATGCCAAAAAACAACTTAAGTATCGTTGGGCCATTTTGAACTGTCATGAGATTGAAAGCAAGTGCTGTTTTTAAGCACTTGAAGAAGAGAAGAAGCTGAACCTCAAACAATGGAGCATCTTCTAGAAGCCACACCATCTATGAATTTATCTTCCATAGAAGATCCTGACAAGAAAGAAAGAATTTTTCCTCTCCTAATGTAGAGCCATTGTTAAGGGAAGTTCCTCTGAGGGATTGCTCAAGATTTGGAATGAAAACTATGGCCATAATTTGAAAAGAGGCCTAAACTTGGCTAATTCTCCTAACAGAAGGATAATTTAACTTTTAATGTAGAGGCATCTCGCTAAGATTAAGCTAAGAAACAGTGCACATCCTAGTAAAGAGTCACTCTTAGCAGGCAGCTGCAGCCGCATGGATTCATTCACTAAATGCATAAAGGACTCTAGTTATAAGAAGCGGCATTCAGCTGCAATTGAGCATCTTATACACTCATGCATTTTTCTCCAAGATTCTGGCAGTGATTCCTAAGCAAATATTGCAGTTGAATTGAGCTGAATACTTGTCATGTAATAGCATGTACTAGCATTGTGCAAAGAATATGATACCGTCAACCCCTCATCAGCATGGAAGTAAACTAACTACAAATCAGAGGGATCCACATAACACTAACACCATTTGGTAATGTTAGTACCCATTGCCCAATGAGGTGGGGCAATGTCATCACAGAATCTTGTATTCTACACGGGGTAGATTAGAGCTCTAAACAGGGAACTCCGCTTAAATTTAAGAGATTATTGATGTAGAAAATTTCCAACAAGGATGTGCCATGTTAATAGAATATTTGTAATTAAGAAAATATAAGACAGACTACGGACAACAACCACAAGGCTAGGGGATTCATAAAGCACAGGAATGTAGGGAAAAGGAAGAGAGGTAGTTAATACCGCAACCTAGAGACTCGCCTATGTTTGCTTCTGCATTAGCAAAGTATTTAGTCCATAGAGTGCTTAACGTGAATATAACTTTAGGTAGCAGTGCTAGAGGTTTTAGTAGCACTGCAACCAGTATCCAAGCAGCCCAACATGACCACGCGCTAGTTTTGAAAGCTATAATACTAAATACTGACACTAAGAGAATTATTGCCACTTAGAATACGTTTAACCAATTAAGCACATCCTAGAGTCCTTGCGAACCATAGCACACTGTAAAAGCCAAAGCCTACCGAAACCTTAAAAATCTCTTGTGAGCTGCCATAGTTCCCCCAATAAATGACAGCTCCTTCTGGACCAGAAAAAAACATATAAGCTCTTTCCTTTAATGAGACTCTGATATTACTGTCCATGGGTGCCCAACCCACAAGGGCAAGCTCTCGCTGAATCATTGGCATTGTGCCCAACTAATACCCAACAGACTCTAGAATCCAAAGGGCATAACTACAACTTTGTGAAATAGAAATAAAACATTAAAAAGAGAGATAGCATTACTTTTTCTTTTCCGTCTTGTGATGCACAAGAATAGCAGCACCAAATGCTCCCCTGCCAATCTGCTCCATCATCTCATACTGCTCCATTGTCTTCAGATCTCCCTGCAACTCCACCGTTCCAAAGTTTTCACACAGGGACCCAGAAAGCATTCACACAAAATGCGGTTCTTTCTTCATGTCTGTTATCTGATCTAAAGTTTTTGTAGCACTAAAATCCTCAAACATATGTCCATGGAAGTCCATAATATGTCAAAAAATCTGCGTGTCATTATTTTCATCATAGCCACTTTCAGATCCCTCCCCAACGACACCAATTACACAGCTCACAATATGTCTTGTGAGAACACAACAGACAAGCAACCTGCTGAAGCTTTCAACACCCCCCAAACTTATTCAATGTCTCTGTACTTGAAACTTCAAAAATCACATTTAATGCTATGACAGGGAATGTGGGTGCCTGTGAATTGATCAATGTATGTTTTGGGGGTTACAGACACAGCTCCTGCAGGTACACAGACATGGCTTCTAGCGATGACAGTGTTGATGTGTTCATACTTTGTATTGAAGCATTCATGTCCCATGTGATGTGTGATTTATCTTATTACTTACTTGATTAAAATAGCCCACTTAAGGCCCATTTCCTAAGAAGCTTTTTAGCCTTGTCAGGCCCCACATCCCACCAACCTTGTATTCTACTTCAAGCAATGCATTTGGTGGGGATAAAAGCTACTACATATCCTCTCCTCTCACTGTAACACCCCCCACCATTACCACCATAGTCCATTGCGACATTGCAACCTTGATAGTGAGCAGATTTCTAACAACACAATTTTGTGTTTTTTTCTATAGATTCAACCTCATTCCGCCATTGTCGTCAGCCAAAAAGTGATCCCAAATGAATTCTTAGGAATGAAACAACTTTTTTATAGTACTATACCATTTTGATAATCTGGTCTATCCACCTTTCTAACATCTGGGTAGAAAAAAAAAAGTCATTACCATCCATACCTTGGTCCATGCTTACGTGTCAGACATTACAATGAATGCCCACATGGTGATATGTCAATATATTATTGACTAGAAAGTCGGACTTACAGAATGCTGCTTTGCTTACGTTATAAACATTGTCTTCCCATTGTTTTGCTGTAGGGTCCATTTGGATGTTCATTCTTAACCCTTGATAATGTTTTGATTATAAAATTGTGATTTAGCCTTTGAATACTTTCCCCCTTTTTTAAATCTACTTGGGTGGCCCTGGCCCATTGAACTTTCACAGATACATTAAATGTATAGTTGGTATATGATGATCTGATACGGAGAATATTGAATGTTCCCCTGTATGTACTTAAAAAAGAGGATTAGGTAAGTGTGAGATCATCTTAACAGAGTTAAACTTGCATTTAGCATGAAATCTCGCGTTCGCTAAAAGGAGCTCAAATGACCGTCAGGTACTAAAGTTATTTGAGACACTGTAAGCAATTCCATCCCATTATAGGTTGGTGCCACAACATTTTTAATGTGGTCCAGCTAGGTATAATGTACACCGTGGTTGGAATCGAGGAGAGTTATGAGGAGATCAGTTATTAATTAAAAAGTTTATACAAGATAGTTGAGCTCTTTAGATTAAATGGTAAATTTGGAGCTTCTCATTGTACATCATGATTCACTCATTCAAAGTTCAAGAAACTTTTGTGTAAGTTTTAAGTAAGACTAGATCAATTTTGGGCTGGGGTTCCATGAGTAAAAAATGTTTTGCAATTCCAATGAAATATTAATTTTGAATTTTTGTTGTGTTTCATTTTGAATGGTTTATTTTAAGAGTTTGTAAGTTATTCAATTAGTTCTCTAGGTTCTACAATTTGATAAAGTTTAGGATGTCTATTATGAAAAAAAGGGCTAGGGAATGTTACATAGTTTTGATAAGGAAAAAATTAATGGAACTAGCACTTGCATTGTAACAAGGTGCAATGGTTACATCGATTTTAACTTACATGTATTTTATTAATACATATGTAGGTTTTTAATAATATATGGAAGCAAATAATTTAAATTGATTAGGGTGAATGGATGCGTTGTTGTCATTGGTGTGTCTTCTTTGTTGTTGATGTTGACTTTTTTAAGATGGCCTTGCCATGCATTGGAGTTGATTTCTACAAAACAAAATTTCAAGAGAAATTTATGTGTCATATATAATCTATGTTATGGAATGGAAATTGACTGAAGTAAATATAGTTCAGATGAGGAGAAGGATTTTTTTGGTTTTGCAATTGATGTTGGTCATTGATATGTATGTACTCCATAAATAATGTTGATTTTTTGTAGATGAGTTTGCCATGTATCAGAATGGATTTCTACAAAATGAAAATTTGGAAAAGTGAGATTCATGTATTGTGGAATAATTTGAGTTAGTGTAAAAGGATTGGATTGGCAATTACGTACCTTTATTTTCTATAGTGACAGTAGTTGTAGCTGAGATTCATCTCTTTTTCTTATAATTGTGTATGGATTGTTTTGCATTTTAAAGTACCACTCAAAGGATAATGTTGGTTGAATGTGAAGGTCATTTAATGATTTGACCCTAGATACAGTTGTAAATGTTAATTCTTATCTTTCTACTTTACCAATATCAATTGTTATTTTTTGTAGTGTTAGACCTTGGTATTTGTGTATAGTGATTGCCCATGCCATTGATAGTGGTATTTGCCTATGATTACCTAGTGACACAAGTACATTATAGGTACAGTTTTTGGGTCATTTTGGTTCCATGGTAGCTTCTTGTAATTATTGATACTTGCTATGACGTACATTGGAACATCTGGTGATTTGGAGCCAAGATTGTAAACAATCTCAACAACCTCGCCTAGAGATTCATTTACAAGTCATGCTTGTTTTCATATGTTGGGTTTGAGCATGGTTCATTGACCTTTGCAAAAAAGCAATTAAATTTTTCAATTTGTTCATCATTAGCTTCAAAATTAGGTTTTTTTCTAGTTCTTGTTGTGGTACCTATTGCAATTGGACGATTTAGTAATTTTAGCATTCTTCTATGTAGTCTTAGTAAATCATTTGTAGAAAACAGGTGCATTAGTTGTCAAATTGTTCTTTTTTATTATTGTTGTAAGTTGTTTGTTTGTGCCAATCATTAACATCTTCCAATCTTCTTGTGTTGGTTTTGTGTTACGTATGTTTTGTAATGCTTGATGAAAGCATGATTTAGTTGAAGTTTCACCTTGTTGAAGAAACATTATGTGTCGTAACAACTGTCATAAATTGTTTCCATAATGGTTTGGCATTTGAGTGTGATGATCGATTTATCCATGACTAGTAGTAATTGTGCATGGTCGCCTATTAGAATTAAAGATACTCTACCAAAGTATGCATGTTGTTGGTAGGGAAATGCCTCATGTAGTCTAACATCTCTTTTTAGTAACTTAGCTTTGGCCCTATGAAACTCATATTGTCAATAAGGATGTATCTTATGTGTTTCATGCCTTCTTGGAATGTTGTTAGTGTTTGTCCTTGTAATGGTTGCATTTCTTTGATTGGAACCCTAAGTGTCAAATGAATAGTTGATGTGTATATGTTAAATGCAACAATTCTTGTAGGAGCTAGTGCAACTATTTGGCTCTTCTATTGCGGTGTCTTACTCTAGAGTGCATTTCTTATTAAAAAGATAAGATAGGATTTTCCAATTCCTACCATTCCTTGAATGATCATGTACAACGGTTTATTTGAGGAATGATCTTTGCTATGGTTTGTAATTATTTTATGTATTAGTTTTTGTTATGGTGATATTGTATACTTAGGGCTCAGATCAAAGCTTATTGGCATGTGTTCATCTTAATTGCACATTTTGTTCATGTTTATGAATTGTGTTGCAGTGCTATGTAAATTTTGGGTTACAATGTGTTGATTTCATGTGTTGTTGTTGTCAAACTCATGCCTACCAAATATTTCAAGTTCACCTAGATTGACATTGTTTGCAAGTCCCATTTGTGAAAAAAAATCATGCATTCACTTCTATTTTATCCTTTGTGTTGATGTCATTGTCGTTAACATCTTCCTCTTCAAAGTTAGTTTTTGTTTTAGTGGTGTGGTTGATATGCCATACATCATATTTGTTTGCCTTCATTTGGTTTCAATTTGTTATTAATGTATCTTTAGTTAGCCCTATGTCAATTTGTACATCACGAAAATGCTTGTATAAGAGTAAGTCACTCCAACAAAATGTTCTAAGTCCTCCTTTGGAATGTTATAGAACCTTGCAGATTCAAGCAATGTTATTGTTTTTAGTTGTGGAGGTCGGCTAATGTAGGAATGTAAGTAGCTAGATTAGATTTTTCTTTCATATGTTGTTCTTGTTGGTCAATAGAATACATTTTGACCAACATTCAAAGACATAAAAGGTCAATTCAAATGACAAAGGGAAATTTTTGGAGCATATGACACATTTCTTATGCTTCTATATCATGCTCTACAATATTTTTGGTCATGAATTTTTGATACGATGTCAGAGTTTGGTCCTTTGTTTTCTAGTTTATAGATATTCTAGTTAACATATTAATACAACTCTCAAATGTTCTCTCTACTTTTGATACATACTTGACAATGTATTTGAGAACAAGTGTATGTGAGATAACAGGTTGGTAATCTATAATAGTTCTCCATATTATAAGAATTTTCCTATAGCAACCCAAGATCTAGAGGCCAATGAATAGCAGAAAAGCAAGAGAGAACAAAATAGACAAGAATAAATTGTATTCTCTTCAAGATGCAAAATGCCCAACTAAGTACAATGTACATGAGTCTTCTTATAAAGGCAAGGCTACATGGAAATGAGAGCACACAGTCAAGGCATGTGGCCCAATTAGATGCAAGGATAGGTAGGGGTAGGTAGGGGAAAATAATAGATAATTCCACTAAAGGTGGATCACTCACCAAAGGTGGAATTTCTCCTACAACCATATTCCCTAGATATGCAATTCCCTAAGTGTCTCCTATGCAAATTACTATGAAATGCATTATTTTAAGTCAACTTAAGTAAAGTGTAATTACATGAGACTTAAATTACACCAACACATATTGAAATCATTTTTGAGGTATGTATGTTTAATCTATCATCATTTCTTGTAGGTTCATATTTCTTTTTTCCATTATTGGCACACGATAAGGTAGAGATATTTTGTTCTTTCCATGGATCTTTGTATCGACACTACTTTTTTTCCCTCTTTGCATTTTGTATACCTTTGGACATGATTAATTATCTCTCCATAGGCATTAGAGGGATTCATAGCAAAGATCATAGTTGTGTTTAATAAGCATGGATCATCAAGTGGAGATCGATACATTTTGTTGTTTCCTATAAGATGCACCAGGAGGGTTCCAAGCAGTGACGTATGTGTCAAAGAATGTTCTTGCTTTTTCAACTTTACATTATTTTTTCAATCGATCTTGTCCATGGCAAGTGCATCCCGAAGCCAAAGGAATTTATACATTACATTTATGGTTCCTCGGCATTGTCATTCACATCTATACAAATAATCTTTTGCATGGAGGAGTTTCTCAATGACTTCATCACGAAAGATTGTGAATCATTTATGTAGGTATAACAATGTGGTATGGGGGTTATTAGTTGTGTTATTTGAGGGATTTTTATTTGGTTGCATTGTTAGTTTCATGTCATTTGACAGTAGTTGTAGATTTGGCCACTTTGTGTTTGTTGAACTTAACGTGAAGAATAGAGTGAGTGATCCTATTTGGTTGATCATGTGTATCAGTTCAACATGACACTTGATCCAATATGGTCTTGTTCCTCCCATGAAAGATCCAAAGTACATAAGTTGCTCAACTAAATATGTTTCGAGAAGATTATTAAGGTGTGCATGGAGATTTCAATCATGACTAGTATGTTTTCTTTTGCATTTTTTAATGAAAATTATTGCAAATCCTTGGTTATGATGGTGCATCATAAGATTGAAGATAAAATATTGAAACTTCAAACGCCTTCCAAATCTTTGGTCATGAAATATCAATGCATATTCATGAATTTGCACTTCCTTAATCCATGGTTGCATTTGCAGTGTATTCCCATTTTGAAAGAGTACAAGAAATGTCATATCAAGCAATCCCTCAATATTATACTCATTTATTGGAGATGGGTGTATTTTAGGAATAATGTTATCAATGTGTTATTGAAGTTTTAGTGTTTGTTTAATAATTTCTAGCTCATGTCATATATTTGATAGTCTAGCCATAAATGATGATGTGTACATGTTGTTCCATTTCTAGTTTGATCTTTGTCAAAGTTTATTTCATTATTTGGGACCATTATTTCTTCATTAGTTTCAATGGTGTGAAGCATGTTTGAAATGTTTACATACTTGTTTTGGGGATTCATGCTAAGTAGTCAACCATTATAGTAACATCACTATAGTATGGGTCATATTTGACTTTGTATTGCAATGCATCTCTAATGTGACTTCTACTTATGTAATAGTCAAAATAGTATCCTTGTGTATGAAGTCTTTGAACTATGAGGACATCCAAGTCCCCTATGCTATGTGGAAGTACTTTTGCAATGTTCTTATGTCTTGTGGGAAGCTAATTGTGTGACCACTATATTTCTATTGACCTCCAAGAGTGTAGGTTACTCTTATATTGGGTTCACTCTTTCAATAAGAATCTCTTCCAGTTGACTGAGTTTTTTCAACATATTAGGTTGTTCTCCCAAGTCCACATTATTGAGTGATGAGAATCAATGTATGTCTTTCTCATTGAAGCATCTTTTGCAAATAACAGTACCATTTGATGAGTGTAAAAGCATGACAGGGTACTGTTCGTTACATATAATGCATGTTTGTAATCGTTCTAATGAGTCTATTCTTTATTGAAATCATTTTAATATTGGTGTGAACTTAGCATTGTTTTTTTATGGTGATGCGGGTTGTGTTTCTTTTTTTTTGTATGATTCCATGTGTTGCATAGTATTGTCGATTATAATCTTTACATCTTTGTTTTTCTATGTTTTTTAGATGTTTACAAATGATTATTTCCTCTTTATGATGAGCAAAGTAATCTCAAATTCTTTTAAAATTTTGGTGCCTTTGGAGTCTATTTGATGGGGATCAATCTGTCTTTTCTTGTTGCTACAATCCATCATTTGTATTTTAGAAACAACAAGCGAGATTAGTGATAGTTATAAGGAAAATACATGCACAAGGACTAAACATATGTTCTTTCTATATATTTATAATTATTTGTAATGATCAAATGTACTTTCAATATGTATATAAAATAAGTGAAACGTGTAATTTTTAAATATATCAAGATATTCCTTAAATAAATTAAATATTTTCAACAAATAAATGAAATTATAATGATATCCTAAAATAAGAGAAATTAAAATATTTTCCTAAATAGTTTTTAAATGTATCAAGATATTTATTAAATAAACAAAACCGTCTTTAGAAAAATTAATATATCTCTTTTTTGGAAAATGAAACAATTCATTCATGAAGTAATTAGTACGATTTTTTTTATTTAATTGTTTTAATATTAACTCTAAGCTTATTTATAACCTTGTTAATATATTAATTTTATTAATACACAATTTAACATATTATTGATATTCCTAATAAGTTTGTTTTGTATTAAATATAGTATTAATTATTCATTAAAAATAATTTACTTTTAGTAGTTTGTATTAATTATTATTTAATAAGTATATTATCAGTTGTTCATAGAAAATAAAACATAATGGAGTGTATCTAAATAACACATTTTAATGTATAGTGTTATAAATTATTTCCTTGATACAATTTCATACTCACTTAGGCCTCACTTTAGCGCTTCTGCCTTTTATGGCCTAGTTATGTTTGATCTTGCTTACATCATTGCCAAATTTGTGATCTCCATCCTCTTCTTTGATTCCTAAACCTCATCTCAGCTTAAATGGACTGGACTAAGGCATATAGAGCCCTTGTCCTCTTGGACCGGGGCACTAGGTGCCATAGTCCAGACCAAAAGGGCCCATTTCTGAACTATCTAACGGTCATTAAATATTGACTAAAAAATGAATTTCGATGTTAGCCTTCTTTGTAATTTTCAACATGTTTCGTGAGATAGATATAAAATCAAGTCTTATCCCTTCATTTTAAGCATCTCTCAATTACAATTCCTCAAGAGCAATTCAAATTCAAGTGAGAAAGCAATCAAGCATCATTAGAGCAATGAAGAAGACGTCAAGTATTTAAATTTCAAGCATTTGAGATGGCATCCATGATCAAGTTCTTATGAAGACATTCATGAATTCCTACATGACAACATCAACCTTTTTATGAAGGCTTCAAGGAAAAGAAGATTCATAAATAAGGTATAACGTTTCAATTCATCATTTTATTTCTAGATCCAACTCTTTTCTATTTCATTCATCATGGGTTTATTTCCAAACCTAGGGTTTGACTTAGGCAAGCCCCTATTAACCCAACAAAAAATTTGGGCTCTCTTGCTTGTGCAGGTGACAAGTTTTGAAGAGAAGAAATGCAAATATAAAAAGTACAAACTAAGACAAATTGAACTAGATTTTGAAGAACGAGAAACCCTAGACACTAGCAATGATTGAATAGTGTCCAACACTTTTTCAATGAAATTTTAGGACAAGATTTTGAGCAACATTCTAATCCTGAAACTACTTCTGATATTTGCATTTGACACCTTTAAGACTAGATCACCTAGCCCCATAGTCAAGCATTTATGAGCTCAAATTTTAGGCATTTCCAAATCTATACTCTAAGCCTGCATATCTATTCTGAAACTTTTTGTTATGTTGTTTATTATCAATTTTGCATCATTAGCCCTAGTTCTTGCATTTAAGCATTTCTTGTCCAATTACAATAATTCAACTAAAACAAGGTGAATAAATTCCAAGAGTTTTCCCAACCCTTTCCAATAGGTTTAAGGTTGGGCATATTGAACTTTATTTACCTTAATGTGATGTTGTTGCGAGTAGTTTTGATTCCTAGTTTGCATGCTTAGACTAGTGAATCTCGTGTCTCCACCATTACATTTTTGGTGAACTTGGCTTGTGCATTGTATAATTTCTTATTTGTATGTTCACATCTGATATTACATATCATTTTTAGATTTAGAAGCATTAATTGTTCAAATCTATCATTTCCATAGTACATTTTTCTTAATTAAGTAGTCAATTGGTCATTCTATTGAGAAATTGCATTGTCTAATCACTTACGTTATTGCATTATCAATTGCATAAGAGGCATTGTGATCACAAAACTATTTCATTAGATTTTCCCTCTTTGTGTTTGAGTTTCATGACCCTTTGTCTCGAATCTAATTTATCGTCATGAGAAGAAGTTATAGACTTATGGATTCCCAAAGTTTAAATACCAAGGGTATTGAGCTTGAGTTGACTAACCTATTCCATGTGAACCTGGGTGAATACTCTATTCTTGCAAAAGACATACCTAACTTTGTGGAGAACTATTCCCCTCACGCTTCTCATGTTGAGGATGACTCTTTAACTTAAGTGACTATTAAAAAATAGGGGAAGCTTGACCAGAAATTGGAAGAGTTTCAACAATATACAAGTCAAAACACTTGGATGGAGAGGCAATCCCCTTGATTGAAGGTTTGAGAAGAATGATTCAAGGTGATGGAAATGGTGTGAATGTGTTGTGTAGTATTTCTTATATTATGGATAATTGTGTTATGCAAATAAAAAGTTGTGCCAAAGTGTTTGGTTATTTGAATCCTACAAGTCAAGTTGAACTTTCCAAATTCCTATTCCAACATATTTGTCTAATATGCCTGCATATACATATTCCATCATGGATACCTTTACACTTAATGTTAATGTTACACATAATCATGGGGGGAATTCTATCAATCAATACTCCAACATACCTCCTTCCACTAGATTTCCATTTGTGTCTCAACCATCTCTTTTATCCCCCTATAATAATGATCCACCTACCTATCATAATGTTCCACCTACCTATCATAATGTTACACCTCCATCACAATCTAACATGTCCCACTCCAATTCATCCACTAAAGCCAGTGTAAACCATTCTCTCTAAAATATTTCATCTTTACAATAACAATTGGCTTCCATAACCCAATCCATGTTCAATATTCATACATGTGATACCACTACTTTTTGATGACACAATTTGTACTATATTTTCCCACAACATATGGAGGTTCATCGTTTGGATAAATATAATGGACAAGGTGACCCCCAAACTCTTATGAAAATAGTTCAAAATTTGTGTAGTGACTTCTCACATGATCATAGACTCATGGAAAAACTATTCACTTATACCCTAAGAGAGAAAGATTTGTAATGGTTTTTCTCCTTGCCTCCTCAATCAATTGATTCTTTTAAAAAAATTTATAGTGCATTTGTGCAACATTTTCAAAACAATGTTAGTCCTTAAAATTACTTGGCTAATTGATGCATTGTAAACAAGGAATTAAGGAAAAAGTGACTGGTTTTTTTGGTAGATATAAACATTTGCATTCACAAATTGCTTCTCTTGTACCTAATGGTGATGTTCAAAGAATTTTCATTAATAATTTTCAAAATGATGTTGGAGATAAGCTATTGTATTCTGATTATGCATCTTTCTCACACTTATGCACAACACTTCATAATTATTAGCTTCAAGTGAGTCAATTCGAATCCTCTTCATCATTGGCACCAGTTGACAAGAATGAGGATGATCATTGGAAAAAATTTAAATGATCCAAAAACAAAATAATAATTTCATTAAGATCAACAATAATTCTTCCAATCATATTGATTCTCAAGTGGTAGCTACAACACCAGTTGCAGCCCTGTATCATTAAATTATGCACATTGTAATTTCACTCCTCTTTCTAAATCATTGCATATTATCATGCTTAGATTAATCAAATCTAATATGATTAAGCTTACTCCCTTTCATCCCATAGATACCTCTAAGCCTTCGCCACCTTATTTTGATCCTAATGCCTATTGCCAATGCCATCATCAAGCCAGTCATGATATTGAGAAATGCTAAAAATTGAAACATATTATTCAGGATCTAATTGATTATAATAATATAGTCATGGATGGTGTGTATGATAAAGGGAATAATATATGGCACCTCCTAATCAGAATTTAAAAATATTTACCAATCCTTTGCCTTCTCATTCTACCAATGTTGTTGACACTAAGAAACTAGGCCATATGACTACTAGTGATATGTGTGGTGAAGGCAACAACCATGTTGTAAATTTTATTGAGCACCCTAGCCTAAGTATGAACCTCACATCACCTTTGACTCAAGAGATAGTATTAACACTTGATGGACCATTATACATTATTGTGAAGATTAAAGAAAATCTCTCATGAGGAGTGCTAGTTGATCTAGTATATATAGTGAATGATATTATTGGGGAACATCTTCATACACAACAATTATTCCAAGATACATATAATAAATATAATGTTACGATTAAGATGCATGACGGTTTCATGTATCCCACTAAAGGTTCCATCACCCTTCCTATGGAGGTTGGTACTAAGTTCTTAGATATTACCTTTGATGTTATCCCTACCTCAGGTCAATTTTGTGTGAAGTTGGGACACCCTTGGCTCAATTCCATGAAAGATACTCCTACTATTTGTAAGTATTTTAAGTTCCCTCATAATGGGCATATTATAATGATTAATCATAGCCTTTATCAACTCTTATCCAAACATGAAAGCTTCACCCTTGATTAATTTTGGCCTAAGAAACCTAAATATTTGCAACCTCGTCAAGATGTCCTTTTTCTATCTTATCAAAAATTCAAGCATGAAAGGATATCAGCCTTGAGTAAGCCTAATGATTCTTCACCTATGGATATGGATATTCCACCTCCACATCCCATACCTAGAATTCTTCCTACCCCTTCTATTCCTCCTATAAATGTTGTAGTCCCACCTCCTATATCTTATAAAGGTCAAAGATAAGAGCACCTAGCATCCTATATCTCTCAACCTAGTGAATTTTTTTCATTCCTCCTTCTACAAATGAAGAAAAGAAGCATATGTTGAGTGATTCCCAACCTTCTTCTACACAAGTTTTAAGTTGTAACAAGAGAAATCATAATGCAAGATAACGTTGATGAAGAGATCATGCCAAGGCTCGTGAGCTTGCTTCCCAAAGTGTTTCCTTCCCTGAGTCGTAAAATGTTGACTTGGTCCCATTTGCCCAACCTTCTCCTAATCCTAGGGAGGAGCTTTTTCTTAATCAACCACATCAAAACTCAAAACTATTTATGCAGAATGATTGTTCTCATTTGTGCATTAGATCTCTTGTTGTGATTAATTTGGATGATGATTTTGTTGGTAATAATGTGGATACTAACGATTCTAGTAATATGTATGAGTTTAATGAGATTAATCATGATCTATCTTTGAGATTTTCAAAAGCTTTAATCCTAGCCCCTAGTGACAAACAAAGTGATTCGTCATTAGAACATATTACCTATTTGGAACTTGAAATAGCTTCAAATCTATCATACTTTTTTGTGGCTCCTCTTACATCTTATCCACCATCCCTACGCGATGTTAAGAAATACTAGGAGTGGATGATTTGCTAGACTAGATTCACTTGTGTAGTAAACTCTTTTGTGTGTTTGCTTGCATGTGATATGTTGGACCCCTATGATGTGATGGTTGATGTGTCTTTGTGTTATGTTAATATCTCTTGGATGACCCTTGTTGCTCCATTAGTGCAAGGCAACAAAGGGACCGAACCTATTATGACATTCCTTTATTTGTATCTCACTTCTTCTATATGTCATATTCATGTTATGTCCTAAATGTGTTATTGTTGTAGATGTGCTTAAATGTTGTCTACTTAGGGATGATGCAAAGTGTTGAGATCACTCTTTTTTGTTTCTTCCATGTTAACCCAAAAAGACTTGTGTTGTTCATCTTATGTGATCTTCTTCCATAGTGTTCATAGTTCCACGGCCTTTGGGAAATGAGGTCATTTCAATAAAATAATGTTATATATACATGATTTATTTGATGCACATATTGATCCTAATTAGTGGATACCTTATGTGCTCTCTCTTTTGTGTCTTGTGAAGCATCACCTTTGATTTTTCTACATTTGGGGGCATTTCACTATCGCTATGTGCTTGTATTTTGGATGTATGTATGCTACCTTAAAGTTATTTCTCCTAATAAGGTGTATGAAACCACTTTAATGTGGGGGTATATACACACTACTTTGTGTTACACTTTGTGCACACACCACTGAGGTTTGGTTTGTACACTTTGATAATACACCATGGCATGTTTAGTGCACGTTGTATCACTCATTTTGCAGTAAGTGTTTTGTTTCATATTATTTGGCAAACCAAGTCTTTGCTTTGTAATCTTTCTTCATGCCAAAATGAATCATAGTAAGAAAATTCTTACTAGACCAAGAAGTCATATATTTTATTCTCTCTTCTCTTCATGTGTTGCTCCTTTTATTTTGATATTAGATTGATGAGATCCTAAGTTCCTAGGGGCTTTGTGTTTCTTATCACTTCAATATCTTGATGAAAGTTTTTCGATGCTATTTTGTACGTTATCGAAAGTATGAGCGTAAGTTCATACTCTCACTATAGTGGGAGTTAAATGTAGAGTCGTAAATTATTCCCTTGATACAATTTCATACTCACTTAGGCCTCACTTTAGCGTTTCTACCATCTATGTGTTGATTATGCTTGATTCTACTCACACTAGTGCCACATCTATGATTTTAATTCTCTACTTTGATTCATGTTACCCTAATTTAGGCCTTATGTCATAATTGTGTTATTAAGTCCTTTGAGGTTTTGTTTTGTTTATTCGCCTCCTTTTCTTTTAAAGTAAATGTGTAAGTCAATTCTAGTTCATATTGGTAGTTTGTGTCTAAGGGAAATATGGTGCAAATGTTTCATAATTATTTGTTTCCTTTGTCAAGCTAAAATTCTTTTAACTTCACAAGGGTGTCATGACCTCTTCCTTTCTAAGAGGTTATGAGACTTGTGAAAAGACCAAGTTTTTAAAGGGGGGAATTTTGAAGGGAGAACAGTCAAATCAAAACCAATAAGCTCCTATCTAAGTCTCAAGTAAAATCAAGTTAAGCATAATGGTCAATGAAGAACTCGGGTTCTATTTGAGAGAACCCTATCTTTTAGGGATTTTATTCTATTTGCGACAATGGTCGCCAAGGATGAGGGTCTTTCAGTCCAAAAAGTACTTGTTAATGATGACCACTAGAGATCATGTCATGTGTGGGATAGCCATTTGTATTCAAGGATATTGACACTTGTAAGGGAGTCTTCAAAGTCCATTAATTGAAAATAAATAGATTTTTGATAGTTATGCATCCTCTGCTATGTGATTCCAGGTCGGGCTCCTTTCCTTAATGTGTCTATTCTTCTTGAAAAAGTTGTAGAATTGTGTGGATGGCTCTTCACGTTATTATGCGTTAAATATGCTAAAACTCTAGGGCAACATTTGGAATAGTAAGAATGCATAAGATTTGGATTATTATTTCTGATATGATTTCTTCCAAAACACTCTTTTGGCTGGGGTTTTTGAGATTTCATTTGACTAGTAAAAGGTATCCTTGCTATCTATCCCAGTCACAAGATTACAGTAATAGTTCAAAAGTCACAAGCCTTTGATAGTGTGGATGCAATGATACTCTTAAGCAGTGATCAAACCATAATGACAGTACTATTGCCAAGGCACAACACAGTGCATGAAGCATGTAGGAGGAAGACATCAAGCTCCATTAATAAGAGTAGAGATTCACAGTTATATGGAGAACCTTGTGCCATGAAGGAATGGGTAGTCATATAAGACTATCAAAATCATTCTCAAATAGTGAGATCAAGGCACTATAATCTTATTTACTCTTAGTTTTAGCAGTAAATGAAGGAAACCATAGTGAAAGTAGTGATATGTCACTGACAATACAGGTGCACACATGGGTAAAGGGATGACAATGCAATCACAAGAGAACTCAGTCATATACCAAGGGGCACATTACAAGTTCAAAAGCAACCATATATCAGTGGCATGATACACATGAAAGGCATTAAAAAGGAAAGTGTTTAAGGGTAGTCACTCTCATTTGACAGTTCAAGACAAATAAATACAAGCCAATACACAATGCCAATGGAGGTAATCACAGCCCTGAGACAAAACATAAATAGTATTATGACAATCACAAAAATTGTAAGTGTCAGCTACAACAGAGAAATCAAAGATCATTGATGGAGTAGAAAGCACATTAGAATGATGATCAATGACCACAGAGAATGGTAACAAGAACAATGACTATCCAAGACATGAAACAAAGACACCTATAAACTCACATGACAATGTTGGCATTGCATGAAGATTGCATTGAAGAAGTATAGTGTTTTCATTGATGTCAATAGCAACCGACAATGAAGCAGTAAAGCAACCAGTAATGAAGTAGTAAAGCAACCGATAATGAAGCAGTGAAAGCAATTGGCAACCCTAACCAGTTGAGATGCAGAACCCTAACCGATGGAGCTTGGAGATCGGTTGTGATGGTTTATGACCGAATGATGATCAGTGATGAAGATGCCACATAAGCATGTTGCACGTGATGAGTTTCGAATAGGTTTTGGTGCTTAAAGATAACCGTTTACCTTGGGAATGATCAAATGCATAGTATGAAGTGACAAATGCATGATGTGTTACAAGATTCAAAGTGTGACGATACAAGAGCGGTTGTAGATGCCTAGAAGAATGTAAACTTGATTGCATGTAATCTAACGGTCAAGATTGAACCGATGTGTCTGTAATCTCTATGATATTTTTAGGGTTTGTGTTGTGTTACCGACCTAATGTATTTGTTTTTAAGGTCGATGGATTGATTGAAACGGCGGTTGGCAATTTTGGTTAAGTGTGAAAGTGATTGTTGTCAAACCAAGAGGTGTGTCTGCAGAATGATGTGAAGGTAGATAGGAGTGGTAAAGGATCTGATTCAGCAAGGAAGTGTTATTTCCAGATTGGTCAAGAACCTGTTGTTCTCTAACCACTACAACAGTAAAATCCCTTAACCGGGTAAGCTTTAACAGGCTTGTTGTTGAAATCCTCTAACCAGGTGATCCATTAGCTTGGATTTGAAATCCTCCACCGAGGTTACCTTTAACAGGGTATTTGTAGTCAATTCCTTAATCAGGTGGTCCTTAATAGGATCTGTTCCTAACAGAACATTATTGTATAAGCTTCTAACAAGGCTTGGCTCCTAACAAGACAAACTTCTGAAGAGTCCAAAATACTTGTGGGTATTCATCCCCACCATGGTTTTTCCCATTTGGGTTTCCATGTGAAAAATAATTGTGTCAAGTGGTGAATGATTTTGTGGATGTGTTTTTGGTCTGGTTGATATGAATGATTGGTAAATCTACATAGATATATTTAAATGATTGGAAATGATATGAAATATGTTATTACTGGTATTGGTGAAGTGGTTTAAGGTTTTGGTCAAAGGATATTTAAGTTTCAGATCTGTTGCTTTATATCACTGAAGTATTTGGTCAACCAGTAAGGTTTGATAGTGTTGTTGTAGTTTTGTTAAAGTGTCTAAACCGGTAAACTTTGTGAGTTATTTTTGAGTTGGTAAGAAGTTTGGTGAAAGCATAGTTAATTTTCTATCTACTAATTCACCCCCCCTCTCAGTAGTTGACCAGATCTTTATAGTTTCATCATATTATCAATTGGTATCAGAGCATTCCAGGTCCTCTTGAGTATAAGCCTAATAGCTTGAGGAAAAGATCCAGGAGAAAATGATGAAGAGAGAAGGTCTGAAGTTCAATAGAGATAACTACAAAACCTAGAGTGATAGGATGAAGATTTACATAAAGAGCTTAGGAAGCCAGTATTGGGATCATGTTGTTGCTTAGTATAAATTGCCTAGTGGAATTTTGAGAGATGATCAGAAGAAGGAGCAACAGGAGAACAACCAAGCATTGAAAGCCATCATCAGTACCTTGTCAGATTTAGAATATATTGATGTTAATGGATTGGAGACTGCACATGAAGTTTGGAAGAAACTGGAAGAAATCTATGGCGGTGATGAGCATGTAAAAATATCCAAGGAAGAGTCTCAGAGGAAAATTTGATGACATGAGAATGGTTGAAGGTGAAAACATTCAACAGTATGGTCAGAGAATCAAGGAGATGGTTGGAGAAATCAAAAGTGTTGGAGGTACAATGGAGGATACCATTGTGGTTAGCAAGATATTGAGAACCCTTCTACCGGTCTACGCTATCAAGGTTGCAGCCATTCAAGAACTCAAATCTCTTAACAAGACAAAGGTAACTCTTAACTCTATCATTGGCAAATTAACTATATTTGAATTAAATGGTTTTGATGGAAGTGTTCAGAGGTCAGAATTTGCATTTGAAGCCTCAATCTCAACCCCACCTGTAAGGAAAAGCAGAGAAGTAAGTTACACTCATGAATCTCGATCGAGCAGAGAGTTAGATGATGAAGATAGCTTGATGGAACTCGAAGCATTGTTGGCCAAGCAGTTACCCAGAGGTACCGGTAAATATAGAGGTAAATTACCACTGAAATGTTTTGCATGTAACCGGATAGGACATATTGTTGCTAACTGTCCTAATGGATATAATGAGGAAAAATGAGAGAAATATAGGAAGTTTAAAGGAAAAGGAAAATAAATTGTCTCATTGCAGTGGATTAAGGTATTACAGATGAAGAATCTGAGGTAGATACAAATGAGGACATTGTCTTTGTTACTATCAAAGAAGATATATTAGATCAGAAGGCATTGGTCTCTCACTTGGATAATTTAGATGAGTGGATTATTGATAGTGGTTGTTCACACCACATGACTGGTGACCAGAGCAAGTTCCTTACACTAGACGAATTTGATGGAAGTGTCGTCAGATTTGGGAATAACTCTCCCTGCATGGTGAAAGGCAAAGGATCCATTTCTCTGAATGGTAAGAGTAGTGCAGATGGTGTCTATTGGGTTGAAGGTTTGAAACAAAATCTTTTGAGTGTTGCTCAAATCAATTATAAAGGTTACCCGTTATAATTCAAGAATGGAGTTTGCAAGATCTTTGGAAGCAAAGGTGAACTGATTGCAACCGACAAACAAACTAGAGGTAATCTTTTCCACTTAAACTCTAAAGTCAATAGTTGTTTGATTGCAAAAGTAGAAGATAGTTGGCTTTGGCATCAGAGGTTTTGTCATGTGAATTTTGATAACATTGTAAGAGTCAGCAAGTCAAAATCAGTAAGAGGATTACCACAGTTGGACAAACCGGTGAATGCTTTGTGCAAGGAATGTCAGTTAGGGAAAATGACATCCTCAATCTTCAAGAGCAAATCTTTCTCAGCTGAACATTTGCTAGATTTGGTTCATACTGACCTATGTGGACCAATGAGGACTAGGAGTATTCAAGGAGATCGGTACTTCATGATATTTACCAATGACTGCTCAAGGATGATGTGGGTCACATTCTTGAAAGACAAGACATAAGCATTCAATAAATTTAAAGAATTCAAAGCCTTGGCTGAAAATGAAAGTGGAAGGAAGCTAAAATGTTTGAGAACTGATCAAGGTGGTGAATTTACTTAAGAGGAATTCACTAGATACTGTGAAAACAATGAGATCAAGAGGTAGCTATTTGCACTAAGGACACCACAACAGAGCAGGATTGTAGAAAGGAACAACTGGTCAATGGTTGAAGCTGCTAGGACTATGTTAATTCAAGGAGCTGTAGCTAAGACATTTTGGAGAGAAGCTTTCAGCACAACTGTTTATATAATGAATCGGATACTGGTCAAAAGAGGTAAGGACAAAACACCCTATGAATACTGGTATGGTAGATAACCGAATGTCAGTTACTTCAAAAATTTTGGTAGCAGATGTTTTATTAAAAGAAGTGATTATATTAGAAAGTTTGATGGAAAAAGTGATGAAGGCATATTTCTTGGTTAGTCCACCAAGAGCAAAGGTTACAAGTGCTACAAAAACCGGACTAAGAAGATCATTGAAAGTGTCAATGTCCGAGTAGATGAATTTCCTGAAAAATCTGAAGAGACCAGTAAGAAGGAAGAAGAAGAACCAAACACACTATTTTTGGAACTAGAACCGGTAAAGCCAAAAGTTGGAGAACTGAACATAGAAGCCCCAGTTCAACCAGAACAGGAAGGTCCAACGAAAGATTAAGAAAGTGAAGAAGAAGAACATGAAAACCAAGATCAAGTTATTCCAAGGTATGTCAAACTCAATCACAACCCCGATCAGATTATTGGAGACAAGAATGCAGGTGTGTTAACTAGAAGAAGGCTAAGAGAAAACTCTTGTATGATCTCCACCCTTGAGCCTACAACAACAGAAGAAGCATTTGTAGATGAAGACTAGATCAAGGCAATGGAAGAAGAACTTGATCAGATAGAGAAGAATATTACATGGTCATTGGTACCTAGACCGAAAAACAAGAATGTAATAGGCACAAAGTGGGTATTCAGAAACACATTGAATGAAGATGGAGTAGTGGTGGGCAATAAAGCTAGAGTGGTATGCAAAGGATATGCACAAGAGGAAGGTGAAGATTATGGTGAGACATTTGCACCAGTAGCAAGATTGGAAGGAGTAAGGACTCTACTTGCATTTGCAGCATACAAAGGATTTAAGGTATATCAGATGGATGTTAAATCAACATTCTTAAATGGAATATTGGAAGAAGAAGTCTACATAGAACAACCAGATGGTTATGCATTAACTGAAGAAAAGGATATGGTGTGCAAGCTACATATGACACTATATGGTTTGAAACAAGCACCAAGAGCATGGTATGAAAGATTGCACTCTCACTTAGTAAAGATAGGTTTTCAAAGAACCAGTGAAGATAGTAACATATATCTCAAGACAAAAGGAGATAAAATACTGGTAAGTGAGGTATTTGTTGATGATATCATTTTTGGAGCTAATGATGATATGTGTAATGATTTTGCTAATGAAATGAAGAGTGAATTTGAGATATCATTGGTAGGTGAAATAAATTTTTTCATAGGTTTGTAAATCCAACAGTTGAAGGAAGGAATCTTTATTACACAATCCAAGTATGTGAAGGAAGTGTTGAATTTTTTTGGAATGGGAGATTGTAAACCAGTTGGAACACCAATGGTTATAGGTTGTAAATTGTCAAAGGAAGATGATTTTGCACCAGTTGATGAAAAAGAATATAGATCCATGACAGGTAAGCTACATTATGTTGTCCACAATAGACCAGACATTTCTCATGCAGTAGGATTGGTTGCTAGATTTCAAAAAAATCCGAAGGAGTCACACATGATTGCAACCAAAAAAAAATTTAGATACTTGAAAGGCACAATAGATTACGCATTATGGTATCCATATGTAGGAGACTTGGACTTAAAAGTCTATACCGATTCAGATTGGGTAGACAATGTTGATGACATGAAAAGTACAACTGGATGAGCATTTTTTCTTGGAGGCAGATTAGTGTCTTGGAGTAGCAAGAAATAGAGTTGTATCTCTCAATCAACAACAGAAGTTGAGTATGTTGCAACTTACATGAATTGTACCCAAGCAATTTGAATGAAACACATATTGGAAGGTTTCAAGCTGAAGATATCATAACCGGTAAGATTTTTTGTGATAACACAAGTGCTATAAATATTTCAAAGAACCCAGTGTTGCATGCTAGGACAAAGCATATAGAGTTGAAGTATCATTTCCTAAGAGAGAAAGTTCAATACAAAGATGTATCACTGGAGCATGTTTCCACTAAAGAACTACTAGAAAATATTTTTACTAAGCCTCTACCTAAGGCTACATTTGAATGTCTCAGAGGTGAGTTAGGGGTTGTACCCCTACATGAACTCCATTAAGCAGATATGGAAGACATCAATCCTGGAGCCTGTTAAAAATCTTGAAGAAGGATTGTTGAAGAATGGAGCTACTCCACAGGGGGAACAACTAAATTGCATATTAGTGAAGCATGAATAAGAAACAAAATGGTTTACCTTCACTTTGGCATTGTTGTCAAAGGGGGAGAAGAAAAGTATATGTTTGATAGCTTTATATGTTAAGGAGAGAAGGCAGATTGCAGACTAGTTACCAGCTGAAGATATGAAGATACAGTTGAAGGATAGTATATGTTGAAAAATGTAAACCATGATTCCTATACCTGTGTGTATGCTTTACTCTCAATCATGACAATCAATTTGTATTGATATTTGTATTGCCATCAATGTCAAAGGGGGAGAATGTTGGCATTGCATGAAGATTGCATTGAAGAAGTATAATGTTGTCATTGATGTCAATAGCAACCGGTAATGAAGTAGTAAAGCAACCAGTAATGAAGCAGTAAAGCAACTGGTAATGAAATAGTGAAAGCAACCGATAACCCTAACCAGTTGAGATGCAGAACCCTAACCGATGGAGCTTGGAGATTGGTTGTGATGGTTTATGACCGAATGATGATCGGTGATGAAGATGCCACGTAAGCATGTTGCACATGATGAGTTTTGAATAGGTTTTGGCACGTAAGATAATTGTTTATCTTGGGAATGATCAAATGCATAGTATGAAGTGACAAACGTGTGATGTGTTATAAGATTCAAAGTGTGACAATCCAGGAGCGGTTGTAGATGCCTAGAAGAATGTAAAGTTGATTGCATGTAATCTAACAGTCAAGATTGAACCGATGTGTCTGTAATCTCTATGAGATTTTTAGGGTTTGTGTTGTGTTACTGACCTAATGTATTTGTTTTTAAGGTTGATGGATTGATTGAAACAACGGTTGGGAAATTTGGTTAAGTGTGAAAGTGATTGTTGCCAAACCAGGAGGTGTGTATGTAAAATGATGTGAAGGCAGATAGGAGCGGTAAAGGATCTAATTCAGCAAGGAAGTACTATTTCCAGATTGGTCAAGAACCTATTGCTCTCTAACCATTACAGCAGTAAAATCCCTTAACTGGGTAAACTTTAACAGGCTTGTTGTTGAAATCCTCTAACCAGATGATCCATTATCTTGGATTTGAAATCCTCCACTGAGGTTACCTTTAACAGGGTATTACCTTTAACAGAGTATTTGTAGTCAATCCCTTTACTGGGTGGTCCTTAACCGGATTTGTTCCTAACAGAATATTGTTGTATAAGCTTCTAACAAGGCTTGGCTCCTAATAGGGAGAACTTCAGAAGAGTTCAAAATACTTGTGGGTATTCATCCCCACCATGGTTTTTCCCATTTGGGTTTCCACATGAAAAATCATTGTGTCAAGTGGTGAATGATTTTATGGATGTGGTTTTGGTATGGTTGATATGAATGATTGGTAAATTTGCATAGATATATTTAAATGATTGTAAATCATCTAAAATATGTTATTACTGGTATTAGTGAAGTGATTTAAGGTTTTGGTTAAAGGATATTTAAGTTTTAGATCTGTTGCTTTATATCACTGAAGTATTAGGTCAACCGGTAAGGTTTGACAATGTTGTTGCAGTTTTGTTAAAGTGTATAAACCGGTAAACTTTGTGAGTTGTTTTTTAGTTGGTAAGAAGTTTGGTGAAAGCCTAGTTAATCTATCTATTGATTCACCCCCCCTCTCAGTAGTTGACCAGATCTTTTTAGTTTCGTCATATTATCAAGTGATAGCAATATAAGTTTTTAAAGATGTAGAGTAGCCTATTGTACTAAATTTGTAGCCAATGACAGTCATCTAAGGCATTATAAAACTTGTTGGAGCATTTGAGGACATAAGAACACAATTTGTAGTTTCATCATTAGTCAATACAAGTCTGAAGGCATCCTTGGACAATCATATGAGGAGCTTTGAGATGATTCAAGTTTTGTGAATCAATGTCATAAGAAAGATGCTTAGTAATTAGTCCAAAACTAGTCAGCCATCACACATTGAGAAAGATGCAAAGAAAGAGCTTCAGGAAGAAACAACCATTGAGAAGGGATTTAGACTGTTATGACAATCACAGTTTGATTATTCAAAAGACAGTGAACTTGTTCACTGTTAATAAGAGCAGCCCCAAGTATTATTCATGGTAATCTTAGAGGTATGGTTATGGAAGATCTTCCAAAGGTCAAAAGGAAGTAGCTCTATTGAGCTTCATTTCAATACAAGGAGTACTGATCACAGTGACATGGAAAGTCCTAAGAAAGTCTTATAAGTTGTAGTCATCAATGAATAAATAGAGAAAAGGCAATCATTTTTCCTCATAACAATGATCATCAAGCCAAAATGATAGGTCGCATAGGTCATTGAGAAGTCAAGTTCAAAAAAATATGGTAAGCCTGCCAAGACAGGAAAAAGTTGTAGCATCAAACACCATTTTGAAGAGTAGTGATAGAAGAGTCTAGAAGGAATTTGACCGAGGCTTTCAAGTAAATGTAGTAAGATTTGTAAATAACATACCAACAATCTTGCAGATCAAAAGAGTGAGTTAAAACCTTCAGAGTAAGCATCACTATGAGAAGGAAATTATTTTCAAAAAGAAAGAAACTATTGAATTGGTATCAAAGAGGTTATTAACAACATTAAGTGCGAAAGTCATATTGACAGTATTGACAGAGAGATAAATCTTCTATGGAAAAGACTGTCATGACAGAGGGTATCCAACTAGGGATCAGAGCAACATCTTCAGGGCTATACAAAGGTCAAAGAGAAAATCTCACTTTGTGATAAAAGAGTATGCATTAACCAATCCATGATAGTAAATGCAACCATATATACCATGAGGGAGTGCAATGATGAGAAATAATCAAGTTCAGTTAATGATGATAGTACATTTACATTGAGAAAACATTGTTGGCATATGTGCAAAGTTTGATGACATAATGATATTGTATGTTGTCATTGATGTCAATATGTTGAAGTATGAACCAGTATATCGAAGAAAGCAAACTGGCAAGTGAACCGGTATGATGATGTGAACCGGTATATGTGAAAAGGTGAACTGGTATATGCAAAGTTTTTATCGGGGTTTCATTTGATATGACTACCGGTTGGTAGTCTCAGCTTCAAGGTTTCTGGTTGATGCATTCCAAGTCTATGTGATTCGACCGACGACATCCTGTGATGGGTTAGCAATGAAATGAATATCAGATCATGTTGCCATGTCAGCCTTGTGTGCATGAAGAATTTCCTTGAGGAACTTGCATGAAGAAGATTGATCCTATCTACCTCGGGAATGTGCGAAGTCTCAATAAACGATGGAGAGCGCGTGATGGGTTATCAGCTTCCAGAAGCGATGAAGAATGAACGATGGAGAACGTCTTGAGATTTGTTCAAGATTTTTTTACTCTATGCAATGTGATTAAGCGGTCAAGATTGGACCAATTGTATTGTTAACCTAGATGCTTAGGGTTTTAGGTTTTGGCTACCAACCTAATTGATGTCTATAAGGTCGATGATGATTTACATTGTGAAGTTGTTGGCAAATGTTATGTGTGTATCCAAGTGAAGAGATACTTGATTCTTGCCAGACCGGTGCAGTAAGTTAAGATCTGCAGAGTGTGATTGCAGATGTGAAGGAACTAAAGTGGATCCGCCTTGGCATTAAGTGTTGTTATCAGATCAGTGTATTACCTGTTGACTTCTAACCATTTCAACAATTGGAAAATCCCTTAACCAAGTAGCTTTAAAAGGCTTTTTGTAAATCCTTTAACAAGGTGACTCAAAATCATTGAGTTCTTTAAATCCTCTGACAAGGTAACCTTTAACAACGTTTCAACCTTTAACCAGGTATTTAGCCATCCCTTAACCAGGTGATCCCTAGCAGGATTGGTTCCTAGCAGAACCTGTTGTAAAGTCCTTAACTGGACTAGGCTCCTAACAGAGCGGACTTCTGAAGAGTTCAAGAACAACTTGTGGGTATTCATCCCCATCGTGGTTTTTCCTAGTTGGGTTTCCACGTGAAAAATAAGTGTGTTATGTGATGGTTTTTCATGTGATGTCTTAGTGTTTTCTGTTAAGCGGTAAAGGATGCTGATCTAGTGGTCATTATATTTCGGATGTATTACTTGCTTATGCATATGGGTGAAGTGGAAATGAGATATTAGGTTTTGTGATGATATAGATGTTACCAGTTTATGTGTTTCACAGTCTCACTGTGTTTTATCGATAGTGCCCTGATTCAGATCGGTGATAATGTTTACCAGTTAGTGCAGTCTTTGCAGTTTAAGTTGTTTAAGGATTTTTTTGTCTATATTGATTCACCCCCCCTCTCAGTATCTGTTAAGTACTTACTATTCATCATTATTCATCAAATATTACATGCAACAAAAAACTTTAGTGTTTGTAGTCACATTCAAGGAGATCGTTGCCAGTAGTTACACAACATAGAACAAAGGAAAGTCTCATACATAGTCAAAATGAGGTATAAAGATGGTCAAACAAGTAAATGGATAAAGTGCTTATGATAGTGGTAGGTCTGAGAAAAAATGTGTTTGCAGCCTAAGATATAATGAACAATGATCTCATTCACTATGAGATATTACAGTGCAACACCCATATTCATTAGCCAAGGCAGCTAAGAAGGTAGAAGAAGACATAGAAGACATCATGCTACAACAGTCTCACCAAAGGACACTTGTGTACCATTAAATTTATGAAAGCAAAATTTGAATTTTAAATTCAAACTTGCCATGAGTTCAAGTTCAAATTTCACAGTATTTAGGTTGCTTTCAATGTCTTCAAACTCAAATCACTTGCTAATATTTGAATTTCAAATTCAAAATTATCATCAATGTAATGCAATGAGCCTAAATTTTCAAAATATGATTAAGGGGTCGCCTAAAGACAAGATCCATGATTTAAGGAGGTTTTTTAGGCTTATCCAATAGTCCTATCTTTGATTTAAAGACTCCCAAGGGTTAGTTATCCACCTAGGGGAGTTTTGAAGCAGTTGACAGCTAGTAACTTCCAGTTTTGAGCCTGATTTTGAGGGATTTCTAAGTGCATCCACCCAACAATAGAATTTTCAAATTCTCAGTCAGTTACCAGCTGATTTCAAGGGACGAAGGAGTAGCTAGCACACTCAGTAAGACAACTGAGTCAGTTTTGTGAAGGGCAGCCAGTTTTTCAAATGTAAAATCTCAGGAGCAACTTCAATAAAAGGGATTTCTAATTCATTTGTATAGTTAGTTCTTTCCTTTCTCTATGTTCTCAACAGTGAATTAAGTATTGTAACTCAGATTTTTCTGAAAGTTTTCTCAGTTCTTCTCTAATTTTCTTTGTAATTAGCTGTGTTACAGCTTGTAACCTATCATTTGAATAAAAATTAGAGTTGTATCGACACTTTACATGGGTTTATTCCATAAATAAATGAAGATCTTCTTGTTGTTCCTGCTCATTGATTTGTCTTTTCATGGTGTTCATATTGTCATTCTGAAAATTCATTGTGATTTACTTTAATCCTTTAATTTTTGTACATGAATGAAATGTTAGACAAATATCCTTTGGTCTGATCAGGGCATATTTTGTGTTAAATTTGCATTTTCAGCTAGAATATCATTGTATGGTATTTCGATCTTTCATGAAAACTAAGGATAAAATCTTCATATGTATTGTTTATGATCATCTTAGGAGATGATTAGTTGTGAATGCAGTTAATTAGTTGAGTCTTTCATGATTAGTCATTTCAAAATAGCAAACACAAAACATTTTGGTGCATCACCACTTGAGTAGATTAGAGTTTATTTACAGTTATTTCTCTATCCCTTTTCTTTGCAAAAATTAGAGGTTTAAGAAAGTTCAAAGGGAACCGGCCCTCTTTGGAGGTCTACTTCCACAATAGGGTACCCACAACCTAGAGGTAGTCCCATGTGTCATAGGTTAGCTGAGTCTAGGCTTAGCTAGGGTGTAGACCTTAGTGATAACAATTCCTGGACCTTGTTTGGGGCTAGATGGACTAGACTAGGGTGCCTAGCACCCTTGTCCTCTTGGACTAGGGTCCTAGGTGCCATAGTCCAGATCAAAAGGGCCCATTTTTAACTCTAACGATAAAAAAAATATTCAGTATGAAATGATTTCTAATGTCGGCCTTCTTTGTAATTTTTAACGAATTTCATGAGGATAGATGTAAAAACAAGTCTTTTCCTCTCATTTGAAACATCTCTCAACCATCTCTCAATTACAATTCCTCAAGGGAAATTCAAATTCAAATGAGCAAGCAATTATGCATCTTTAAAGAAATGAAGGAGAGGTCAACTATTCAAATTTAAATCATTCAAGATGGCATCCATGATCAAGTTCTTATGAAGACATCCATGAGCTCCTACATGACAACATCAACCTTTTTATGAAGGCTTAAAGGAAAAGGAGATCCACAAAGAAGATATAACATTTCAATTCAACATTTTGTTTCTAGATCCAACTCTTTTGATTTTATTTATCATAGAGTGAATTCCAAACCAGAGGTTTGACCTAGGAAAAGCCTTATCAATCCAACAATATTTTTCCTCTCTTGTGTGTAGGTGATAGGTTTAGAAGAGAAATAAATATCTAAAAAGTATAAGCTATGATAATTTGAACCAGAGTTTGAAGATCCAAAAAAACCTAGACACTGGAAATCATTCAATGGTGTCTAACACTTTCTTGACAAAATTTCAAGAGGAGATTCTAAGTGACATTCTAATCTTGAAAGTGTTTCTAATATCTACATTTGACACCTTCAAGACTAGGTCGCCTAGCCCCATAGTTCAACATTTTTTAGCTCAAATACCAGGCATAGGTTCCTCTCTACTTACTGTTTATAGATCTATACTCGAAGTCTTCATATCTGTTCTAAAATTTTTTATTTATCTTTTATTATTAATTTTACATCATTAGCCATAGTTCTTGTAATTAATCATTTATCCGATTACAACAATTTAGCTAAAACAAGGTGAATAAAGTCCAATAGTTTTCCTAGCCCTTTTCAATAGATTTGAGGTTGGGCCTATGAATTTAATTTACCTTAATTGAATGTTGTTGTGAATGTGTTTGATTCCTAGTTTACAAGTTTAGATGAGTGAACACCATTTCCCCACCATTACTTAATGTTATTAATACATAATTTAACTTATTAATATATTTATTTAGTGACCGATCAATATATATATATATATATATATATATATATTGTGTAACATAATGATAAATATTAAGAATATGTGGGGGAGAAATGGGCAGGAGTGGGTGTGGGTGTGATATGGCATTAGAGTTTCAGGGGGAGTTGTAGAGATTATTGCTTCGAATGGAGAGGACTCAGAGCATGATGGTGATGTTGGGGTTGTGTGGGGTTCATAGGGTTGTTTTTGGATCCCCTATGGATGCAAATATCATCCCGGCGTAGGAGTACATTATCCTTTCTCTTTCTTTTCTTTCAACCCATGGTTTTGGAGGTGCTCGTAGCTATGCTTCTTTTTGGGTGGTGGTTTTTTTATTCTCCGATGTCTACAGCTGGTGCCGGAGCACCTAGGACTTAGGCTCATAGTCCTTCTACAATTTTGGCTTGTACTGACCTTAGCCAATCTAGGTTTCTAATAAGGACTCCAGGAGGGTCCAAAGTGTGTGTGTAATATTTGGTTTGAGTCAAGTGTAGGCCTAGTTGAGTTAGTTTTCTTTCTAGGTTTGCACTTTGCGAGTAGGTGTTAGGTTGAGTAGTTAAAGTTGCCTTCTCGATGGTCAAAAGAGGCATAACTTGGTGAGAGAATTAGAGAGGTTTAGAATATTCTTAGGAATGTTGAAAAAGACATGATATGTGATAGGCTGCCTAAGTTGGAAGGGCAAAATGTGGAAAATTGTAAAAGTTGTCATGACAACTTTGGTCCTAAAAGAGCTTAGCGATGGAGTTAGGGTTAAAATATTGACCTAAGATGCATCCACATGTGGGGAAGACTATTTAAACCCTCTCTTGCATGGATACCAAGGTTAGAAGTATTGATTTTTGTGAATGACAATCTGAAACCACTCATTTTCAGACTGTTATCACTGTTTTTGTCTTATCTTGCATAAAAAGTGAATACAAATGGATTGAATCCATTGATCCAACCTTGGATAGTTGTTCTTTGGTGTGTTCTAGTTCCATTTAATCCATTCCATGCTTTGTAAATTGATGTTATTACTTCTTTTACTGTTTTGTTTTCAAACAACCAGTTTTGGCTTGTAAATAGCTTATCAGTGAAAAATGGTTGTGCCATAAAATCCCTCTGTGCTACCATCACAGAATGTTGGGACATGGAAGGCAACCCTATGTACATTGTAAATATGTAGGGAGGAGTTCTAGAAGTGAAGTTTACCATTGTTTCCACCTTGTTCTAGGCGAGTCCTGTTGCAACTCGACTAGGAAGACAAGGTGGAGAAATGACAAGATGAGTGTTGCATTTGCAGATGAGATGAAGAAGGAATTTGAGATGTCACTAATCGAAGAGATTAAGTTCTTCATTGGACTACAAATTCAACAAATGAAAGATGGTATCTTTATCACTCAATCCAAGTATGTCAAAGAGCTGTTGAAGACCTTTGGCATGGAAGACAACAAACTGGTTGGTACATCGATGATGACCGGTTGTAAATTTTCAAAAGATGATGACTCAGAATTGGTAAATGAGAAGGAATACCGGTCAATGATTGGTAAGTTGCACTATGTAGTACACAACAGACCTGACATTGCACATGCAGTGGGCCTTGTTGCACCTTTCTAGAAAAGTCCAAGAGAATCCCACTTGGTAGCAGTCAAGCAGATTCTTAGATATCTGAAGGGAACTATAGATTATGGATTGTGGTATCCATACAGTAATGATTTCAACCTCAAAGTATTTATAGATGCTGATTGGGCTGGTAATGTGGATGACTAGAAGAGCATAACCAGTGGTGCATTCTTTCTTGGTGGTAGACTAGTCTCGTGGATGAGTAAAAAGCAGAGTTGTATCTCTCAGTCTACAACATAAGCAGAATATGTAGCATCATTTATGAACTACACTCAGACGATTTGGATAAAGCATGTATTAAGTGGTTTCAAAGTCCTTGTATCTAAACCGGTGAGTATATTTTGTGACAACACAAGTGCAATTAATATTTACAAGAATCTGGTATTGCATGCTAGAACCAAGCACTTCAAGCTCAAGTATCATTTCTTGAGGGAGAAAGTTCAGAACAAAGAGGTTG
Source organism: Cryptomeria japonica (assembly GCF_030272615.1). NCBI lineage: Eukaryota > Viridiplantae > Streptophyta > Pinopsida > Cupressales > Cupressaceae > Cryptomeria > Cryptomeria japonica. The sequence continues at coordinate 723,089,329 of NC_081408.1, forward strand.
TATTGGAACATGTTTCCAGTAAGGAGTAGTTAGCCGATATACTCACCAAGCCTCTATCGAAGGCTACATTTACCTATTTAAGAGGTGAATTAGGGGTGTTTCCCCTTCAAGAGGTGAGCTAAAGGTATGTGCTCCACATCAGTCAGGTATTGCATTTTTAAATATTTTTCAGGATTGGTGTGTTGAAGGATGCTACTCCTCAGGGGGAGTAGCATAGTGGAACATGGATGTTTGTGCCTCCACTATAGCATTGTTGTCAAAGGGGGAGAAGATATCTATAGTAATGGCTACACATAATAAGGAAGAAATTGGGGAGAAGATGTGAAGCAGAGAGATATCTTTGTATATTTACATCAATGCCAAAGGGGGAGATTGTTGGCATATGTGCAGAGTTTGATGACATGATGATATTGTATGTTGTCATTGATGTCAATATGCTGAAGTATGAACCAGTATATTGAAGAAAGCAAATTGGCAAGTGAACTGGTATGATGATGTGAACCGATATATGTGAAAAGGTGAACCGGTATGTTGGAATGTGAACCAGTATATGCAAAGTTTGTATCAGGGTTTCATTTGATATGACTACCAACTGGTAGTCTCAGCTTTAGGGTTTTCGGTTGATGCATTCCAAGTCTGTGTGATTCGACCGATGACATCCTGTGATGGGTTAGCATCGAAATGAAGATCAGATCATATTTCCACGATAGCCTTGTGCGCGTGAAGAATTTCCTTGAGGATCTTGTTGTTGGCATTATGTGAACCAACATGAGCCTTGTGTAAACTGGCATGAAGACATAATGATATTGTATGTTGTCATTGATGTCAATATGAGACATGGTAAGAACCGACACATGTGATAGGTGAAGAGAGAGGAACTGGCATATGTATGAACCGGTTTATATGCCAAGTGAAGCGGCACATTTGTTCAAGGTGAACCAGCATGTAGCTATGTGAACCGGCACATGGAAGCACTGTATGGTTACCGGGTTGTAGGTAGCTTCCACTTCAGGGTTTCCGGTTGGAGCAACTCAAGTGACTCAATCGGTAATCTTTGTGTGATGAGTTAGCAATATGATGGAGGACAGATCGTGTTGCCATGTAAGCTCTATGCGCGTGAAGGATCTTGCATGAAGAATACTATTCCTATCCACCTCGGGAAAGTGCGAAGTCTGTCAAACGGTGATAATGCATGATGGGTTATCAGCCGCCATGAAAACAGTGGATAATGGACGATGGAGAATGTCTTAAGATCGATTCAAGATTGCTCCATTTAATGCAGTATGATTCAACGGTCAAGATCAAACCGTTTGAATTGCTTAACCTAACAGGTTCAGGGTTTAGGGTTTTTGCTACCGACCTGTATGTTTCCTATAAGGTCGATGTTGGGTTTGTATCTGAGGTTGTTGGAAAAAGTTGTGAGTGTGTATCCAAGGAAAGTGATATGAGATTCTTGCCAGACCATAGGAGAGAAGAGATACCTGCAAAGTGAATGTGCAAAAGGAAAAGAGGAGCCTAAACGGATCTGCATTAGGATTAAGTGTTGTTAATAGATCATTGTAATACCTGTTAATTTCTAACCACTTCAACAGCTGTAAAATCCCCTAACAGGGTAGCCTTAACTAGCTTGATTCAAAATCCCTTAAATCGGGTGGTCTTAATCGGCTTGTTTCAAATCCCTTAACCGGGTAACTCAAGGCTAGTGAGTTTTGAGAAGCTTGAGAAGCTTAGGAGATCCTTTCAGCTATTGAGTTCTTGAAATCCTCTAACAAGGTGACCCTAATGGGTTTAACCCTTAACCGGGTATCCCTTAACCAGGTGATCCCTAACAGGATCGGTTCCTACCAGAACCTATTGTAATGTCCTTAACCGGACAAGGCTCCTAATAGAGTGGACTTCTAAAGAGTTCAAAAAGAAGCTTGTGGGTATTCATCCCCACCATGGTTTTTCCCAATTGGGTTTCCACATGAAAAATATGTGTGTCATGTGAAATGCTTTTGTCTTGTGATGCTTTGTCTTACCTGTTAAGCATATGAAGGTTCTATGTTTTATGCCTGTCTATAAAACACATTGAACTCACAGTTGTGAAGATCTGATGGTTAAGTTTACTTATTTATGCATGAGAATATAATGATACTGTGGTATTGAGCCAAGAGGAAAGCTTATTGAGTGACCGGTTCATGACTGGTTGAGCTATACTGGATATTGCCAGTTGCACTTTGTTCTACCGGTATCCCTATTTGCTAGTCTTTTGGAGAATTTGCTGTCAAACCGGTTTCGGATGTTATTGGTGTTTGTATTGATTCACCCCCCCCTCTCAGTACCGGTTTGGTACTAGTGGTTCATCATTGAGTTATCACTTGCATGAAGAAGATTGATCCTATCTACCTCGGGAATGTGTGAAGTTTCAGTAAACGGTGGAGAGCGCGTGATGGGTTATCAGCTTCCAGAAGCGGCAAAGAACGAACGATGGAGAACGTCTTCAGATTTGTTCAGGATTGTTTTACTCTATGCAATGTGATTAAGTGGTCAGGATTGGACCGACTGTATTGTTAACCTAGATGCTTATGGTTTTAGGTTTTGGCTACCGACCTAATTGATGTCTATAAGGTCGATGATGATTTGCATTGTGAAGTTATTGGCAAATGTTATGTGTGTATCCAAGTGAAGAGATACTTGATTCTTGCCAAACCGGTGTAGTGAGTTAAGATTTGCAGAGTGTGATTGCAGATGTGAAGGAACTAAAGTGGATCTGTCTTGGCATTAAGAGTTGTTATCAGATCAGTGTATTACCTGTTGACTTCTAACCATTTCAGCAGTTGGAAAATCCCTTAACCGGGTAGCTTTAATAGGCTTTTTGTAAATCCTTTAACAGGGTGACTCAGAATCATTGAGTTCTTTAAATCCTCTGACAAGGTAACCTTTATCAGGGTTTCAACCTTTAACTAGGTATTTAGCCATCCCTTAACCGGGTGATCCCTAGCAGGATCGGTTCCTAGCAGAACCTGTTGTAAAGTCCTTAACCAGACTAGGCTCCTAACAAAGCGGATTTCTGAAGAGTTCAAGAACAAATTATGGGTATTCATCCCCACTGTGGTTTTTCCTAGTTGGGTTTCCACGTGAAAAATAAGTGTGTTATGTGATGTTTTTTCATGTGATGTCTTAGTGTTTTCTGTTAAGCGGTAAAGCATGCTGATCTAGTGGTCATTATATTTCGGCTATATTACTTGCTTATGCATATGGGTGAAGTGGAAATGAGATATTAGGTTTTGTGATGATCTAGATGTTACCAGTTTATGTGTTTCACAGTCTCATTGTGTTTTATCAGTAGTGCCTTGATTCAGATCGGTGATAATGTTTACCAGTTAGTGCAGTCTTTGCAGTTTAAGTTGTTTAAGGAATTTTTTGTCTATATTGATTCACCCCCCCTCTTAGTATATGTTAAGTACTTACTGTTCATCATTATTCATCAAATATTACATGCAACAAAAAACTTTAGTGTTTGCAGTCACATTCAAGGAGATCGTTGCCAGTAGTTACACAACATAGAACAAAGGAAAGTCTCATACATAGTCAAAATGAGGTATAAAGATGGTCAAACAAGTAAATGGATAAAGTGCTTATGATAGTGGTAGGTCTAAGAAAAAATGTGTTTGCAACCTAAGATATAATGAACAATGATCTCATTCACTATGAGATATTACAGTGCAACACCCATATTCATAAGCCAAGGCAGCTAAGAAGGTAGAAGAAGACATAGAAGACATCATGCTACAACAGTCTCACCAAAGGACACTTGTGTACCATTAAATTTATGAAAGCAAAATTTGAATTTTAAATTCAAACTTGCCATGAGTTCAAGTTCAAATTTCACAGTATTTAGGTTGCTTTCAATGTCTTCAAACTCAAATCACTTGCTAATATTTGAATTTCAAATTCAAAATTATCATCAATGTAATGCAATGAGCCTAAATTTTCAAAATATGATTAAGGGGTCGCCTAAAGACAAGATCCATGATTTAAGGAGGTTTTTAAGGCTTATCCAATAGTCCTATCTTTGATTTAAAGACTCCCAAGGGTTAGTTATCCACCTAGGGGAGTTTTGAAGCAGTTGATAGCCAGTAACTTCCAGTTTTGAGCATGATTTTGAGGGATTTCTAAGTGCATCCGCCCAACAACTCAATTTTCAAATTTTCAGTTAGTTAGTAGTTGATTTCAAGGGACGAAGGAGTAGCTAGCACACTCAGTAAGCCAACTGAGTGAACAGGTCAAGGGCAACCAGTTTTTCAAATGTAAAATCTCAGGAGCAACTTCAATAAAAGGGATTTCTACTTCTTTTGTATAGTTAGTTCTTTCCTTTCTCTGTGTTCTCAACAGTGAATTGAGTATTGTAACTCAGATTTTTCTGAAAGTTTTCTCAGTTCTTCTCTAATTTTCTATGTAATTAGTTGTGTTACAGCTTGTAACCTGTCATCTGAATGAAAATTAGAGTTGTATCGACACTTTACATGGGTTTATTCCATAAATAAATGAAGATCTTCTTGTTGTTCCTGCTCATTGATTTGTCTTTTCATGGTGTTCATATTGTCATTCTGAAAATTCATTGTGATTTACTTTAATCCTTTGATTTATTGTACATGAATGAAATGTTAGGCAAATATCCTTTGGTCTAATCAGGGCATATGTTGTGTTAAATTTGCATTTTCAGCTAGAATATCATTCTATGGTATTTTGATCTTTCATGAAAACTGAGGATAAAACCTTCATATGTATTGTTTATGATCATCTTAGGAGATGATGAGTTATGAATGTAGTTAATTAGTTGAGTCTTTCATGATCAGTCATTTCAAAATAGCAAACACAAAACATTTTGGTGCATCACCACTTGAGTAGATTAGAGTTTATTTACAGTTATTTCTCTATCCCTTTTCTCTGCAAAAATTAGAGGTTTAAGAAAGTTCAAAGGGAACCAACCCTCTTTGGAGGTTTACTTCCGCAATAGGGTACCCACAACTTGGAGGTAGTCCCATGTGTCACAGGTTAGCTGAGTCTAGGCTTAGCTAGGGTGCAGACCTTAGTGATAACAGTTCCTGGACCTTGTCTGAGGCTAGATGAACTAGACTAGGGTGCCTAGCACCCTTGTCCTCTTGGACTAGGGTCCTAGGTGCCATAGTCCAGACCAAAAGGGGCCATTTTTAACTCTAATGATAAAAAAATATTCAGTATGAAATGATTTCTAATGTTGGCCTTCTTTGTATTTTTTAACGGATTTCATGAGGATAGATGTAAAAACAAGTCTTTTCCTCTCATTTGAAACATCTCTCAACCATCTCTCAATTACAATTCCTCAAGGGAAATTCAAATTCAAATGAGCAAGCAATCATGCATCTTTAAAGAAATGAAGGAGAGGTCAACTATTCAAATTTAAATCATTCAAGATGGCATCCATGATCAAGTTCTTATGAAGACATCCATGAGCTCCTACATGACAACATCAACCTTTTTATGAAGGCTTAAAGGAAAAGGAGATCCACAAAGAAGATATAACATTTCGATTCAACATTTTGTTTCTAGATCCAACTCTTTTAATTTTATTTATCATAGAGTGAATTCCAAACCCGAGGTTTGACCTAGGCAAAGCCTTATCAATCTAACAAGATTTTTCCTCTCTTGTGTGTAGGTGATAGGTTTAGAAGAGAAATAAATATCTAAAAATTATAAGCTATGATAATTTGAACTAGAGTTTGAAGATCCAAATAAACCTAGACACTGGAAATCATTCAACGATGTCTAACACTTTCTTGACAAAATTTCAAGAGGGGATTCTAAGTGACATACTAATCTTGAAATTGTTTCTAATATCTACATTTGACACCTTCAAGACTAGGTCGCCTATCCCCATAGTTCAAATTTTTTTAGCTCAAATATCAGGCATAGGTTCCTGTCTACTTACCGTTTATCGATCTATACTCGGAGTCTTCATATCTATTCTAAAACTTTTTATTTATCTTTTATTATTACTTTTACATCATTAGCCATAGTTCTTGTAATTAATCATTTATCCAATTACAACAATTCAACTAAAACAAGGTGAATAAAGTGCAGTAGTTTTCCTAGCCCTTTTCAATAAATTTGAGGTTGGGCCTACGAATTTAATTTACCTTAATTGGATGTTGTTGTGAATGGGTTTGATTCCTAATTTAACTTATTAATATATTTATTTAGTGACCGATCAAAATATAGAGATATATATATATATATATATATATATATATATATATATATATATTTATTGTGTAACATAATGATAAATATTAAGAATATGTGGGGGAGAAATGGGCAGGAGTGGGTGTGGATATGGCATTAGTGTTTCAGGGGGAGTTGTAGAGATTATTGCTTCGAATGGAGAGGACTCAGAGCATGATGGTGATGTTGGGGTTGTGTGGGGTTCATAGTGTTGTTTTTGGATCCCCTATGGATGCAAATATCATCCTGGGGTAGGAGTACATTATCCTTTCTATTTCTTTTCTTGCAACCCGTGGTTTTGGAGGTGCTCGTAGCTATGCTTCTTTTTGGGTGGTGGTTTTTTTATTCTCCGATGTTTGCAGCTGGTGCAGAAGCACCGAGGACTTAGGCTCATAGTCCTTTTACAATTTTGGCTTGTACTGACCTTAGCCAAGTTAGGTTTCTAATAAGTTCTCTAGGAGGGTCCAAAGTTTGTATGTAATATTTGGTTTGAGTCAAGTGTAGGCCTAGTTGAGTTAGTTTTCTTTCTAGGTTTGCACTTTGTGAGTAGGTGTTAGGTTGAGTAGTTAAAATTGCCTTCTTGATGGTCAAAAGAGGAATAAATTGGTGAGAGAATTAGAGAGGTTTAGAATATTCTTAGGAATGTTGAAAAAGACATGAATGATGATATGTGATAGGTTGCCTAAGTTGGAAGGGCAAAATGTGGAAAATTGTAAAAGTTGTCATGACAACTTTGGCCCTAAAAGAGCTTAGCGGTGGAGTTAGGGTTAAAATATTGACCTAAGATGCATCCAAATGTGGGGAAGACTATTTAAACCCTCTCTTGCATGGATACCAATGTTGGAAGCATTGATTTTTGTGAATGTCAATTTGAAACCACTCATTTTCAGACTGTTATCATTGTTTTTGTCTTATCTTGCATAAAAAGTGAATACAAATGGATTGAATCCATTGATACAACCTTAGATATTTGTTCTTTGGTATGTTATAGTGCCATTTAATCCATTCCATGCTTTGTAAATAGATATTATTACTTCTTTTACTGTTTTGTTTTCAAACAGCCAGTTTTGGCTTGTAAATAGCTTATTAGTGGAAAATGATTGCCCCATAAAATCCCTCCATGCTACCATCATGGACTGTTGAGAAATTTAAAGAAACCCTATTTAAATTCTAAATATGTAGGGAGGAGTTCTGGAAGTGAAGTTTACCATTGTTTCCACCTTGTTCTAGGTGAGTCCTGTTGCAACCCGACTAGGAAGACAAGGTGGAGAAATGACGAAAGAATGCAGGGGTAAAATAAAAACCTTAGCCTAATCATTTGAAATTGTTCATGAGGTCCATACAGAGTTGCAGTTGTAAGGAGGATCCTTAACAAGTCCATTTGATGCCCTTTTCACAAAGTTGGACAGTCACAGTCCTAGAAGCCATTGAAACCCTAGCAAAACCTCATTTTTGGGTTAGGGAATTATACGGACACTTGGGGTTCTAAAACCAACCAAATAGTCTAAAACCAACCAAATATCTTGGGGTTAAGTGAGTGATTGAAGAAAAATAAAACTCTTTGCAGGGTCTTTTGGACTGTAAGACCAAAAATTCTTAAAAACCGGATTTAGGAGGCCTAATTGGGGCTCATCCTTGTAGCCCTATTTCTAAGCAATTTTATGAAATTGGTAGGGGAATTGAAGATTGCAAAACCTAAAATGGACCTAGTTGATCTCATTTCATGGTAAATACCACCTCCACACCTCTGCAATGTCTCATAACAGTATGGGGGTGAAAAGTGAGAAGTTAACAAGTTGTTAAGGTTGCAAGATTGAGTATATGAGAAGCATATTGAATTGGTAGAGTTCCTAGTCAAAACAGTTGTTGCAAACACCTTAAGATTGGAAAAGAGAGAGTCCTAACAGAGTTTGAGAAGGACTTGGAGGTCTTGAAGTATAGCTAGACCTGGTGAGGTTGGTGGAATTGAGCAACACCAACTAGGTGAAGTGTGAGCAAACTAGGTGAACCATATCAAATTGGTATCAGAGCCTACAAGATTTGGGCTAGGTAAAAGTTGATGTCCTTAGAATTGGAAGAGTCTGTTGGAGACAATATCAATATGGTGACCAATTTAGAGTTGGAAAAGAAAGTGGATGATCATGAGAAAGAGAATAGGCTCCTGAAGGTAAAATTGGCAGAATTGGAAAGTAAGTTTGGTGAAATTGAAACCAAGGCATATGAAGTGTTGGTAAAGGTTGAAGGAGTAGGAGGGAAGGGTAAAGAGGTGTTAGAAGTAGATAACATACCTGAACCTAATCTTTTTTTGGAACATGAACCTTTCCTAAAAGTATTGAAAGCCTTAAGTGGTAAATCACTAGAAGGATTGCCATTGTTCACTGGTAAGATGGAAGTAGAAGTGGTTGTAGAATGGATAGAGGGCATGGAGAACCATTTTGAATGTGAAGGCTTACGTGAAGCTCAAAGAGTCAAAGTGGCCAAGTCTAGGATGAGGGGAGCCACTCTTACATGGTGGAAATTTGTGCAAGATGAGAGGAAGAAAGTATGTAAAACTCCCATCTCTTCTTGGAAAGATATGTTAGTCAAAATCAAAGAAGCCTATCTCCTTGATGACTTGGAAGTGAAGATCCATAGGAAAAGACAAAACCTAAGACAAAAAGACCTCGATGTAAGTGGTTATACGGAGGAGTTTCACAACCTTAGTCTTAGGTCTCAAGTGGTGGAAGAAGAAAGCCTTAAGGTAGCTAGGTACCTAAATGGACTAAGATGGAACATCCAAGAAGAAATTAGTCTATTGAGCCTAAAGATAGTACATCAAAGCTATCAACTTGCCCTTAAAGTGGAAGAAAAACTAAAAAGGAAACATGATTCAAGTAGTAGCAGGAGCAGAGGTAGAGGAAAAGAAAATAGAGGCCATAGGGGAGGCTTTTGGTGGAAGAAATTCAGAGCAAAGAACACAAGGTGAGTCTAAACTCACCGAGCAGCAAGAAGTTGGCACTAGTAAAGGGGGATTTAATAGAGGAAGGGGGGAAAACAATGGTTTTAGAGGAAGGTCTAGTGGACAAGGTAGAGGTTCATCCTATTTTGCAACAATGAAATGTTACCATTGCAATCAGCTTGGTCATCTAGCATATAGGTGTCCAGAGAAGGGGTCATCATCATAGAGTAGTGAGAGGAGGGTGAACTATATTCAAGAAGAGACTTCAAGCAACAAGACTTCAGAGGTTGCCTTAGAACCAGAGGTAGGTGACAACCTAATGATAAGAAGAACTCTGATCAAAGAACCTGTCAAGGAAGAGCCTAGCCAAAGGAGATCACTATTTAGAATCAAATGCAAGATTATGGTCAAAGTTTGTAAGGCGATAATTGACTCAGGGTCAATAGACAACATTGTGTCAGAAGAGGCAGTGAGTAAGCTTAAATTACAAAGGATACCTCAAACAACCCATATAGGGTCACTTGGTTAAACAAAGGCCAACATGTCCTAGTAAATGAGCAAGCATGGGTGGATTTCACCATTGGGAGGTATAAGGACAAAGTGCTATTTGATGTCCTACCCATGGATGCATGCCATCTTCTATTAGGAAGACCATGGCAATTTGATAAACAAGCTATTCATGATGGAGCCAAGAATGCATATTCATTCAAGAAAGATGGAGTCACATTCAAGATCCAATCTATCCTTGAGGAAGGTAAAAAGAGAGTAGCAAGTCCTAATGTCCTTTTGGTGAGTGAAAAAAAGTTCTTGGAGACACTAGAGGAAGGTGATGGTATATGGTTTGCATTAGCAATGAAAACTAAAGAGGAAGACAAGAAAGAGAAACTGGATTTGCCAATAGAGGTTCAAGACCTATTGAAACAATTCAAAGAGATTGTGAGTGATGGTCAACCAGCCACCTTGCCTCCTAAAAGAGCCATAAGCCATCAAATAGACCTCATACCAGGAGCCTCATTACCTAACAAGGAAGCCTACAAAATGACTCCCCAAAAAAATATTGAAATTGCTAAACAAATTCAAGAGATCTTAGACCAAGGCCTAATTAGGAAAAGAATTACCCCATGTGTTGTACCTACTGTCTTAGCCCCAAAGAAAGGTGGCACTTGGAGATTGTGCACTGACTCTAGGGCTATAAATAGAATCACCATTAGATATAGGTTTCCAATTCCTAGAATAGAGGACCTAATGGATTGCTTAGGGGAAGCCAAATACTTTACCAAGATTGACCTTAAAGTGGATACCACCAAATTAGGATAAAGGAGGGTGATGAATGGAACACAACATTCAAGACAACATAGGGTCTTTATGAATGGCTAGTAATGCCATTTGGCTTATCAAATGCCCCAAGCACCTTCACGAGACTCATGAATGAGGTGTTGAAGGACTTCATAGGTAAATTTGTGGTGGTATATTTAGATGATATTCTCATTTTCAGTAAGAATAAGGCATCTTATATTAACCATTTGCAAATTGTACTACAAAGATTGCATGAGGAGAAACTAACCATGAACTTGGACAAGTGTGAATTTTTGAAGTAGGAGATGGTTTATCTTGGGTTTGTGTTGTCACATGGAAATCTCAAGATGGATACTAGCAAGGTTGAAGCCATGGTGAATTGGCCTACTCCCAGTCAACAACAAAGGTGAGAAGCTTCCATGGTCTAGCTCAATATTACAGGAAATTCATTAGGCAGTTCAATGCTATATGTGCACCAATGTTGGACACTATCAAAGGTGGAATGAAGGAAATGTTTCAGTGGAATGAACAAGCAAATAAAGGTTTTGAAACCTTGAAAGAAAGGATAGCCACTCAACCAATTTTGGTGTTGCCTAGTTTTGAGAAACTCTTCATAGTGGAATGTGATGCAAGCAATGTTGCAATAGGTACTGTCCTAAGTTAGGAAGAAAAACCAGTAGCTTTCCATAGTGAGAAGCTAAGTGATGCTAAGAGGAAATACTCCTCATATGACTTGGAGTTATATGCATTAGTGCAGCCTTTGAGGAAGTGGAGACACTATCTCCTTCCTAAGGAATTTGTAGTCTACACAGACAATCAAGCTTTAAGCTTCCTAAACTCACAAGACAAGCTTAGTCACAAGAACATGAAGTGGGTCAAATACATGCAAGCCTACATATTTACAATCAAGCACAAAAAAGGTCAATTGAATAGGGTTGTTGATGCATTGAGTCAGAGACTCTTGACAGTCCAAGAAATTCAGCTGAGAAGCATAGGTGTTGACAGTTTTAAAGACCTATACCCGGGTGATGAAGACTTCTCCAATGCCTACAAGGTATGCAAAGAGTATCAAAATCATTTTCATAGTGAGTTTTCTGATTTTACCTTGCAAGATGGGTTATTGTTTAGAGAAGGACAACTTTGTGTGCCTAGAGGGTCAATAAGAGAAAATCTTATACAAGAGAAGCATAATGGCAGCCTTAGTGGTCATTTTGGAGTCAACAAGACTCAAGAGTTAGTCCAAAGGTATTATTATTGGCCTAGGATGAATCAAGATGTTAGGAAGTATGTGGAAACTTGTATAGTTATTCAAAAGGCCAAGGGCACTTCTTCAAATGCCGGTTTATACCAACCTCTTCCCATACCAAATAGACCTTGGGAGTGCATTAGTATGGACTTTGTAGTGGGTTTGCCAAGGATAAAGTAGGGATTTGATAGCATTTATGTCATAGTGGACAGGTTTAGTAAGATGGCCCACTTTGTACCTTGCAAGACCACTCATGATGCATGTCATATAGCTCATTTTTTCTTCAAGGAAGTGATAAGGATACATGGTTTACCCATGAGCATTGTTTTAGATAGGGACTCAAAGTTCATGAGTCATTTTTGGAAGACACTTTGGCAAAAACTTGGTACCAACCTATCCTTTGGATCAGCCTACCATCCACAAATAGATGGGCAGACCGAAGTGGTCAATAGGAGCTTAGGAAACCTATTGAGGTGCCTTACCAAGGAGTATGGTCAGACATGGGATCAAGTGTTATCACAAGCCGAATATGCTTAGAATGACACTATAATAAAACTAGATGAAAGAGTCCTTTTGAGGTGGTCTATGGTCTTCACCCAAGGGGTATTCTAGAGCTAAGGGACTTAGGAAATGCAACAACAAGGAGTGGATATGCTGAAGATTTTTCTCAGTCAATAAAAGAGGTACATGAATCAATCAAGCAAGCATTGATGGAGAGCACAAGTAAGATCAAGCAAAAGGTTGATCAGAGAAGGAAGAACGTACAATTCCAAGTATGAGATCTTGTCATGGTGCACCTTAACAAGGCAAGGCTACAACAAGGAGTGCCTAATAAATTGTAGATGAGAAGATTGGGTCCATGTGCCATTCTAGCCAAGTATGGAGAAATGCATACAAGGTGGAACTACCCAAGGATATAGCATTGTCCCTGGTCTTCAATGTGGCAGACTTAGTTTCTTACAAAGGACCAACTCTAGGTTCAAATTATAGTCACTCAGAGGTATCAGATGATGCAAATAACCTTCAAATGCCAGCAAGACCAAGTCCAAAGGCTGAGAAGATAATGAGTTCAAGGATCGCTAAAAAGACAAGACACCAAATTTATTGGGAGCACCTAATTAAGTGACAGGGTATGGATGATGCTGAGGCTACATGGGTGCCTGAGACAGAGTTCAAGAAGTTAGGCATTGATCAGAATCTGATCCCAAAATAGGTGACTTAATTTTATTTTGTTTGGGAGAATGGTGCAGGAGCACCTACGACTTAGGCTCATAGTCCTTCTACAATTTTGGCTTGTATTGACCTTAGCCAAGTTAGGTTTCTAATAAGGACTCCAGGAGGGTCCAAAGTGTGTGTGTAATATTTGGTTTGAGTCAAGTGTAGGCCTAGTTGAGTTAGTTTTCTTTCTAGGTTTGTACTTTGTGAGTAGGTGTTAGGTTGAGTAGTTAAAATTGCCTTCTTGATGGTCAAAAGAGGCATAATTGGGTGAGAGAATTAGAGAGGTTTAGAATAGTCTTAGGAATGTTGAAAAAGACATGAATGATGATATGTGATAGGTTGCCTAAGTTGGAAGGGCAAAATGTGGAAAATTGTAAAAGTTGTCATGACAACTTTGGTCCTAAAAGAGCTTAGCGGTGGAGTTAGGGTTAAAATATTGACCTAAGATGCCTCCACATGTGGGGAAGAATATTTAAACCCTCTCTTGCATGGATACCAATGTTGGAAGCATTGATTTTTGTGAATGACAATCTGAAACCACTCATTTTCGGACTGTTATCACTGCTTTTGTCTTATCTTGCATAAAAAGTGAATACAAATCGATTGAATCCATTGATCCAACCTTGGATAGTTGTTCTTTGGTGTGTTCTAGTGCCATTTAATCCATTCCATGCTTTGTAAAGAGATATTATTACTTCTTTTACTATTTTGTTTTCAAACAACCAGTTTTGGCTTGTAAATAGCTTATCGGTGAAAAATGGTTGCCCCATAAAATCCCTCTATGCTACCATAATGACCTATTGGGACATGGAAGGAAAGACTATGCACATTGTAAATATGTAGGGAGGATTTCTAGAAGTGAAGTTTACCATTGTTTCCACCTTGTTCTAGGCGAGTCCTGTTGCAACCCGACTAGGAAGACAAGGTGGAGAAATGACAAAAGAATGCAAGGGTGAAATCAAAACCTTAGCCTAATCATTTGACATTGTGAATGAGGTCCATATAGAGTTGCAGTTGTAAGGTGGAGCTGTAACAAGTCCATTTGATGCCCTTTTCACAAAGTTGGACAGTCATAGTCCTAGAAGCCATTGAAACCCTAGCAAAACCTCATTTTTGGGTTAGGGCATTGTACAGACACTTGGGGGTCTAAAACCAACCAAATCTCTTGGGGTTCAGTGAGTGAATGAAGAAAAATAAAACTCTTTGTAGGGTCTTTTGGACCGTAAGACCAAAAATTCTTAAAAACCGGATTTAGGAGGCCTAATTGGGGCTCATCCTTGTAGCCCCTATTTCTAAGCAATTTTATGAAATCGGTAGGGGAATTGAAGATTGCAAAACCTAAAATGGACCTAGTTGATCTCATTTCATGGTAAATACCACCTCCACACCTCTACAATGTCTCATAACAGTATGGGGGTGAAAAGTGAGAAGTTAACAAGTTGTTGTCAAGGTTGCAAGATTGAGTATATGAGAAGCATATTGAATTGGTAGAGTTCCTAGTCAAAACACTTGTTGCAAACACCTTAAGTTTGGCAAAGAGAGAGTCCTAGCAGAGTTTGAGAAGGAATTGGAGGTCTTGAAGCATAGATAGACCTGGTGAGGTTGGTGGAATTGAGCAACACCAACTAGGTGAAGTGTGAGCAAACTAGGTGAACCCTATCAACAACTAAGGAGGTCATTTTCACCGAGAGAGGTGAGTGGATTCTTGTTCTCCTAGAGGTGATCATTAGAGATTCTCTATCGGCATTTTTTCCCTTGCTTTGGGTGGATGTGGCCCCATTTGTTGTTTTTAACAATTTTGGGTGTGGTTGAAGGAGGATTTGTTTGGTGGTTTTGTGTGTAGGGTTTGTCTTTGCCCTTGTTTTCTTATGTCCTTGGTGGGAGTTTGGATTTCTTACAACCCTTATTTGTTTCTCTCCTTGTGTGTTTTGATTTATGATGCAGTATTTGGAGAGAGTGTCCCCTTCTTGGTGGTGAGCTTTTCTCTCTACTTTGGGGTGTTTGTGGCCTTGCAGGCCTGTTTTCATTGTCAGTTTTTGGTTAAGGAGTTTTGATTGTTTTGTATTTACTCATCAATATCCTATTGAGGTGTTGTTATTTTTGAGTAATGCTTTGGTGGTGACCTAGTGCTTAAGGGTGTGGGTTTCCTCAATTTTCTTCTCTCCTGTGTTTTGGAGCTACATCTTGGGTTTTTTTTTGTCCCTCCCTTTCTTGTAGTTCCCTTTCATGAAACACTCTATTATGATATTCTTGATAGATACTTATGGCTTTATTTATGTTTTGCGATGCTTCTAGTTTGATGTTAGATACTTCAAGTTGACAGTTGATATGCTATGTTCTATGTGGATGATGATATACTCAAGACTATGTTATTTTTTGGGATTCATGTTTGGATATTTATGTGTATTCATTTACTCATGTTGTGGTTATTTTATTTATGATGGAATTGTCTCATTTATTGACCTTACTTCATGCTTATATTAGATGTGGTGATATTATTGATGATGTTATGTATTTTTCATGATTGTACTGTTACCGTGGATGTGAAAGGGATGATATCTCACCACTCATTTATGAGCAAGGTGTGATGTTGCGATTCTCTTCCACCTGTTTGTTTACTTTACAATTATATATATGTTTTGTATATACATTTGGTGTTGTGTAGGATGCATGTGCTAGACATTGACTCCACCCGGTCGCACAGGTCTAAGCATGTCTCTAATCCCAATGGAAGTTGTTCAAAGGATGCATATGGTTTTACCATACTTTAAGCTTAGTTGGTATCTTGTCAGTTCTAGTGTTTAGGCTAGAGTCGCCTTGTTTAGTGTTATGTGGTAATTTATTTAATTTTATAATGTGATTGGTTTTATGGAATTGTGTTGATTAATTAATCAATTGTAACATATAGCTCTTTTGTTTAGTTGATAAATAACGTTATGAATAGATATATATAAATACGTATTTATTTATTTTGATTTATAATAAAATATTAATAATTGTTTTATGGAACCATATTATTTAAGTAATTGTGCTTATTTAGAAATTTAACTATTTATTCTTATTTTGTTGGTGAGTTGAAGTTAAATTTGATAATTATTATTTTTTTTATTTTATTTTTTTCTTTCAAATTTATGAAGTGATTTTTTAGTTTTACATGGGAAGTTGCTAATTGAGTTTTCATGCAAATAGAAAGAAGATATTATTTTTAGCTTTTTGCATGTGTTTTCTAGGGATTGTTCTTTTTAGAAGATTTTTGGGAAGAGATTATCATTATCATTGTTATTGTTCAATTTTTGGGAGAAAGAAGATGTTGTAAAATTTTTGGAGATTTTGGGAATTTTGTGGTTTTTGAAGGAGGAAGTTTTGTTCATGGTTCTTGAAGAATTTTTTTGTGTGTGATTTGGGTGATTCTAGATTTTTCTCTTGAATTTGCATTGTTGTTGTGCGTGCGTGGAGGGAGCTTGTTTGAGCTGTGGATTTATTGGATTTTCCAGATTTTCTATGTGCACTATCTTTCTTTCATTCTTCTTGTTCATTCATCTTTATTCCAGGTTGGTGGTTTCTAATTTTTATTTTACTTATGTAAAATTATGTTTTGAAAGGGAAAGATTGCTATGTGTTTTACATGATGTTTTTGGTCTATGCTGGAATTTCCTTGATCTTCCATCTTTCATATTTGTTATTCGTATGAAGAGAATTTTGATTCCTTTTATGTTTGAGGTTGTAAATTGCAATTGAATTATGTGGGGATTATGTTTCTCTTTTCTATTTTATGAATTATGATTTTGAGAAGGAAACTCTCTTTTTCCTGTATTTGGTTGGAGTTGAAATTTGTGTTTAATGTTTTTCTGAGTCTTTTTGGGTCTCTATTTTGAATGCACTAAACATATAACAAATGTGCTAGTATATGTGTTGTATGCGCCATTCTGGTGAGCATACATTCTAGTCTGTGTGTCATATGCACCATTATGGGTAATGAGTGTGGCATTTCATGTCATGAATGCGCTAGTCTGGATTGTAAAAGCACTAAAATAATTTGTGAATGTGCAAAAGAATTGGTATACATACCAAAAGATTAGACAAAAACACTAAATAATGGTTTTAATTTATTTATTTGATTTTTGGATTTCTTGGTCAGTTTCATTAGACCAGAGGCTTGTGTTGGGCCATTATTTTTTCCAGTGATGACCTTTCCAATGTTGGTTAATTGAATTTTTAAAAATATTTATGTATACGTGTATCTTGAATTACCAATTTTATGCTCTTGATGTTCTGTTATGTGATAATGATCATGTATTGTTTTGGTTCAGAATTTGATACGGCATCTATGTATCATATTGTGTATCATGAGTTCTTTATATTTGTGTTTTCACTTTAGGGTCTGGGAACATGATAGGGGGAGTGGCTTCCAAGTGGGTGTCGGGGCCCCTAAGTGGCTTCCAGGAAATCTCATTGGAGGTTGTTTTAAACAAATGATAATCATAATGAATTAATGTAGGGGTTCGGTAGTTTTTACATTAACAATATTATTATGGTACCCCACTCATGGCCTAGAGTGCTAGTTGAGGCTCAATATGAGATTGGGAAGGCCTTGTTGGCATGACTGTACTCCCTTGTCTTCGTGAAAGGTTGAGTTAGTTCCAGATGAATATCACTTGGGTGCTAAGGTCTAGTGAGAGATTGCCAAGATAACCCTTTTTGATGGCATGTGATGATACTCTTCCCTACATGTGTCCTATGACCTCAGTTCTTAAATTTTGTGAAAGCCTCTGGTGAGTTTGTGCATTGTGGTAAGTATTTGCTTTATGTTTAAGCCTATGTTTTATGTTTCCTTTGATGTTAGGTGACGTACTAGGTTTAGAGTGTGTGTGGGACATTATGTCATTCTGCAGAGCATGGGGGTGGACCTTTTTGGTTCCACATGGTCGGGTTGTTTGATGCCTTCTTTCATTGGGATTTCTTTGTTGGGTGTTCGTGTATGTGATTGAGGTTTTTCTACTTCTTTTCAGATCTTGTACTATGGATTCATAGAGCATATGTGTTTTATTCTTTATGTGCAGCAAATAATATTGTAACATGTAATTTGGACATTGCTCATCTAATTAGCATTATGATTTCCTACTTGAAGCAGACAATGTATATTTGTAATATTTACCTTGTAAGAGATGTAATATGTAATGTAAAAGTAACTTATATTATTCTTTCAATATGGAAAGGTATTGGCTATATTTTAGGGAAGTATGGAATATCTTGTATTATGTATTCATTGAATTATAATTGTTAGATAAGTTATAATCCAAGTTTAAGTGTTCAATTGGTTAAATAATTATTTCCTATGTTTATGTTATGAAATTAATATTAGAATAAGTAAAGAGGTACATGTAGCATTATTAAGAAATGTTGTGCATATCATTGTTATGGTTGTATATAGGTAATGATGTTGAGTTACCCTAGGGAATGGAAATTAGATATTATAATTATTTTTCATTAGTGTACTTGAGTTTATGATATCATGTTTATTTAATGTTTATGTGTCTTTTGAGTTTATGTGTTGTTGTAATCTCTGTTAAAAAAATTGAATCTCTGGTTTTCTAGATGTTTGGTTGAATTCCTCTAGGATATTCTTGCAGGGCATTACATTTCTCTTAGCATTTGTTTCTCCTATTGATGTAAAGAATGCTTGGTTGTACTAGGAAAATTTCTCTCATTACTTCCTTGGTTCTCTTCTTCTCTTTCTATTGAGGAAATATTTCTATTTGATTATTGGAATGTGTACCCAAGGAAGAAGAGAAGCAAAATAGAACTACACCCTCAAAATCATGCCCAATTATAGAAATATCAATAGGTATTGGGTTTCCTCTTGAGGAGCCATTATAATTAATTTTACTACAATTCCCAGGAGGAAGAGACCACTTACTAGTTCAACACACCTTCCTTTCAGGCTACCCTTGGGAATAAATTCGAGCAAGGTAAGAAGGGGTAAAAACTAGCTCTAGAAGATTAGCTATATGAAATCTGAAGAAGTCAATAGGCCTTTAAGAAAAAAAATTGCTAGATAGTTTCCTTAATCATATGTTTTATTTTAATTTAAACTTGGATAAACTCCTATCTTTCATCCTAAAAATTATGGCAATTCCTTTACAACCAAATTTTCCATAAGATGAAAGAAGGACCAAAATACCAAGGTGCTAAAATGAAAGAGGTTGAAGCTAGTGGTATACCAAGGCTCTTGTATAATTTAGTTAGGGAGGTGGGATGGGAAGCCGATCTATTCCAAATTTTCCACTAGAAAATCACAAGCTTGGTAGATAAATGACAACAAAGAAAAGATGATTTGTAGTCTCATCATTTTTACCACAAAGAAAAAACATGGAAGGTCCTTGAATTAATTTCTTCCATAAGTTCTCCCAAGTGAGTCACCTATTTTAAATCAACAACCAAAGAAATAAATTGAACTTAGGCTAGACAAACTTATTCTAAACTTTCTCCCATCCAGGAGACTCCACTTGTCTACCACTTCTGAATCTCGAAAGCTTGGTACCCAAGCTTAACTGAAATACTCACCTTTATGATCAAGGGCCCAAACAATAGTATCTAGGTCTTTCAAAGGATTTCAAAGTATATTAGCTAAAATAGAAACAAGGGTTTTTTTTGTCAAACACAACACCTCGCCCAAGCCAAGTAGTTAGATCTTTCCATCCATTGTGTAAGGATCATGGAGAGGATGAAGATGAGGGTATAAACATATAATAGAGAGATGATTATCTCAATAGTCATCTTGTAGTGTTGTAAATTGTAACCAATCTAATTTACACCTAACGTTTATGCTCCCACTTTAGCGCGTCGTATCTCTATCCCCTCTCTAGGTCCATTTTTTTCTTCCTTTACAACCCTGATGTCATGAACACCATTGAGTGGGACCCATCTTGGAGGTCCCTCCCCCATTTCCCTTTGTGTTGATCCTATTTGGTGGAGGACCAAGGTGTGGAGCACCTTGGTTTGGACCAGGGCACCCAAAAATTCCCTAGTCCTCCTTGATATGGACCCAATTTGAAATGGGGTAGATACTCCCCCTCCCTTAAAATTTTTGGTCCCCATGGCTACACTTGACTGTTGGAGGTCAACCTAATTGGTAAATTACCTAGGGAACCTATATAATGACATCCTATCAATTCATTTTGAGATCCAAGACATATTTATAATATTCGTGCATTTGTGAAGCATGCATCATCAAGCATTTTTCAGAGATTCAAGGTTGTATTTCATCCTTCAAACATTGTGGAGCAAAGTTACATCAATCTTCATGTAAGCATGTTTGTGTGATTGGGTTTTTCATGTTCATGCATTTTTCATGCCATTACATTCAACATTTGTGATTACATTCAAATAGCATTACATCATCAATCCTTCTATTAATAATTATAGATTTGAGGTATATCTCCTTAGCATTTATTTCATTATTTGCATTATTTCTTTCGAGGTTAATTCCTAAACTAGGGTTTGAATTAAGGAAAACCCCTTATCCACAACCCTATTTCCTTTCTTTCTGTGTGTGGGGAACAAGTGTAGGAGTTGTACTCAGGAATTTTGATAGAGTTAACAGTGACAGATAGGTTCATCTTTTGACAGAAAAAAACTTGGAGGACTAGGGTGAATTTTTTCTACTTGGTCACGAAAAACCAAGCTGAAATTTTGGGAACAGGTTCTAAATATCTCATTTTACCTAAATCTTAGTTTGTGGCTCTGTGGGATATTTGTAGCAGTCTGCTCTCAATAATTTACTTCAATCATTCTTTGTGTTACCCTAATTTCATAATTATCGTCCAATCTTCAACTAGAAAGAGGAGGCAATATATAATGGGTGAATCTAAGCAAAATTCTAGCCCTTTCCTTATTTGATTACAGCTAGATCTATCAGGTTCAACCCTCATTCAATGTAGTGGTCTCTAAAAAAAAAATAGTGGTCTTGCTATCCTTATTGGTGAAACCCTCATTTTCACCACATTACACATCCCAAAATAAAACTTTGTTCCCTTGATTTGTAATCTAGAACATGCAGTTTTTAACAATTTCAACACCGTTTTTAGAGTATCTCAAATGGTTGATCCTTTCCCACTCAAATCCATGCAGGGAATGTTATCATCCACCACTCCTCCTATATTCTTGGATTTAATTAGTTGGTCCCAAGGCTTGCCAATGAGCTTGTAAATATGGATACCAAACCACTTACTTTTTTGGAATGAAAAACACTCTCCAAACTCACAAGAATCGATTGAACTATGACTCAAGGTTACCGGCCCAAATAATTTTTTCGGAAAGGGAATCAAATCCTTGAAGAAATTTTTGGGACCAACAACAATTAAATTAATAGACAGGTAAGGCCAATATAACAAACTTTAAGAGAACCATCTTTCTTACAAAGGATAATCGATAGAAGGTCCAAATGGCATACCCTCATGCACAATTTATGAAGAATATTCTTCTAGTGGAGTTTTCCAAGTTTACCAGTACAAAGAGGAACCCCAAGTTATTACAAAGAAAAATCTCCCAGTATAGAAATAAAAAATATCTACAATTGTGTTAGAATTACCTATCTATGTTGTCATTAATTTCAATCTGGTGGTTTGGATTGGTCTGGATTGAAGTGGAAGATAGGTATGTATGTTGTGTTGCAGACAGTGGAAGATAGGTTGTATGATGTAGATGATATAGATTGTTGCAGTTTTATTATGTCTATTGTTGCGAAATTCTATATTGGCAGGATTTAGTGCTCTAGAAGCTTGTGCAATAATTAGAATATTTGAGATTTGTAGAGTTTTTCATTGCTTTGCATTTCATTTTTTCTTGTTGTGTGCTTGAGAAATATATTCATACATGTGTCTATGGTATTCTGTCTTGACACGTGTTGTTGTGCTTCATAAATGTGTTATTGATCATGATGTTTATCGGTCCAAATTGTCCCGGATGTTCTATCTCTTGGTCTGGTGATTGTAGTGTTTGGTAACATGTTGTTGTTGCATTGTTGTGTGGTCCATTTCTCGTTCCTTTCCACCATGGGAATGCTTAGTGGAGACCTATTTTTTGATTAATGATTTATAATCTCCTTTGGCTGACTTGAATGATATATTTTAGAGATCTGTATATATAAAGATCACTTGTAATGAAAAAGATAGATAAGGTTTTGGAAAAAGGATTTTGATTGTAAAAAGAAGATCTATCTCTGGCAATGTGAAGTGGTTGATTAGTGTGGTTGTTTGTTGATGTTGTTTGGTACTAGTGGTAGTGAGCCTAATGTTTCTTCTGGCATTGCAACAAAGTGGCAATTGTGTTTCTTGTGGTGGATTCTTTCTTTCTTCCTCTGGGTAGTGATCCCTCCTTCTTTTCCAAGTGATTTTAGCCAGGCAATGAGCCCACCTACAATGAGCCATCTTGCAAAAATTACCTTAACTAGTATCAACCTAACATGCATTTTTATATTGAAAACTAACATTCTCTGTGGTTTTTCCCTTCTTGGGTTTTCCACGTCATATCTAGTGTCTCTTGTGTGTGTTCTTTTCATGATATCATTTGTTCATGGTTTTGCATCTGAAATCTATATTTATTGGATCTATTTTTGTGAAAAATTTAATAAGTTTTAATTGATAACTGATTCACCCCCCCTCTCAGTTATTTGGAACATTTAGCAATTGGTATCAGAGCTTTGGTTCCTAGAAAGTGATTCTAACCGCTCGAGGAGATCCGATGACACATAAATTGACTATCCCTACCTTTGAAGGATGCAACTATAGTTTATGAAAAGTAAAGATGCAAGGATATCTGATTCTCTAAGTTGCAAAACCTGGAAGGCTGTAGAGACTAAGTATTCAGAATGGACCTACTACACCAGTTGAGATTGAAGTCTGTGAAGAAAATAAGTAAGCAAGGTATGCTATCTTTAGTGCTTTATCTAAAACTGAATTGGCGAAGGTTGTTGCTTTAGACACTACTTATAAAGTTTGGGAAAGGTTGAAAAATACATATGAAGGGAATGAAAAGGTCAAGCTATCCAAGATGCAGATTGCTAAAGGAACTTATGAGAATTTGATATTGGAAGAAGGTGAAGGTGTTGTGAGTACTTTTAGAAGGTTGATAGTGTTGTGACTGAAATCAGAGATCTTGGTGGTGTTTTGGATGAGGAGGATGTGATACATGAGAACCTTACCATAAAGTTATAGTGACAAGATATTAGTTATTGAGGAAACCTATGATACAACAAAATTTACTAGAGAACAGTTGTTTGGCACCTTGACTACATTTGAAATGAGGAAGTTTGGTAGAAACAACAAAATAAAAAAAATGACTTTTAAAGTATCAAAAGCTATAGATGAAGATTTAGATGATGAGAGATTGGATGAAATGGAAAAAAACTTTGTAATAAAACTGAAAAGAAGATCCAACAAGTATAAAGGTAAGTTACCCCTTAAATGTTTTAAATGTGGAAAGATTGGTCATTATGCATCTAGATGTTCGAAAACAGGATCAAAACATAAATTTAAGGAAAGTAAAGGAAAATTTAATAAGAAAGCTTACTATGTTAGAGATGATGCTGGTATTTCTGATGATGAGTCAAATAATGAGGATGGTGACGATTTGTTCATGGTAGAGAAAGATGGACCTAAATGTAATAGCTCTACTATTGTTGACATTGTTGTTTCAACATGATTGCATGTTAGGAGAGATAAAAATGAATGGTTGATTTATAGTGGATGTTCGAATCATATGACTGGTGACAAAAGTAAGTTTGTATATCTTAAAAAATATGATGGTGGCTCTATTAGATTTGGAGATAATCAGATTGCTCAAATTGTTGGAATTGGTTCTATCATTTTTTATGGAAAGCATAACATTGATAATGTTTACTATGTAAAAGGATTGCATCATAATCTTTTGAGTGTTATAAAAATGTGCGAAATTGGTTACAATGTTGTCTTTTAGGATGGTGGCTATGAGATCTAGAAAAGATTTGAAACTGACATTGCTGCGGGGAAAAAGACTGGTGGAAACATGTATCAATTAGAAGCTTCTACATGACATTTCTTGTTATCACAAATCAATGAGAGCTTGGCTTTGGCATTAGAGGATGTGTTATATCAATTTTGAAAATTTGGTGAAAATTAGTATGATAAAAGATGTGAGAGATTTACCAAGGCTGACTAAACCAGATAACAATATTTGCAAAGAATGTCAAGTGGGAAAATAGAAAAAGGTTCAAAGGAAAGGAAAAATCATCTACTAGATTATTGGATCTAATACACATAGACCTGTGTGGTTCGACTAGAACAAGGAATCTACAAGGTGAGAGATATTTCATGATCTTAATTGATGACCATTCTAGAATGACTTGGGTTGCTTTTCTAAGAGAAAAATTAGAAGCATTATAAAAGTTCAAGACATTTAAAGCTAGAGTTGAGAATGAAGCAGATAGAAGAATTAAGTGTTTGAGATCTGATAGAGGAGGATAATTTGTTATTGATGAATTTAATAGTTTCTATGAGAAATATGGAATTAGAAGGCAATTATCAGCTCCTAGGACACCTCATCAAAATGACATAGTTGAACAAATGAATGAGACTATTCAGGAGGAGGCAAGAACTATGATCAAGGAAGAAAACCTGTTGGAAATTTACTAGAGAGAAGTTATACACACTACTACATATACCCTTAACAGAGTCTTATTTAGAAAGAAATTTGCAAAGACATCATATGAATTATGCTATGGAAGGATCCCATCTATGAAATATTTTAATGTGTTTGGAAGTACTTCCTATATTCGGAGAGAAGAAGGAAACCTTAGAAAATTTGATAGCAGAGTAGATGAAGACACATTTTTTGGCTATTCTACAAAGAGCAAAGCGTATAGATGTTACAACAAGAGATTGAATAAAATTGTGGAAAGTACAAATGTGAAGGTTGATGAGAACATTTTAAAAGAAGTTATTATTCAAGCAGGGTATGAATCTGATGAAGGAGAAGAGAAGAACAAAGATAAAGAAAAGCATAAAGAAACTTAGTTTTCTCTGACAACTATATCAAAAACTTGTAGGTATGTGCAGAAGAATCATTTCGAGAATCAAATCATAAGAGATAAAAACAGAGGAGTTATAACAAGAAGCAAAGCTACTAAAGAACAAGTTCTTTTGTGCTTACTTTATGAGATCGAAACTAAGAGAGTTGAAGAAGCCTACAAGGATCGGAATTGGATGAAAGCCATGAAGAAAGAGATGGATCAAACTGAGAAAAATCATACTTGATAATTAGTACCTAGATCGACAAATAAGAATGTTATTGAAACAAAGTGGGTATTTTAGAACAAGCTAGATGAAGATGGTCAGGTTTTAAGCAACAAAGCAAGGTTGGTATGCAAAGGTTACACGTAGGTTGAAGGCATTGATTTTGAAGAAACTTATGCTCCTTTTTCTTGAATGGAGGCTATTAGGATATTTTTCACTTTTGCAGCATATAAGGATTTTAAACTCTATCAAATGGATGTAAAGTTAGCATTTTTGAATGGAGAATTAAAAGAAGAGGTTTACATTGAACAATAAGAAGGATTCAAGTTATCAGATGATTCAGATGTTGTTTTCAAACTAAAGAAGGCACTATATGGATTGAAGCAAGCACCTAGAGCTTGGTATGGAAGGTTAGATAGGTATCTATTGAATCAAGGATTTCTAAAAGGGTTTGTTGATGACAATCTCTACTTCAAAGTTGAATCAAGTAAAATCTTAATTATTGTTGTTTATGTGGATGGCATAATCTTTGGTGGCAATGATAATATGTGCAAAGAAATTGCTAATGAAATGTAGAAGGAATTTGAAATGTCTATGACTCGTAAGTTGAATTTCTTCCTTGGATTGCAAGTAAATTAGAACAATAAAGGCATTTTCATTTCTCAGTCAAAATATGTTAGAGAACCATTGAAGAAGTTAGGATTGGAAAATTCCAAACTGCTATGTACTCCCATGACTACCAGATGCAAGTTGAATAATGATGACAAATCATATAAAACTGATAGAAGAAAATATAGGTCGATGATTGGAGGATTGTTATATTTGACTGTCACTAGACCAGATATCATGTATGTTATTTGTCTTGCAACAAGATTTCAACAAGAACCAAAAGAGTCACATGTTGTTGCAGTAAAAAGGATATTCAAATACTTGTTCAACAAACATAAGACTATGGATTATGGTACCCCAAAGGATCAAATTTCATTATGAAGGCTTATATTGATGCAAATTGGGCAGGGAGTGTTGATGACAGAAAAAAGTACAAGTGGTGGAGCATTTTTCCTTATCGCTTGATTAGTGGCATGGCTAAGTAAGAAGCAAGATTTGATATCTTTGTCAACATCAAAAGTTGAGTATATTGTAGTTGCTTCGTGTTATACTCAAGTGCTTTGGATGAAACAAAAATTGAAGGATATTGGCTTGTTGTTTGATGAACCCATATCGATCATGTGTGATAATACAAGTGCAACTAAAATCTCTAAGAACCCGATTTTGCATTCCAAAAAAAAAAACATATTTCTATTTGGTATCATTTCTTGAGAGAGAAAGTATTGGACAATGAAGTGAAAATTGAATATGTTCCTACCAAAGAGCAAGCTGCAGATATTTTCACAAAGGAGTTGTGCAAGGATACTTTTGAGTATCTATGATAGTTGTTAGGGGTTATTCCCCTTCCCAGTTTGAACTAAGTAAATTTAATAGTGAATTAGTCCAGGATAATTCATGCATATTTTTGTCTGGGGTAATGATTGGGGCTTCCTCTTAGGGGGAGCAGAGTATTTTTTGAGTTGTGTTGCTCTCTACCTTTTTCCTTGATGTCAAAGGGGGAGAAGTTTGAGGAGAAGTTTTTGGAGAAGTTTGAGAAGCTTACACTTGTGAAGTTTGGAACTATATAGTTTTTCTTTCTAAGATTGAGAAGTAGTTGAGAAGTGTTTTGAACATGTTGTTGGAGAAATTGTTTGTTGTTGATGAATGTTGCCATCAATGACAAGGGGGGAGATTGTTAGAATTACTTGTCTATTTTGTCATTAATGTCAATTTGGCGATCTGAGTTGTTCTGGATATAAGTAGAAGATAGGTATGTATGTTGTATTGCAGATAGTAGAAGATAGGTATATATGACATAGATGGTACATATTGTTGCATTTCTATTATGTCTATTGTTATGGAATTATGTATTAGCAAGATGAGAATTTTAGTTCTTTAGAAGTATGTACAATAATTAGAATATTTGAGATTTGCAGAGGTATGGATTGCTCCACATTTGATGTTTTCTTGTTGTGTGTTTAAAATTATAATATTCATACATGTGTCTATAGTATTATGTCTTGACACATGTTGTTGTGCTTTGGAAATGTGTTATTGATCATGATGTTTATCGATCCAAATTAATCCCAAATGTTCTATCTCTTGGTCTAGTGATTGCGACGTTTGGTAATGTGTTGTTGTTGCATTGTGGTATGGTCCATTTTTCATTCCTTTCCACCACGAGAATTATTAGTGGAGACCTATTTTTTGAATCATGATTTATTATCTCCTTCGGCCGACTTGAATGATATATTTTGGAGATCGATATATATAAAGATCACTTGTAATGAAAAAGATATAAAGAAGGTTTTGGCAGAAGGAAGTTGATTGTAAAAAGAAGAACTATCTCTAGCAGTGTGAAGTGGTTGATTAGTGTGGTTGTTTGTAGATGTTGTTTGATACCAATGGCAGTGAGCCTAGGGTTTCTTTTTGCATTGCAACAAAGTGGAAATTGTGCCCCTTGTGGTGGATTCTTTCTTTCTTCCTTTGGGCAGTGAGCCCTCCTTCTTTTTCTAGTGGTTTTAGCCAGGCAATGAGCCCACCCGTAGTGATAAATTCTGGCAGCGAGACATCTTGTAAAAATCACCTCAACCAGTGTCACCCTAACATGTGTTTTTATATTAAGAACTAACATTCTCTGTGGTTTTTACCTTCTTGGGTTTTCCACATCATATCTGGTGTCTCTTGTGTGTGTTCTTTTCATGATATCATATGTTTATGGTTTTGCATCTGAAATCTATATTTGTTAGATTTGTTTCGGTGAAAAATTTAATAAGTTTTAAGTGATAACTGATCCACCCCCTCTCACTTATCCGAAACATTCAACAAATTCTTCATTAAATAACCTCAAGATTATTTAAAAATTAAATACTAGATTTACCTTCATTTATTTGTTGTCACAAAGTAGTCAAATATGTATCCAAAATGATTTTAATGTTAATTGCCTCATTTATTTTAGCAATACCTATTAAGGTAGTATCGTCCAAAAATTGTAAGTGTGTTATAAACTAAGATTATGAGTGCAAGACCAAACTTGAATTTTCCCTGCCAATTTATGATGCTTCATCCATCTACCCAAACCTATTGCCATCCAAATAAACAAGGAGATAGGTGATCTTCTTGTCTGAATCCTCTGGAAGTAGAAAAATGATATGAAAGTACACTATTAATCAGAAGAGAGAAGGAAGTAGAAATCACACAACTCATTACCCAATCAATCCATTTAGAGCTAAACCCAAAAGTGTTTACAATTTTATAAAGGAAGTGTCAAATAACCCTGTCATAAGCCTTAGACATGTCACTTGAGCTTAATGAACATTGCCTTCTCTTTGGACTTTTTCATAGAATGAATAACTTTAGCAACAATCACAATACCATCCAAAATCTATATCCTCTACACAAACCCTCCTTATTCAAGAGAAATGGGAGAACCCAATAATTTAGTAAGTCTATCAACAATAATTTTTGAGTTATTTTATTAGATAAATCACATAGAGAAATAGGTCTAAATGCATCTAGAGAAGCAACCCGCTCTTTCTTAGGAATATGATCTATGAAAATGGCATTGATGAGCTTGAGCGTTGTCTTACTATATTGAGATTATCTGACTACCTCTAGTAGACCCCACTTTAAAATCTCCCAGAAATACTCAAAAAAATCAATAGGGAAGCCATATAGCCCAAGAGCCTTACCCTTTTCCATTTGCAAGATAATTTTTTCAAGCTCAACTAAGGATATAGGATCCAACAAAAAATTATTCACCTCTTCAAAAACTAAAGGTGGAAAATGATCAAGAATTTAAGCCTTTCTTCTTCAACAACCTAGGCATCCTTCCTATAAAATAAAGAGGGGAAATAAGAATTGTATCACCCTAAATTGTACTCCATTACATTATTCTCCTCACTTGGGCCCTCACCTTGGCATTTGTCCCCTAAGGCCTGATTGAAGCCCTGGTTTTGCTCACACTATGAATTTTCACTCAAATTTTCATGTTTTGCACTACCTTCCCTAAGATCCTCAAGGACCAAAGAACCCAACGCCCCGGTCCTCTTGAAAAGAACCCATTTTTGGGCCTCTCAATGATAACATGATTTGAGTGAGATACTAGATCCTGAGTCGGCTGATGTCGAATACTTAATTTGTTTTTTCACTAGCATGTATAAAAGGAGGTATACCCCTCTCATTTTGACATCCATCAATCAAGACATCTGATCAATCAATCAAGCATACATAATTCAAATTCAAGGGAGCAAACAATCAGACTTCTTTAAAGCATTGGAGCAGAAGTAAAGTCAAGATTCAAGCATTGGATATTGTAGACACCTAAAATTAATTAAATTAATATTTAATTAATTTAAGCCTTTACACATAATTAATCTAATTAATTGTGTTAGTCTTCATTCCTCTTATAATTAATTAAATCTTATTTAATTAATTTTATCATTGCTAAAATTGATTATTCCCATTTTCTTCTTAAATCATTTATTTCTTCTAAACCTCCATCAGTTAATAAATTTTAATTAATTAACCTAACTATGCGATTCCTACAAATCACTTTCTCTAATCTTCATCTAGCCTAATTAATTCTTCCATAATCATGCTTAACATTATTCTCCTATTTTTAATTCCTCCACTCATTCTCTCTCCTCTTATCAAATCCTCCTAACTTTCCCACTTGTTTTCTAATCTCTCATTATCCCACTTAATCACTCTTTCTAATCATTTGCTAGTGCCTAATCCTCATGATTAGCCACAAGTCAACTAATTTCCATAAATGGCTTGTCCCCCTCTCAACCCCCAACCTTAAATGCACCAAATTTGGTCATTTCAAGGATTTCAAAATTCCTCTCTTCCCCATGAACTCTCATCTTCCCAAGGAATTTTTAATTCCTTTTCTCTCCCCATTCTTCTATGCACCTCGTTATTTGGGAATTTTTAATTCCCTTGTTCTTCCCCAAGGAATTTTTAATTCCTTTTTTTGTCTTCCCAATGTACTTGAGGATCTCTTCCCCATGTACATTGTGGAGTGTGGAGACAAGAAATGCCTTTATTGCAAATCTCTTGGTCTCCACACCATGTCCTCTCAATCCCTACCATCTCCTTCTTTCAATCTCAACCCTTGATTCATCTTCAATCACAACCGTCCATTCCTCCTCCTTCAAATCTATAAATTTGGGTCTCCTCCCCTTCATTTCATATCTCATATCCATGAAATCTTATGCTGCTAGTATAGCTTTTGAATCACATTCTTTGCATCACCACTATAGTCAATTTTAGGCAACCATAGTCATCTACTTGCAATCATACCTCATCCATCCATCCATATTATCACTTGTGTTGTTGTGTGTGGAGAGAAATCCACAACCATCAAAGAGCTCATCCAATCAATTTGAAGAGGGTCGCATCTTCAACTTTACCAAAAGCTCAATCCAAAGGAGAAGACAAGATTTCAAGGTATAATGGTTTATATTTGAGTGTTTGAATGATTCATGCTTTTTATTTACTAACCATTGCATCTTGGAAGTTTTTGTTGCTCTCTAGAGATGGCATTCATGTTCTCTGTTTTATGAAGACTATCTACATGAAACCCCAATTCTTTGTGAAGACAGACAAAACTTCATAAAAAGGTATAACATTAGTGTTTCAGACATTTTCAACATTTCCCTCAAAAGGAAATCATTTTCATTACAATACTTCATTTACATTTCAATTATATTTCATGGTTAATTCCAAAATTGAGGTTTGACCTAAGGCAAACCCCTATTACCAACCATTTTATCTTCTCTACTGTGTGCAAGAACAAGTACAAAGCTGTAATTTTTAGGATCAACTTTATTTGCAAAGACGAATAGGTTCTCCTTTAGACGATAAAAATTTCAGAGGACCAAAGTGACGAGGATCATGACAATTTAGGTCGAGCTTCTGGGAACAGATTCGAACTCTCACATATTGCTTAGATCCGGGTTTGTGGTTTTGTTTGACGACTGTAGCTCACTATTTATGCATAATTATTTCAATTTACACATATTTAACCTAATTTCAACATCTTTAAGGGTAAGTGCACCAAGAAGGTGTGCAAAAAGGGGGGTATAAGTGGACACTTTTTTCTTCTTCTGAAATCAGCTAAACCTAAACTTGGAGGAGAAATTTGAGAGTCATCCCCTCAAGATATGAAGATACTAAAAGAACAAAGAGTGTATTACTCTGAATCTAGTTTTCAAACTACTAATTTTTTTCAAAATTGGATAAGATTAAGGGGGTAAATCCTTCACGCACGAAAAACAGATCCTGATTTTTTTTGAAAAACATAACATAGTGTCTGACATGTGCATCAAAAAAGTCATAGTTAGATTGAGTAGTTTGACAAATACTTTGCTAGAAAGATAGTTAAGAGTGAGCACT
The DNA here is from genome assembly GCF_030272615.1 of Cryptomeria japonica. NCBI lineage: Eukaryota > Viridiplantae > Streptophyta > Pinopsida > Cupressales > Cupressaceae > Cryptomeria > Cryptomeria japonica. Next base: position 723,121,031 of record NC_081408.1, read on the forward strand.
AGAATTTGTGTATTTTTTTGTAATTTTTTGTTGAGTATTTTTTTTTTAATGATTTTTCAAATTGAGCACATCCTAAAAATCTAGTACCTGTTCGTGCACAAGCATAACTTGCACAAAAACAATCAAAATTGCATTTTTTTTAAAAATTGTAAATAATCAAGTGCACTACAATAATATATAAGGTTTTTTAAATTTGGATAAGTAGATCAAAAGTTATTAAAAAAATGGTACACATATGTCTTTGAGAACTATGGAGACATTGGTAAAAGAAATTCAAGAATAATATGTTATTATTGTTCAAATTTTTTAAAAAATATATGGTTAGAAATATGAGAATATGGGTGAAAGTATGGTGGCAATTTTAGAAATACCCAGTTGATGAAGTGTAACCCTGATGATGACAAAGTCCAGAAACCAAGTTGATAAAATAAAACACGTCAAAAAGGAGGGAAATGGAGAGAAATCAAACTTCTGACTCGCAGATTTGTCATCCAAGCCTATTAACAAGCCTAAATAAACTAAAGCACGTACGGGGTAATTTGAATATGAAGCGCGTATGCGGTTTTAATAAACAAAATGGCGTACGGGGTTTTAAGAAGACAAACTGCGTGCATGGTTCAAATTAATAAAGTTAGATTAGTAATATGGACTTGTATGCAATTCATTTAGCATTCCATTATGTTTTTCAATAGGATATATACATAAAATATAACATTTAAGTATAAGATATTTTAAGTTATATTTTATGTATATATTGTTAGGATTTTTGAGAGTGCTAAATGAATTGCATACAAGTCCATATTACTAATTTAAATTTTATTGTCAGACAAACACGTACTTGGTTTACAAACTAAAACTGCGTATGGGGTTTTAGTTTATAAATCACGTATGGGGTTTTAGTTTCTAAACCACGTAAGTGGTTAGTATACTTTAAACCTCGTATGCGGGTTAGCTTTGGATATCGGCAAAACGAGCCTAAACATGTATGCATTTTTTAAATTTGAAATACCTCGTGCACATTTTGTGTTTTTCCATGTTTTTTTGGGGTGTGTCCACTTTTTTGCACACCATCTTGGTGCACACACCCTTAATCAAATCAATTCATTTTAAAGGGAAATAAGAGGCACATCTAAAACCCATGGAATTTGATTAGAATCTTGGTCTTTTAAGCTTAGATCTATCAAATTCCACCTTTCCCTAATATAAAGGTGGTTAAGAAAAAAATATTGGTTTTACTACATCATTGGGTGAAACCCTAATTTTTCACCAATAATTTTGGTGAACTCGACATCTTACACCTTAATTTCTGATTTGTATTCTCGGATCTAATTATTTATGCATTTACAAATTCAAATATACAAGTTTGATTTTTCAATTGAATTCACAAAAACCTTAATTTTTAATTTTAAAATTGAACTTGTGGGTTGCTTAATTTGCATTCATTATTTTAGGTCTGATTATTCATGCAATTTAAAATTCAAATTTGCACTCATAGATCTCATTTTCAATTGAATTACATAAATTTAGTGGTTGAATTCACAAAAACCCTAATTTATAATTCTAAAATTTACTTGTGGGTTGCATAATTTTGAAAAAAATAAATCTAGATCTAATATTTATGATATCCTATGCTATGATTTAGAGGCATTTATCTTTCAGATTCAAAAATCAAATTGCTTAATTAATTAGTTAATCAATCATTTTTATAAAATTTTACATTGTTTAATCACAATTTTTAATTTCAAATTCAATTTTCCCTCCCTTGTGCATGAGTTTTGTTTTGATTAATTAAAAAAATAGGTTTTCAGGACTCAAAACCTTTAACATGAGATATTAAGATAAGACACCAAAAAGATCAGTGCTTAAGAACCGCATACAAAAAGACTGGCAAAAAGCCAGTGAACCGAAAGGACAACAAAACTAACTAACAACAAAGAAACTAAGAAGGCGCTACACATAAATTTTCTTCAACAAGTCCTCCGCCTTTGTCACCAGCTCATCGTAAGTAGCCCCGACAACTTTAAGGCCTTCCAGATCCTTGTTAGGTTTTTTGTCCTTCTTTTTGCCTCTGGTGCAGGTTCTGGGGCCTTGAGCTTCCCCTATTCCTTCTGTTTTTGGGTCAATGTCCAGGATTTCCTTTTCATCATCCAGTTTGCTGATGAGAGTGTTGGTGTTGTTGGCTGAAATCTTTAGGATGCTAAGGCTCTGTTCAACAATGTTCTTCAAGCACTCCTCAATTTTACCAATTTTGCTGATAGTTTTCGTGAGAGTGTGATCGTTAGTGTCAACAAGATTCTTTCTTTCCAGCAAATCCTTCTCAATTTTTTTGAAACTGGGGTTGAAAGCATCTCTTATGTCTTCAGCTTTGGCGATGGTACTTTTTAGGTCCTTTATGAAGTTGTGCATGAGTTTTGTTACCATTAGCGCTACCTACAATATTCCCATGAGAAGAAGTTGTAGAATTAAGGCTTCCCAAGGTTTAAAATTTACTAAGGATATGGAGCCTAATTTGGATAACTTATTTCATGAGAATGTTGGTGGTTCCTCTAATCCAACAAATGATGTCAGGACATGCCGAAAGTCTGGGCAAAGCTGGAAAAAGGTTCCCTTACTAGTTTCATGGAGAAGCTGGTTGATTACGACAAAGGTAGGGTTAATCTCATTGTCTCCAAAATCTCTGAAAAATTGGTGTAATGGGTCCTTTAAAATCTATGGTGTTAGGTTCAAATTGGATGCGGGCCTCATCGTGACTGTGACAAGTATGCCCCACTTTGGGCTTAATTTATTTAGAGATCTCAAGGTTTCCAATAATGCAGTAAATTTGCTCCCGCGTAAGGAAAAGGAGAGGGCTAAAATTGGAAAAGCCACAGGGGGTTATTACGAAGCCTCCAACATCAAGAAAATCTTGGGCTGGGCTTTGAATGCCATAAGGGAATATATAACTGTTGAGGGCCTCTTTTCTAGGGCCCACACTTATCACTTTGTGTTATTAAACCACTTTAGACATGGGAAACAGGTATCCTTGCCCTACTATCTCTTCAAGTCCCTTTCTAGGTCTCTCAATAAACACAACAAGAATCCCTCGAATCCAGTACTCCATTGTGGGCTTTTGCTGCTTATTTATGAGCATTGTAAAACCCTTGCCATGCTAGAAAACAAGAGGTTATTCGCTTCTCTAGGGAAAGGTAAGAGAATGCTGGAGGAAGGGGAACCTAGCAAGGAGGAGGCTACTTCCAGGAAAAAAAGCAAGAGTGCCATTGGGATGAAAGTCCATGAAGATAAGAATGACACAGAGGAAATTGGGAAAGATGGAAGTGAAATGGAAATGAACGAGTCAGAGGGTGAGGACAGCTGGAAAGATGAGGATACGAGAGCAGAGCATGTAGAAGGTGAGAATGAGTCCGACAATGATAGCCCAATTCACAGTGCTAGCCCTGGCAACGCCAACAACCAACCCATGGTGGATGTGGATGAAAAGGATAATGAGGAAAAAGATTTGAATTCTGAGAGGGAGAAGAATAAGGAACCTGAGAAGGATATGGAAAAGGATAGTTTGAGTGAGGAAAAGGAAAGCGCTGGAGAAGGGTTATTCTTGGATAACCTTAAAAAACTTACTGAGGCTAGATTGGGTTATGACAGATGGACTTATGAACTATTGAAGAACCTGGAGAAAAATGGGAAATAGATGGACAAAAGGAAGGAAGATGATAGGGGTCAGAAGCAGTGGAAGAAGGAAATGGAGGAGAAAGTTAATAAAATGGCTGCTCAGATTAACTTGCTGGAAGAAGGGAAAGTGGTGATGAAAAAACTGTTGGGTATTATCTCGAATATCTTGTCTGTTATCACTAAACACCTTGAGGATATCTCGAAGGTCCTTGATAATTATAATTCTCCCAAACCGGTGGTGGACCTTGACATGGATGAAGATGCTGTCGAGATTGGAAGTGGTGAAGCTACTCCAGGTGGAGCTGGAAAGAGAACCAGAGCAAGTGTTAAGAAAGTTGCTGCTACGTCTGCTAAGAAGATCCCTAATCTTAGAGAAAATATAAAAGACCTATATGGGATTAGCAATAACTTGGTTAATGCCCTAAAAAATATTAATTAGTTTCTTTTGTCGGGTCTGGCCGGTTTTTGTTGGTTTTTTTGGGGCTTTAGCTGGTTTTCTCTAGTTATTTCGCTGGCTTTTCTTGGGTTTGTTCCTCCTGGTTGCTTAATGCTTTTATCTTGTAAGGTCCTTTTGTAAAGGGTTTCAGGGTCCCTTCAAAACCTATTTTTACCTTAATAAAAAACAAATGATGTCATTTATCCCATTCTTTTCATAATTCTCATGATGTGGATGAATCACTAACTAGGGTTTCAATTGACCAATTAGAGAAGATTGACAATGAATTTGAAAATCTTCAACAATTGATGAGTCAACAATACCCATAAAGTGAGGCAATTCCATTGATTGAAGGATTAAAAAGAATGGCTCAAAGTGATAAAATTGGTGTTGATTTTCTGTGTAGCCTTGCTCATATTGTTGACACTAATATCATGTCTATCAGAAGTTGTATTGAAGTCCTTGGTTATACTCAAGCTACTAGTCAAGTCAATCATTCTATTTCTATGCCCACATCCTTTCCTAGTGTGCCTACCTTCACATCTTCTATCATGACTACTTCCACACAAAATTTTAACCCTACACATGTTAGTCAATGGGGAAACCTTGTTAATCAAAATTATTTTATACCTCCTTTTGTGAGTCTTCCATTTGTGACCCAATCATCTCCTATACCTACATATTATAATGTTCCACCTCCTTACTCTCAACCTCAACCTACATAAAACAATGTTACTCCTCCATCTCAATCCAATATGTCCAATTTCAATCCATCCATTGAAGCAACCATCAATAACTTAGACCAAATTATCTCATCCCTACAACAACAGTTGGCTTCCATTACCCAGTCCAAGTTTAATGTGCCCACATTTGATATAGCAAACCCATTATCCGATGAAATTGTCCATGTTGTCCCTCCTAAACATTTGGAATTCTTTTAATTGAAGCTTTACAATGGAAAAAGTGATCCCTTGACTCATGTGAAAACATTCCAAACTTTGTGTCGTGACTTTGCTCATGATCAAAGACTTCTAGCTAAATTGTTTACTCAAACCTTTAGGGATAAATCTTTGCAATGGTATTGTTCTTCGCCTCCTTATTCTATTACATCATTTCAAAAATTATCTAATGCTTTCATTCAAAAATTTCACAATAATATTTGTCCTAAGATTATTTTGACTGATTTGATTCATTGTAAGCAAGGTGTTAAATAAAAGACTGATTTTATTGGTAGATATAAACATTTATATTCTCAAATTGCTTATCCTATGCTTGATCATGACGTTCAAAGATTTTTTATTGCTAATTTACAAAAATACATTAGGGACAAGCTTCTCTTTTCTGAGTTTACTTCCTTTACGCAGTTGTACGCAGTGCTTCATAATTATTAGATTCAAGTGAGTCGATTTGAACCATCTCCTTCAATGGCTCAGACTGATAAGAATGAAAGTGCTCAACAATATTTTGCAAAGTTTAAACCAAACAGGGGATACAAGAATATCAATGACAACATCAATACTCACGTGGCAACCATGACATTAGGTGTGGCCCTTGTATCCAAATACTTTAGAAAATAAATTACTCCTCCTTTTGAGTCTTTGCATAGACTAATGACATAATTAATAAATAAAAATATGTTGAAACTTCCTCCCATCAAACCAATTGATACCTCTAAACCTTTGCTACCTTATCACGATCCCAAAGTCTTTTGCCAATTTCATTGTCAACTCACTCATGATATTGAGAAGTGTTATACCTTAAGGAGTAGGATTCAAGACTTTATTGATAACAATACCATATATGTAGCTGGTGTGAATGACAAAGGAAAAAAATCTATGTCTTCTCCTAATCAAAACCTCCAAATCTTTACTAATCCTTTACCTTCCCATTCGACTAATGGGGTTGAATCTGAGCCCCTTTATTTTTCTCCCAATGACCTTGGTATTGAGTCTAATAATGTGGTGAATCTTGTTGACAAACCTATACCTCCTAAGGACTTATGCATTACCTTTGATCCTAGTGAGACTATTTATGCACCCGATGGCCCACTATATATCACTGCAAAGATCAAAGACAAACTCTCACGAGGAGTACTCATTGATTCAACATGAATGGTGAATATGATCACTAAAGAGTATCTATATACTTTACATTTACATCAAGTAACATATGATAAATCTGATGTAGTGGTCAAGGTGTATGATAGTTTCTCTTTCCCTACTATTGGTTCTATTACTCTTCATGTTGAGGTTGGTACTAAGTGCTTAGAAGTCATTTTTTCTATCATTCCTACATTAGATAAATTTAATGTGAAGTTGGGACATCCTTGGCTCTCTTCCATGAAATCAGTCTCGTCTAGTATTCATAAATGTTTAAAATTTTCTCATAATGACAAAATCATAACAATCAATCATAGCATTTATTAACCCATGGTGAGGCATGGAGATGTCAACCTGGATTACTTTTTTCCTAAAAAATTGAACCTCTTAAGCCTCAAAGTGATGCTCTCTTTCAATCTTATCAAAAGTGGAAGAATGAGATGATCTTATCATTGAGTAAGCCTAGAGATCCTATACCTATTCCTCCTACTCATGATGGACCTAGTATCCTGCCTACACCTTCTATTCCTCCTATATATGCTACAATCCTGCCTCCTACATCTTACAAAGGGAAGCGCCCAACATCTCCTATTTTCCAACCTAGTAGACCTTCTACCATCCCTCCTCCTTTAAAGGAAGAGAAGAAATTTATGTCCATTGATCCTAAACCTTTACAAACCTCAACTAAAACTAAAAGAAATCATTGTGTGAGAGAACGCTAGTGGAGACATCATGCTAAGGCTAGTGAGCTTGCTTCTCAACCCATTTCCTCCTCAAAGACACCAAATGTTGACTTAGTCCCATTTGTCTAGCCTTCACCTAACCCTAGGGAGGAAGTTCAACCTAAATCACCAAGATTAAAAATGCTTAAGAAAGATGATGGTTCATGTTCTATTCGTATTAGAGATCTTATTTTTATTAATCTTGATGAAAAATGGATGAAAATAATGTTCATGATAACAATGTCGATGATAATGATTTTGATGATATGTATGAGCTTGTTGATGTTGACAATTATTTATCTAAATAATTTTTAAAAGCATTAAATCTAGCTCTTAGTGACAAATAAAGTGACTTATCATTAGAGAATGTTCCTTGTTTGGAACTTGTAGTAGCTCCATCTACCGTGCTCAAATTTGCTCCTCTTACATCTTGTTCACCTTCCCAAAACAATATTCAACAAGATTGGGAGGCAGATGATTTTCTTTATTAGCTTCATTCATGTCGTAGATACTCTCTCCTCTCTTACTTTTTTGTAATGTGTTTCCCCCGTGATGTATTTTTTATGTTATGTTAGATTCTCTCTAGATGACCCTTGTCACTCCAGTGGTGCAAGGTAATAAAGAGGTCAAATCTGTTGTGCCATTCTTCTATTTGTATCTTAATTATTCTATTTGTTGTCCCTTGTGTTGTCTACTTGGGGATGATGCAAAATTTTGAGATCTCTTTTGGTCTCTTCCATGTTGAATTAAAAGACACATGTTCCCTTATTCCATTATGCTTGTGGTTCCACTTCCTTTGGGGGATGGGGTCAATTCAATACAAATATTCATTATATACATAATTTATCATAAGAGCATACTAACCCCAGTGTTAGTGGACCCCTTATGTGTTTTATGTTTTGTGACCATTATCCTTTGATTTGTCCTTTCTTGGGGGCATATCATTGTGGTAATGTGCTTGTATTTGGATACATGCTACCTTAAAGCAATTTCTCTCGATAAGGTGTATGCAATCACTTTAATGTGGGGGCATATACTCCGCTCAATATTTCACTTTATGCACATACTATCACATGTTTCAATACTTAAGTTACTTTTCAAATTGAGTCTTTTGCTTTGGAAATTGGTATTTTTCTTTTCCATGACTCATAGTAAGGGAACCTTACTAAGCTAGCAGTCATGATTCTCTTTCCTCTTGCTTTTGATGTCCCTTTTATCTTGATATTGAAGTAGTGAGATCCTAAAGTCCCTTTGGCGCTTCGTGAATCTTGTCTCTTTGATATCTTGATGAAAGTTTTCAATGCAAACCTTTGTACTTTATCGAGAGTATTCTTAGTCTCATACTCCCCCTAAAGTGGGGGCTAACTCACTTGGGCCTCACTTTGGCATTCAGCCCCTAAGGCCTAATTGAAGCCTTGATTTTACTCACACTATGCATTTTCACTCAAATTTTCATTTTATGCACTACCTTCCCTAAGATCCCGAGCCTTTGATCTCCACGACTAGGGCGCTAGCACCTTGGTCTGGTCCTCTTCAAAAGGGCCCATTTTGGGCCTCTCAACTGTAACATGATTTGAGTGAGAAACTAGACCTTGTGTTGGCCCATGTAAAAAATTAATTTGTTTTTAGACTCCAACATGTATAAAAGGAGGTCTAACTCTCTCATTTTGAGATCCATCAACCAAGACATCTGATTTGTTATCCTTGTTTTTATTTCAAGTGAAAACAAGGTAACCCCTATGAATTTTGGTGAATTTTTATTTGAATTTGTTCTCATTTCTTTGAGGGTTCATTTTTGGAGGCATTTTGCCCTCCTCATTAGTCTTTGGATACCTTACATCCGTTTCCCATTTCTTGTTTTATTAGTTAAATTAAAAAATTTAAATTAAAACATTTATTTTTGGTCTTTCGGTGTAAAGTCAGGTTTTAAGTTTGACTCTACACCGCCTTTTGACCCTTTGTGCAAGATCAGACTTTAAGTATGACATTGCACTTGTTTTTGAGTAATGGTGTATTTTGGACTTTTAAGTCCAAATTATACCATTTTTTAGTTTTGAAGTTTTATTAGACTCTTGAGTCCGAAATGCATATTTATTATACACATCTTTTTGTATTGATTGTTTGAAGTCTTTGTGATCATTTTTTTTTTCTCTTTTTAATCTCTTTTTGAGTTCGATTTTCTCTCATTTTCATTTCTTAAGGTTCTTTGTTGGATTTTGAAGCTACTATACTCGGCTAGAGTCATTTTGAGTAAGTCTTTGTTCTTTCTTTTAAAAAAATTCATCTCATTTTGTTTCATTTTTTACAGTGAAACACTAGTGGTTGAAACCCGACATTCATCATGTTTCGAATCGAAATGGTGAATTTTGGGTTTTAAACCCAATCTTTACCACTATTGGCACTCTCTTTTTTAATGGTGTTTGTCATGTAGTAACCATGACATACATCATTGTTAACAATGGTGCTTGTTGTGGTTTCTACCCCGACAAACACCATTGCTCGAAACCTTTCCCTATTGGTGTATAGCGGGGTCACGACCCCGCAATGCACTGAAGTCCTTACTAACAATGTATTGTGGGAATGTCCCTCCACCCTATGCCATCTTCACTAGTTTTTATGGACTTTTCCCCCCAAGTTTTGTGTATGTCAGTTGTATGACCCCAACATACACCAAAGCCCTAACTATCGATGCATGTTGGGGCCATATCCCCGACTCGCACCGTTTTCTTTTTTGAGTTTTTCCCAAGTGTTTGCCTAAGGTGGATGTGGGGGAGATAACCCTAACCCAAACCTAACACAATTTGTTTCCTCTATTCTTTTTAATGGTGCATATCGGGCTTATAAGTCTAATATACACCATTCCATGTTTTTGTCCTTCCTAAGTGTAAATCAAACTTATAAGTCCGATATGGACTTTGTTATCCTTTTCATTGATTTTTGGTGCAAATCAGACTTATAAGTCCTATTATACTAGATACACGCACATGCATGTTGGAGATATTAATCCAATTTTGCACTTAGTAAGGCAACTTTTGGGATTTTTGAAATCCTAATAGAGGGACTAATGAGCTTAAATATGGTGATGATACTTTTGAAATGTTACAGTTGCAATCATACTCAAATGACAGAACCATCATCGACCAAGATAGGAATAAAGTTTAAGAAACAAGACCCTCGTCCGATTTTCCTACCTTCATCCATATCTTCTAACATTGACAAAATTAGAGATACAAAGATAGGGCATGTAGATCTTGAGGATTTCTTGAAAAAAGTCAAAGAGCCACCACAATACTACAAAATGGAGGCAACCATTAATAATGACATTCATTTGGTTGCCTAAGCCATGAATGAAGAAATGAGAAGACTGACAATGAGGTTCTTCAAGGCTAGGAAATACTTTGATTATACAGGTGTAGTCACATAAATCTGTCCATTTAATTAAATGAATATTTGTTATTTATTTGATTAAAAACCCACTAGCCATCAGTTAATTCAATTAACATTTAATTAATTCATCTTCAAACATTCTCCTATTAATTAAATAAATTATTCAATTTATTTTAATTAATTAATTAAAACAAATTCACAATCAATTAAATGAATAAATCTTATTTATTTAATTTAATCCCCTTTCTTCTTTTAAATAAATAAATTAAAAATATTTATTTAAATCATTTAACCCCCCCCACTTGCATTCTCCTACAAATGCAAGTTGCAACCACAAGTTGAAATAAATTAATTTTATTTTAATTTAAATCCTATTTTCCCTCACCCACAAAATCCACTTGCACTCCTAAATCCCCTTCTAGACCCTTCTAACCACTTTCTAATCATTCCTAATTAGCCTAATCCATCCCCTAAATATTGTCACATTCCTAAGCAACTTGGAGTCACTTCTCAAAGCCTTCAAAGTCTTTGAAAAGCATTTAATGCTTTATGTGTCCAACAAGCTAACCTCTAAAGTCTTCCAAACCACTAATGGTTCTTACATGACCATTAATGGCTCTTACATAACCATTTATGGTTAAATCCACTTGCTCCCATGGTTAGAGACTTTACCTCTAAACTCAACCCTCATGTAACCTATGTGTCTTCTCAAGCATTTATTGCTTTGACCATGGTTATCCTCACTAACTCTTGCACAAGAGTTTATCCATTGGATAAAGACATTATTTATTGGATAATGGCTTTATTCTTTCAAACTCAACATTAACCTTACCTCCAAAGTTAACCCTCAAGTAATGTCAAGCATTTAATGCTTATTCTGATGAATCAATGATGAACAGTTAGTACCAAACCAGTATTGAGAGGGGGGAGGGGGTGAATCAGTACTGATAAAAACACTTTTCCTTGAACCGGTTTGACTGAAAACACTACACTTGACCGACAAGCAATAACACCGGTCTAAACCAGATTACTACCAGTTAAACACAGTAAGAATGTGAAAGACATAAATTGGTAACTCAGCTTTCCACACAATCTAACATCTTATTTCCACTTCACCCATATGCATACACTAGTAATACATCAACAGAAATGTAAAGACTTACTGGTTCAACATGCTTTACCGCTTGACAGAGAATAACAAAGCATCACATGAAAAGCATCACACATAACACTCACATTTTTCACATGGAAACCCAATTGGGAAAAACCATGGTGGGGATGAATACCCACAAGCTATTCTTTGAACCCTTTTGAAGTTCGCTCTGTTAGGAGCCTAGTCCAGTTAAAGACTTTATAATAGGTTATGTTAGGAACCGATCCTGCTAGGGATCACCTGGTTAAGGGATGGCTAAAATACCTGGTTAAGGGTTAAACCCTATCAAAGGTTACCTTGTTAGAGGATTTTAAGAACTCAATGATTTTGAGTCACCCTGTTAAAGGATTTACAGCAAGTTGGTTAAAGCTACCCTGTTAAGGGATTTTCCAAATGTTGAAGTGATTAGAGGTCAATTGGTATTACAATGATCTGGTAACAACACTTCAATGCCAATGCAGATCCGCTTTAGTTCCTTCCTTTTGCAATCACACTTTGCAGGTATCTATTCTCTTATCTGGTCTGGCAAGAATCACGTATCTCTACACTTAGATACACACACAACCTCAACATGGAAAACACCATCGACCTTATAGGAAACAGATAGGTTGGTAGCATAAACCCTAAACCCTAAACATTTAGGTTAAGCAATTCAGTCGGTTCAATCCTAACCATTGAACATATTGCATTGATTACAACAGTTTTGAACAGATCTCAAGACGTTCTCCATCATTCATTCTTTATCACTTCTTGGAGGCTGATAACCCATCACGCATTCTCCACCATTTACAGAGACTTTGCACATTTGCGAGGTAGATAGGATCAATCTCCTTCATGCAAGATCCTTCATGCGCACAAGGCTACCGTGGCAACATAATCTATTCTTCATTACAATGCTAACTCATCACACGATGTCATCGGTTGAATCACACAGGCATAGAACACTTCAACCGAAAACCCTGAAGCTAAGACTACCAACCGATAATCATACCATATGAAACCTTGATACAAAACATTCCATATACCAGTTCACATTCCAACATACCGGTTCACTTGGACAGACATACCGCTTTACTTTTTCACATATACCAGTTCACAACATCATTCCGATTCTCTTGCAAGTTGTACTTTTTTACATATACTGATTCACAACATCATACCGATTCTCTTGCAAGTTGCTTAATTCAATATACCGATTCACTCTTTAGCATATTGACATCAATGACAACATACAATATCATCATGTCATCATACTCTGCACATATGCCAACAATCTCCCCCTTTGGCATTGATGGCAATATACAAAGATATCTCTCCACTTCACATCTTCTCCCCCAATACTGTAGATATCTTCTCTGCTTCACATCTTCTCCCCCTTTGACAACAATGCCAAAGTGAAGGCATAAACATCTATGTTCTACTATGCTGCTCCCCCTAAGGAGTAGCATCCTTCATCAAACCAATCCTAAAAAAGATATATCAATGTAAGTCCTGACTGATGTGGAGCACACACCTTTAGTTCACCTCTTGAAGGGGAAACACCCCTAATTCACCTCTCAAATAGGGAAAGGTAGCCTTTGGTAGAGGCTTGGTGAATATGTCTGCTAACTGCTCCTTACTAGAAACATGTTCCAGTACAACTTCTTTGTTCTGAACCTTTTCCCTTAAGAAATGATACTTAATCTCAAAGTGTTTGGTTCTAGAATGTAAAACCGAATTCTTGGAGATGTTAATTGCACTTGTGTTGTCATAAAATATACTTACTGGTTCAGATACAGGAACTTTGAAGCCATTTAATACATGCTTCATCTAGATTGTCTGGGTGCAATTCATAAATGCTACAACATACTCCACTTCTACTGTAGACTGAGATACAACTCTTCTTCTTACTCATCCATGAGACTAGTCTACCACCAAGAAAGAATGCACCATCGGTTGTGCTCTTCCAGTCATCCACATTACCAGCCCAGTCAGCATCTGTAAACACTTTCAGGTTGAAATCATTACTGTATGGATACCATAATCCATAGTCAATAGTTCCCTTCAGATATCTCAGAATCTGCTTGACTGCTACTAAGTGGGATTCTCTTGGGCTTTTCTGGAACCGTGCAGTAATACCCACTACATGTGCAATGTCCGGTCTGCTATGTACTACATAGTGCAATTTACCAATCATTGATTGGTATTCCTTCTCATTTACCAACACTGAGTCATCCTCCTTTGATAGTTTACAACTGGTCACCATCGATGTACCAACTGGTTTGCTATCTTCCATGCCAAAGGTCTTCAACACCTATTTGACATATTTGGACTGAGTGATAAAGATTCCATCTTTCATTTGTTGAATTTGTAGTCCAATGAAGAACTTAATCTCCCCTATAAGTGACATCTCAAACTCCTTTTTCATCTCATCTACAAAATCATGACTCATCTTGTCATCTCCTCCAAAGATTATGTCATCAACAAATACCTCATAGATTAGAATCTGATCTCCTTCTGACTTCAGGTAGATATTACCATCCTCACTTGTTCTCTCAAATCCAATCTTCACAAGATGGGAGTTCAAGCGTTCATACCATGCTCTAGGTGCCTGCTTTAGTCCATACAAGGCCTTATGTAGCCTACACACCAAGTCACAATCTTCTGATAGGGAAAACCCATCTAGTTGCTTTATATACACCTCCTCTTCTAGTATTCCATTCAGGAATGCAGATTTTACATCCATTTGATATACTTTGAATCCCTTGAATGCTGCATATGCAAGAAGCATACAAACTCCTTCAAATCTGGCTACTGGAGCAAAGGTTTCTCCATAGTCTTCTCCTTCTTCTTGGGCATATTGTTTACACACCAGTCTGGCTTTGTTTCTAACCACTGAGCCATCTTCATTCAGCTTATTTCTGAAAACCCATTTGGTGCCAATGACATTTTTATGCTTCGGTCTGGGTACCAAAGACCATGTACCATTCTTTTCTATCTGGTCAAGTTCCTCTTCCATTGCCTTGATCTAGTCTTCATCTTTATGTGCCTCTCTAAATGTTTTAGGCTCAAATTCTAAGATCATGCAAGAGTTTTCTCTGACCTTTATTCTTGTAATAATTCCTGCATCCTTGTCTCCTATGATCTACTTTGGATCATGATTCAACTTTACATACCTAGGAATGATCTTAGTTGTTTCCTCTTGCTTTTCTTCTTCATCCTCATCTTCATCGGTATCAACATCTACCGGTGTAGGAGCACTATTACTGGTGCTAGGCTATTTTGCAACCGGTTCCCAGAAGGTTACTACTGATTCATCTCCTACTTGCTCACTGTCGGTTTCCTCAGATTTCTCAGAGGCTTCATCAACTCTAACATTGATGCTTTCAACAATTCTCTGAGTCCTATTGTTGAAACATTTGAGAGCTTTTCTCTTTGCGGAATACCCTAGGAATATTCCCTCATCACATTTAGCATCAAACTTGCTCTGATGTTCACTCCTCTTGATATAACATTTACTACCAAACACTCTAAAGTAACTTACCATTGGTGTCTTACCAGTCCAATACTCATAAGATATTTTATCCTTACCCTTTTTGATGAGTACCCTGTTCATTGTGTAGACTGCAGTGCTCATCGCTTCTCTCCAAAAGGTGTGAGCAACCTTCCCTTGGATCAACATAGTTCTTGCTGCTTGAGCCACAGTCTGGTTGTTCCTCTTTGCTAGGCCATTTTGCTGTGGAGTCCAGGGGGCAGACAATTGCCTCTTAATGCCATTCTCTTCACAGTATTTGTTGAATTCACTGGAAGTGAATTGTCCTCCTTGATCAGTTCTTAAGCACTGAATCCTCTTACTGCTTTCTTTTTCAACTAGTACTCTCAAGGCTTTGAACTTTCCAAAAGCTTTAGATTTGTCCTTCAAGAATGTGATCCACATCATTCTTTAGCAATCATCAGTAATAATAATAAAATACCTATCTCCCTGCACACTCCTAGTTTTCATAGGACCACACAAATCAGTATGCACAAGATCAAGTAAATTGTCTACAGTGAAAGGTTTACCTTTGAAGGTTAGGGAAGACATTTTACCCAGTTGACACTCTCTACACAAAGGATTCTCTGGTTTGCTCAGCATAGGCAATCCTCGAACTGCCTTGATCTTACTGGCCTTCACAATATTATCAAAGTTTACATGGCAGAGTCTCCTATGCCATATCCAACTATCCTCAAACTTATCCATTAGACATGTACTGACATTAGCATTTATCTGAAATAGGTTACCTCTAGTCTGCATACCGGTATCCATCAGTTCACCATTCTTTCCTTTGATTTTGTTCACTCCATTTTTGAATTACAAAGTGAGTCCATTATCATTCAGTTGAGCAACACTCAAAAGGTTGTGTCTGAGACCTTCTACCAAATACACATTGTTAGCATTGCTTCTTTCATTCAGAGAGATGGACCCTCTGCCTTTTACCATACATGTTGCATCATTACCAAAACGAACCACACCACCATGATACTCTTCCAGAGATAGAAACTTACTCCGGTCACCAGTCATATGGTGAGAACAACCACTATCAATAATCCACTCATTGGAATTATCAAAGTGGGAGACAAGAGCCTTCTTGTTTGACACATCTTCCTTGAATGCTACAAACACAATATCTTGATTTTCTTCATCTTCTGATTCCTCATCAGTGACACCTTCATCAATTGCTACAAAACAGTTTCTCCGGTTGCCTCCTTTGAACTTCTTGGACCTCTTCGGTTTGTCCTTGTTGTCACCATTAGGGTAGTTTACAACAATGTGTCCTATCCGGTTACAAGAAAAGCATTTCAAAGGAAGCTTACCTCTGTATTTCCCGGTTCCCTTGGGAAGTCTCTTGGCAAGAAAAGCTTCAAATTCCATTAGGATCTCCTCATCATCCATTTCTCTGCTTTGTCTTGGTTCACCACTTGTACTAGCTTCTTTTCCTTTTCTAGATGGTGTAGCAGATGCTCTGAAGGTTGATTCAGTCTTCTGAATACTGCCATCATAATTATTTAGCTCATAAGCTGTTAACTTTGCAATGATGGAGTCCAGGGATACCTTTGTCTTGTCTACAGACCTCAACTCCTGAATAGCAGCAACCCTTATTGCATAGACCAGTAATAAGGATCTCAAAACTTTGCTAACAACAGTGGAATCTTCCATTTTACCACCTGCACTCTTGATATCTCCAACAACAGTTTTGATTCTTATTCCATGTTGTTGAATGGTCTCTCCTTCAACCATCCACATGTCTTCAAACTTTCCCCTAAGGCTTTCTTCCTTAGCTTGTTTCACATGCTCATCACCTCCATAGATATTCTCAAGGGCATCCCATACTTCTTTGGGATTCTCTTTATCCTGAACATCAATAAACTCAATATAAGATAAACTGATGATTAGGGCTTCCATGACTTGCCCATTTTCTTGAATCTCTCTCTTTTGATCATCGGTGAGAGTACTGGTAGGGATAACATAAGCATTCTCAACATAGCTCTAGTGTTGAGCACCCATGCTTCTGATGTATATCTTCATTCAGTCCTTCCATATTTTAAAGTTGTCTCTGTTGAACTTTGGACCTTCCCTCTTCATCATTAGAGTAGGATCTTTACCTCAAGCGGTTAAGCTTACAACACAGAGGACCTGGAGGACGCTCTGATACCAATTGATGAATCAATGATGAACAGTTAGTACCAAACTGGTACTAAGAGGGGGGGGGGGTGAATCAGTATTGATAAAAACACTTTTCCTTGAACTGGTTTGACTGAAAACACTGCACTTGAGTGGCATGCAATAACACCGGTCTAAACCAGATTACTACCGGTTAAACACAGTAAGAGTGTGAAAGACATAAATCGGTAACTCAGCTTTCTACACAATCTAACATCTTATTTCCACTTCACCCATATGCATACACTAGTAATACATCAACAGAAATGTAAAGACTTACTGGTTCAACATGGTTTACCACTTGACAGAGAATAACAAAGCATCACATGAAAAGCATCACACATAACACACATATTTTTCACGTGGAAACCCAACTGGGAAAAACCACAGTGGGGATGAATACCCACAAGTTGTTCTTTGAACCCTTTTGAAGTCCGCTCTATTAGGAGCCTAGTCTGGTTAAAGACTTTACAATAGGTTCTATTAGGAACCAATCCTGCTAGGGATCACTCGGTTAAGGGATGGCTAAAATACCCAGTTAAGGGTTAAACCCTGTTAAAGGTTACCTTGTTAGAGGATTTTAAGAACTCAATGATTTTGAGTCACCCTATTAAAGGATTTACAACAAGCCGGTTAAAGCTACCCTGTTAAGGGATTTTCCAATTTTTGAAGTGGTTAGAGGTCAACAAGTATTACAATGATCTAGTAACAACACTTCAATGCCAATGCAGATCCGCTTTGGTTCCTTCCTTCTGCAATCACACTCTGCAGGTATCTATTCTCTTATCTGGTCTGGCAAGAATCACGTACCTCTGCACTTAGATACACACACAACATTTGCCAACAACCTCAACATGAAAAACAAAATCGACCTTATAGGAAATAGATAGGTCGGTAGCATAAACCCTAAACCCTAAACATTTAGGTTAAGCAATTCAATCGGTTCAATCCTAACCGTTGAACATATTGCATTGATTACAATAGTCTTGAACAAATCTCAAGACATTCTCCATTATTCATTCTTCACCGCTTCTTGGAGGTTGATAACCCATCAGGTGTTCTCCACTGTTTACAGAGACTTCACATATTCTCGAGGTAGATAGGATCAATCTCCTTCATGCAAGATCCTTCATGCACACAAGGCTGACGTGGCAACATAATCTGTTCTTCATTACAATGCTAACTCATCACATGATGTCATCGGTTGAATCACACAGGCATAGAATACTTCAACCGGAAACCCTGAAGCTAAGACTACCAAGCGGTAGTCATACCATATGAAATCTTGATACAAAACATTCCATATACCGGTTCGCATTCCAACATACCGGTTCACTTGGACAGACATACCGTTTTACTTTTACACATATACCGGTTCACAACATCATACCGGTTCTCTTGCAAGTTGCACTTTTTCACATATACCGGTTCACAACATCATACAGGTTCTCTTGCAAGTTACTTACTTCAATATATCAATTCACTCTTCAGTATATTGACATCAATGACAACATACAATATCATCATGTCATCATACTCTGCACATATGCCAACATATTTCCTCTCCTTTCAACCCATCTCTTGTTAACATTTGTCATCCTGGGATTGGGTTGAAAGCCCTCACAAGGATCTAAAACCCTTCAATCTCAACCCTTGTTGAGATCAGTCAATCTCAACCATCCATTGCTCCATTTTACCTATAAATAGAGCTCATTTCTTCATAATCCAGATCCTAAAATCTTGTATGCATTTAATCTATAGTCAATTTTAAACATCATTCTAGCACAATCACTCATATTGTCATTTTGGACAAAATAAATCTTAGTTCATTTCATAGTATCTCATATTTAGCTTGTTTTTACACTTGCATAGCATAGTTTAAAAGCATTTTCAATCTTGAATCTCCATAAGACAGCCATAGTGCAAAAAGCTACTTTGAGCTACACTCATTTGGAAACTTGGAGAGGAGAGGAACAAGGGAGGAGGAGCTACAAGCATGGTGGAAGGCATTTGGAGATGCCTTGTTGCATTTGTTTTCTTTGTCAAATGTTCTATTTTTCTTTTAGTATCTCTCTTGATATGCCTGTTTAGAATAATCTTTGGTTGTTAACACTGACCCTTGTTTCTTGTGTTTCTTGTGTGTGTTGCCTTACCATAGGTTTTCTAAATCCTTTTTGCAGAGCATAAACAGGTATGCAGAATAAACTAAAGAAAAGATACACTCATGTTCATCAAGTAGAGGATATTTGGATTGATTGTAGAACAAAGGAGGATATTAGAAGTCTTGATTACTATTGCCTTATTATAGAGCAGATTGAAAACCTGAATCTTGTTGATATCCCATATGATCTTGAAGATGATGGAGTCATTTTAGATCCTGCATATTAAAAGAATATGCTTGTCGGTTCACCTTTGACTCTTATCTAAAGGGCCCAAAAGGAAAATACTTCCGAAGATGGGAAAAAGAAGCAAGTTGAATTCAAGTGGTTAGTATGCAATCAAAACACTAAAAGATATTAAAACATGCATAAAACCACATAAAAACATGAAGACAATGCTTATACCTTGCAACCTTTACCTTCTCCCTCGGATGGAGCTTGGATGAAGTTGAAGTGCGCCCAAATGCCTCCAACGTGATGTTGATTTGATCCTAGATTGCTTGATGTGGTTGGCTCTCCAACATTGTGCACAAATGGATGTGATGGATTTGAAGGATGAGATGGATAATATGGCTAAGTATGGATGGGAAGTAACTTTAGCATGATAAGGGTGCAAAGATGGTTTCCTAGGCACAAACTAGCAACACGAACTTGCTAAAATTGGAGATGAAATGTGAGGGGATGGAGTCCTCAATTTATAGGGAGAGAGGAGGAGAAATGAAGGGATAGGATTAACCCAAGATGGACGGTCAGGATTCCTTGTGATCCCACACAAGGTCCAAGAGGAGGTGTGGAGACCAAGAGATATGCCTTAATGGCATTTCTTGTCTCCACACTCCTCAAGGTTCATTGGGAAGACTTCCCAATGTGCCTTGAGAAGAGAAAGGGATAGGATATTTCTTGAGGGATGGAAAGGAATAATTGAAAATTCTTCAAAAGGGATGCTCATGGAGATTGGAGGAATAAGGAGGAATTAAAAATTCCTTGGAAGATGAGATGCCTAGAGGAATGTGAGATTTTGAAAATCTCACATTCACCTAGGAAAAGGGCATTTAAGGAGAGTGGTTGGATGGAAGGGACAAGGAGTTGACTTTGTGGTTAATCATGATGATTAGCCACTAGCAACTCATTAGGAGGTTGATTAGAGGAAAGATTTGACTAGGCGAGAGAATGAGTGGAGGGAATTAAAAATTAGAAGAATAATGCTAAGTGAGCTTAGGGAGTTTCTAGAAGAATTTATTAGGTTAATGATGGATTAGGAAAAGATGATTTGTAGGAATCACTTAGGTTAACTTTAATTAGTTAAGAGGAGGAATTTGAGGAGATTTACTATTGAGGATTTTTAGAAGAATAAAAGGGGATTGATTTATTAAATAAATCAATACATAGACTATAGTGACAATATTAATTATAATTAATTAATATTGAGGAGGAATTTGAAAAATGGCATAATTAATAAATTAATTATGTCAGTGTAGCGTCCTAAAATTGCGACACTTGCAATTTTGACTGCATTTCGGTCTTCACGATGGCGACGCAACACACAACTTGAATGGAGACCCCAAAACTTGCTCGCGACACTGAAAACTGCATTTTTCAAGCACCCTGGCCTGAACCTCCTTGCACCCTGCTGTCCCGGGAGGTGGGACCAGAGCGCCCAGCGCTATTTTGGGCCCGGTCTCCTAAGGGGCTCGGGTCTTTTTGTTTGCAATTTGGAAATTACATTTCCTGGTCGGCCTAAGGTCGGGAAAATCAGTCTATCAGCCCTAATTGACAAGTATATAAACTACATTTTCCTCTTTCATTCGATATATGATGGAAAAGGCGTGGAAATTATACTCAAGCATTCAAGCATTCAAGCATTCCTTCAAGCAATTGATCATTTCAAGTCTCCATTCAAGGCTAAGTGTTGCATTCAAGACAAGGATTCAACCATTGAAGAGGAGATCACTTACTACATGCTACATACAACATCTATACCTTCGCACATAAGGATACAAACATCCTTAGAACAAGGTATTAGTACTTGTTTTACAGTCATTTACATTTACAGCTCTTGCTCATTTCTTGGTTAATTCCAAAACCGGGGTTTGACCTAAAGGCAAACCCCTAATCCCTAACCCCCCAATCATCTTCGCTTTTCTGTGTGTAGGTTGCAGGTACGCGGCTGAAATTGAAGATCTGGAATCCTTGTGCAGAGACGAACCGATCCCCCTTCGTTTGACGGAATTTTCGGAGGACCGTGGCGCTGGGCGCCATCGTCCCGACAACTTTTGCTCAAATTTGCAGGACAGCGTCGTATCAACATTTCACTGCTAATTCCAGGTCCGCAGCTTCATACTATATTCCTATCTCAGTTTATAAGCGAATCTTTGTCACTTTCTATGTATTCCTAGCTTAATTCTTCTATGCACATTCTTTACAAAAGAGGGTAGCCTTGCTGTCATAACCCTTGAAACACATTTAGCATCCAATCTTGCATTGTGTGGGATTGGATCTTGTGGGTTTCAACCCCTCTTTTGAATGTAAAGTCTCTCCCCTAAGTGAAAACCATCGAATCCTAGCGAACCTCCCTTCTCTCTCCTCGGAGTTGGAAGAGGGGAGAACAACTAGGGTTCGATCGCGATTTTCCGCTTTACATTTTGGTGAACCCGACGTGAACATCCTTTCTGATTTTTTCATGCTTAGATCTGAAAAAATTGATTACATTTCCATGTTTGGTCTTTTGCAAAATTTTAGAGGTGATTGCATAAAAACCCTAAAATTTCTTTATAGTAATTAAACTTGTGAAATGGCTTAGTTGTTAATGTTTGTTTCAGATCTACCCTTCTATTACAAATTATCAATTCATATCTATGCTTTAATTTTGAAAATTAAGTGGTTAAGTGTCAAAACCCTAATTTTTGAAACCCTCTTAATTCAACCTTTGTCCGACAATTTGACCAATCAAAACATCTCCAAATCAGCTGTAACTTTGGATTCTGCAATAAAATCACAATATCCTTCATCCCTGAAAATTTAGAAAAAAGTTGCGAGGACCGTGTTGCACTCCGAGCGCCATCGTCCCCGACATTTTTTCCAAAATTTCAGGAGCGAGATCTTGCTGTATTTTCCTGCTAAAATCCAGAATTTTGGCTGATTTTGTCAATTATAACACTTTCAAAATTACAGTCAAAGTTGGTCTTGCGATTGCTTGGTCTAAGGCTTCTAATCATTCAAAAATTGTTAAAATTGAAATTTTGTGTCAAAATTGTGTTCTTACTGTCCTAAATCTGAAAATTGTGTTTGCATTCATTCGAAATTTCAGTGCTTTATTCAAATTCTTGCATTTTGTGACTTTTGAAATTAAGTGCTTAATTACAACAACTTTGATTTCCGCTTTCAAAATTGAATTTTGTGTGAAATTGAGTCAATTTTCAAATTTCAAAATTTGCATTGCTCTTGACATTCCCTCTAAAATCATAAAATTCAAAATTTCAGTTTCCCTCTCTTTTTCAAAATTCAAATTTTTGCATTTTTCGACAATCTTGATAGGGTTCAATTTCGAGATTGCAACTTTAATTTGGCCTATCTACAGATCGTAAAATCACTCAATTTTTTCAGATTAGCTCTAAAATCATCATACCTTTCATCCCTGCAAATTTCGAAAAAAGTTGCAAGGACCGTGTTGCACTCCGGGCGCCACGGTCCCGGACATTTTTTCCGAAATTTCGGGAGACTGTTGTGATTGCATTTAACAGCTTAAATCCAGAAGATTGGCTGATTTTACTGAAAATTGCTACCTCTAAATTCAAAACTTTCTCTCTCTCTCTAGTGCATGAGTTTTACAACAATAAGCCCTACTTACACTATTCCCGTTAGACGAAGCCGTAGAATTAAGTCTTTCCGAGGTTTAACTACCGAGGAGATGGAACCTAATTTGAATAGCCTTTTTAACGAGGACATGGGTAATTCCTCTAATCCTCCTAATGATGAAGAAGCTCTCCATGAGGTTTCTGTAGAACAACTTTCGAAATTGGATAACCAATTTGACGATTTTCGACAATGGATGTCTCAAGAATACCCTGATAGTCAAGCTCTTCCTTTAATTGAGGGTCTAAAATGTATGCTTCAAAGTGATAAGAATGGAATTGATATTTTGCGTGGTATTGCACACATTGTGGATTCGAATGTGATGCCTATGAAAAGTTGTGCCGAAACCTTAGGTTATACACAACCTCCTACTCAAGATAATCATTCTATTCCTTTGACAACTTCTATTGCTAGCATACCTACCTTTACATCAAACATAACGGCTACTTCTACACAAGACATTCCTCCTGTGATTACCAGTCATGGGGGCAATCCTCCTTCTTCAATTAACCCTCTTCCTTCATTCAATCCGACTTCTTCATTCATTCCTCCAATGAGTGTTCCTATTACATCTCCACAAATGAACATGATGCAAGGGGGCAATTCGTTTAACCAATCCATTCCTCCTTGTAGTGTTCCTCCTGTCCAATCATCTCCTATGACTAATTATCATAGAGTCCCACCACCTTACTCTTTACCTTCTTTC
The DNA here is from genome assembly GCF_030272615.1 of Cryptomeria japonica. Lineage (NCBI taxonomy): Eukaryota > Viridiplantae > Streptophyta > Pinopsida > Cupressales > Cupressaceae > Cryptomeria > Cryptomeria japonica. Next base: position 723,144,891 of record NC_081408.1, read on the forward strand.
AATAACATACACCTCCATCTCAATCTAACACATCCAATATGAATTCTTCGACTGAAGCGACCATTAACAATCTTGCACAAACTGTCTCTTCTTTACAGCAGCAAATTGCCTCTATGAATCAATCTAAGTTTAGTGTGCCCACATTTGACGTTGCGAGCCCACTTTCTCTTGACATTGTTCGAGCTATCCCTCCTAAACATGTTGAAATCCCGCATTTGGAACTTTATAATGGTAAAGGAGATCCTCTAACACATGTTAAGACTTTTCAAACAATTTGTACTGATTTTGCTTATGACCAAAGGTTGCTTGCAAAACTGTTTACTAGAACATTAAGAGATAAAGCCCTACAATGGTATTGCTCGTTGCCTTCTTATTCTATTACTTCTTTCGAACAACTTGCAAATGCTTTCATTTAACAATTTCAAAACAATATAAGTCCTAAAGTTACTTTGATTGATTTAATGCATTGTAAACAAGGTGTTAAAGAAAAAGTGACTGATTTCATTGGTAGATATAAGCATTTGTATGCTCAAATTTCTTTTCCAGTGCTTGACAATGATATTCAAAGAATCTTTATTTCTAATTTACAAAAAGATATTCGAGACAAACTTCTGTTTTCTGAGTTTACTTCTTTCCAACAGTTGTGTTCCACTCTTCACAATTATCAACTGACTGTGAGTCAAATGGAACAATCACATCCTATGGCTCCGAGTGATAAGGGTGATAGCAGTCAACAACCATTTGGGAAGTTTAAACCGAACAGAGATTCCATCAAATTCAATGAAAACATCATCAACAACAATGTGAATGCAGCATCAGGTGTGCCTCCTATTTCTAAATTTTTCAAGAAAGAAAGAAAGTATACTCCTTTGAATGAATCATTACATAGTATTATGAATAAGTTATTGGAACAAAATGTGCTTACTCTTCCTCCTATAAGACAAATTGATCCTGCAAAGATTACTTCCCCTTATTTTGATAACAAAGCCTTTTGTCAATTTCATCGTCAGCCTGGTCATGATACTGAAAAATGTTTTTCTTTAAAGGGTAAAATTCAAGATTTGATTGATAATAATACTATTTTTGTTTCTGGAGTGAATGATAAAGGCAACACATCTGTAGCTCCTCCTAACCAAAATCTTCAGATTTTCACTGATCCATTACCTTCTCATACTTCTCATACCTCTAATGCAATTGAGGTTAATGATTCCTCTCTTTCATCTGATGGTCTTGTGTCTATGACCCCGAATGTGATTAACTTTGTAGAGCAGTAAGAAATCCCTGAAGAACCTTCCATCACATTTGATTCCAGTGAAACCATTAGGGCACCTGATGGTCCTTTATATATAGTTGCAAAAGTCAAGAATACACCTTGCCGTGGAGTGCTTATTGATCCTTCGTGCATGGTTAATGTTATTACTCAAGAATTTCTTTTTACTTTGCAATTGAATCAAGTGATCTATGACAAAACAGATGTGATTGTGAAACTATTTGATGCATTTTCTTCTCCTGCAATTGGTTCTATTACATTGCCTATTGAGGTCCATAACAAATCCCTTGATGTGAACTTTGCTATTATTCCTTCATCCGAACAATTTCGTGTGAAGCTTGGCTATCCTTGGCTATCTTCCATGAAAGCTATTTCTTCTCCTATTCATAAGTGTTTGAAATTTCCCCATAATGGTGAAGTTGTTACTGTCAATCATAGTCTCTTTAAACCAGCTGAAAGAACTTCTAGCGTTCCTATTGATTACTTTTGGCCTAAACAATTCCAATCTCTTCCCCCACGAAGTGATCATCTTTTCAAATCTTATCAAAAGTGGAAAACAGATATGATCTTATCTCTAAGTGAACCTAGAACACCTAAGCTTGACATTCCTATCATTCTTGAGAAGGAAGTTCTTCCTTTGAAAGATAAAACTAATGTCTTTCCTCAAGAAGATTCCCAATCCATCCCTATGGATGTGACTATGTCTATGCCTAATAAACCTTCTAAAAGTAGACCTATACCTCCTCGTCATGATGGACTTGGTCTTCTCCCTAAACCAAATATTCTTCCTTTGTATGGAGCAGTTCCTCCTCCTTCTTTTCATAGAGAAAAGAGACCTTCTTCTTCTCCTATTATCCAGCCTAAGAGACCACAACCTAAACACCCAAGTGCTAAGGATGAGAACATTCCTCCTCCTCAGTCTTCTCCACTTCCTACTAAGACTAGACGTAATCGTTCTGCACGTGAACGCCGATGAAAACGTCGTCTTAGGGCTCAAGCAGCCGCTTCTCCAAATTCACAATCTCCAAAAACACCTTCAACAAGCATTATTCCATTTTCTCCTCAGCCGGACATTGAGCCTAAATCTCCTAAACATAAGATGCATGATGATCTTGATCCTGTGCGAGTTAAAGATCCTATTTTTTTAAATCTTGATGATGATATAGATGAAAATGTTATTCATGATGCAAATGTTACTCCTCTTGCTTCTGATAGTGAATATGAACTTATTGATGTTGATAACCATTTATCTAATGAATTTTCTAAAGCACTTATCCTAGCTCCTAGACAAGAACAATGTGGCTCAGAACATGAACATAGCCCTTGTTTGGATCTTCTGATAGCTCCATCTGTTGTGTTGGATGTTCCTCCTCTAGCCTGTTCCCTGCCTTCCCGAAACATTGATCAGCAAGATCGGGGGGTAGATGACATGCTAGACTAGTTACATTAGCATAGCAGATTCTCTCCCCCTCTCTTTTGTTACTTCTTCTATATGTTATTCTCATTCTTCTATTTGTTGTCCTTGGTGTTGTCTACTTGAGGACGATGCAAAGCATTGAGATCTCTCGGTCTCTCTCATGTTGACTCAAAAGACACATGTGTTCCCTTCTTCTAGGTGACCTTCCTTGATTGGGGAATGAAGAACAATTATGCATACATACATATGATATATATACATGAATTATCATACAGCATACTGACCCCGAGGAAAGTGAAGTCACCTCGTGCTTTATGTTTTGTGTCTATTATCCTTGGGTTTATCTCACACTTGGGGGCTAAATCCTTGCAATAACGTGCTCCTTTCTCATTTCTTATGTGTATCACTACATTAAAACAATCACCCCCGGTGAGGCGTGTGCGATCGCTTTAACATAGGGGGGCATACATCCCGTTCATATCTTTTCAAGATACTTGAAAATTTCTTGGTAAATTTAACCTTGCCTTGAAAATTTTTGATATCTTTCTTGCATGACTCATAGTGAGGGAACCTTACTACTGACAGTCATGGTTCTCCCTCGTGATCTTCCCTTTTACTTTGTCAATCGAAGTCGTAAGATCCTTAGTCCACTGGGGGCTTGGTGTATCTTGCCTCCTTGACGTGGTGAAAGTCTTTCAATATTGTTTCCTTGTACTTTACCGGAAGTATGAGCATACATACTCCCGCTAAAGTGGGGGCTAAATGTAGCGTCCTAAAATTGTGACACTTGCAATTTCGACTGCATTTCGGTCTTCACGATGGCGACGCAACACACAACCTGAATGGAGACCCCAAAACTTGCTCGCGACACTGAAAACTGCATTTTTCAAGCACCCTGGCCTGAACCTCCTTGCACCCTGCTGTCCCGGGAGGTGGGACCAGAGTGCCCAGCGCCCTGGTCCCTGGGTCCTATTTTGGGCCCGGTCTCCTAAGGGGCTCGGGTCTTTTTGTTTGCAATTTGGAAATTACATTTCCTGGTCGGCCTAAGGTCGGGAAAATCAGTCTATCAACCCTAATTGACAAGTATATAAACTACATTTTCCTCTTTCATTCGATATATGATGGAAAAGGCATGGAAATTATACTCAAGCATTCAAGCATTCAAGCATTCCTTCAAGCAATTGATCATTTCAAGTCTCCATTCAAGGCTAAGTGTTGCATTCAAGACAAGGATTCAACCATTGAAGAGGAGATCACTTACTACATGCTACATACAACATACTACATACAACAACATACAACATCTATACCTTCGCACATAAGGATACAAACATCCTTAGAACAAGGTATTAGTACTTGTTTTACAGTCATTTACATTTACAGCTCTTGCTCATTTCTTGGTTAATTCCAAAACCGGGGTTTGACCTAAAGGCAAACCCCTAATCCCTAACCCCCCAATCGTCTTCGCTTTTCTGTGTGTAGGTTGCAGGTACGCGGCTGAAATTGAAGATCTGGAATCCTTGTGCAGAGACGAACCGATTTCCCTTCGTTTGACGGATTTTTCGGAGGACCGTGGCGCTGGGCGCCATCGTCCCGACAACTTTTGCTCAAATTTGCAGGACAGCGCCGTATCGACATTTCACTGCTAATTCCAGGTCCGCAGCTTCATACTATATTCCTATCTCAGTTTATAAGCGAATCTTTGTCACTTTCTATGTATTCCTAGCTTAATTCTTCTATGCACATTCTTTACAAAAGAGGGTAGCCTTGCTGTCATAACCCTTGAAACACATTTAGCATCCAATCTTGCATTGTGTGGGATTGGATCTTGTGGGTTTCAACCCCTCTTTTGAATGTAAAGTCTCTCCCCTAAGTGAAAACCATCGAATCCTAGCGAACCTCCCTTCTCTCTCCTCAGAGTTGGAAGAGGGGAGAACAACTAGGGTTCGATCGCGATTTTCCGCTTTACAGTCAGGAATTTAAAAAAATTATTTTTAAGTGTCTACATTTTGCCCCTCTTTTACGCAACGACAAATTTGGTGATGGGTAAAAGATAGAAGAAGAAGAAATAGATGCCCCAGTGTAAATCGTGGGAGGTGTATGCCCCCTCGAGAATTTTTTCGAAAGAAAATTGACGAAAAATTCTTGAAAGAAAGAAGAAATAATTTGAGTGGAGGAGATAAGTGAAAGATAGAAAGAGGAAGTAGATAGAAAATATAGAAGAGAAAGTAGAAGATGTGAGATCGTGGAGGGAATGGGCCCTTGAGGGGGCCCATATAAGACACAAAGGGCCCAATGAGGAGTCATTGTTACACACAAGCCTTGGAGCCAATCAGAGCCTAGAATGAGAGGAGGAGAGATGGATCGCATTCCTACACGTGATCATCGCGCTGAGAGGATCCGATGGTACGACAGAACCACTAGCTATGGACCATCGGTATGTAGGATCATCCCCCTTTTGAATTTTTTAGGGTAGGGGTAGAATTAGGATTTAATTTAGGGCATAGACTTGGCAAGGCACACACGCTATTCACTATTTCAGCACGCGCACCAATGGTTTAGCGCAAGCACTAGCAAACAACGCGGGCGCTCATTGGGAGGAGGTGGGTAGAATAGGTTTTTGAAGGGAGGGAAATCTTTAGTGCGGGTGCTCGCGCTTCGGTGTGGGTGCTTGCGCTTCGATGCGGGCACTCAAGGTTTTACACGGGCGCTCACGTTGGTGCACGGGCACTCGCATTGACGAAGGCTGCAGACAGGATTGGGGAGGGTTAAGTTTCTCTGTTAGCATGAGCGCCACAGTTTTGGCGCGAGCACTAGGCAAATCAGCGCATGCGCTCGGGAGGGGGGAGGTTAGAGGTAGGTTTAGAAGTTATGGGATGGGGTGAAGGTAGGGTTGGTTTGGGAGGGTAGAATTGGACTTGAGGACATGGAAATAATGAATTGGTTTGTTGGATGCAGGTGGAGATGGGGTCGTTGACTTTGAGGGAGCATTGGCCTGATACTATGAGTTTATATCGGGAGTTGGGGCGTGACGAGTTGGAGGTGCTAGCTGCTCTAGGGTTGCATTATGTGGGCAAGTGGCTGAGGATACGAGCTCATACTGCGATGATGACAACATTAGTTGAGAGGTGGGACAACAGGCATAACACCTTCCGTCTTCCTACTGGCGAGGCGATAGTGACCCTTCTAGATGTATGGAGGATCTTGAAGATCCCCGTTCATGATGTCATCCCAGAGTACCACTTGGATGCAACGTATTTTTATCTTCAGGAGGTTTGTGCATATGAGACCCCACCAATGTTTGATAGGAGTAGGATGCACTTGGTTAGGGTGATGGGTATTCGGTGCATTCCTCGCGTTGTACTAGTGATTTGTGGGTTCTTGAGTGGACAAATTATACTTGATCTAGGCGGGCATGGATTTCCTATTGGATGGAGCAGGTGTCTTTATTTCATGGTTCATGATGGCTTGCAGTATGCGTGGGGAGCTGCAATGTTATCTCAATTATATCATGATATGCATCTGGTGGTGTATAGGGAGTATGCTAGTTTGTTTGCAGGAGTGACACTTCTCCACATCTAGGCTTGGGAGCACTTTGTAGTTACTCGACCACTGGGTGTACAGGACAGGCGTGCTCGTCAGCCATATGTGGATAGGTACAAGGGGCTGTTGCACTATACTTAGATAGGGTTTGTATGGTTTTGGCACCAAATTCTGGATGAGCTTATGCAGTTTACATGGCAGCCATTTTTGGGGTGTGAGAGATGGAGGGGGGACTGGCAGCTACACAAGGTTGGGATGGAGATGTGGATATCTGGCAGATCAGTGTATATTATGGAGTATTATGCGCCTTTCAGGCTGGCGAGACATCTTGGACATGTTCAGGATATAGTGGGGCATATCCCAATATATCCTCAGATTACATGAGAGGTGAGATTTTGGGGCCCGACAACGAGTCCATTGGAGGGCAGGACTAGTTTTCAGACAGTGTCTCATTTGGTGTGGGATGAGTGGATGGGGGCAGGTGAGGATCCAGGGATAACAGGGGGATACAGGAGCTGGTGGGAGGGGCACTTGTCAGTATGTCTTACTATTCCTAGGGTTTTGGAGGAGGATGAGTTGCAGCCAACCATAGATCAGGTGGTCGGGGGGGATGATGATGGTCCAGGTGAGAGAGTTGTGATTGGTGTAGGGCGTGATGTTTGCAGACAACAGAGGAGAGTCAGGGTGGCATGGAGGAGGGATCTGGAGGAGGGAGAGAGAGAGGGAGAGGGAGAGGGAGTACCAGTAGGAGAGGCTGCAGTGGATGTGGGTGGTGGGGGAGAGGATGTTGTACCTATGGATGTTCCTAAGGCACAGGTGGAGAGGAGGGGAGGAGTATCACAGACTAAATTTGACAGAGTGTAGCAGGAGAGGGATACAACCTGGATGAGGCTCCATTCTCTTGAGGATGAGCTGTAGATAGAGAAAGCTGGGAGGGAGAGTTTGGAGGCAGAGGTGGAGCGGCTGATGCGGGAGATAGAATATTTGACGGAGAGCCTTCATACAACAAGGATAGAGGTGGATGCCCTGAGGAAGGGGAGGGAGGAGTTTGAATGGATGATAGAGGAGGCACAAACATGGAGAGCTATAGTGGCCCTTTAGGATGTTATCCGTCAGCAGGATGATGAGCTAGAGGGTATACGGGGTAGAGTGCATAGGATAGAGGCAGATGTGATACACCTGCGGGGGGAGAGAGATCCAACCCGCCAGGTGTTGGTTCCTGCAGGGCTTGGGTAGATATACTCTGATATTATGCAGCAGCGGGATAGGGCGGAGAGGGAAGTTCGGGAGGTAGGGTACTATAGGGGATTATATCATAGAGTAGTACCTGTGACACATCGAGCAGCTTTGTACACTGAGAGTGTGCGATCTCACAAGACATAGAGTCATCCGCCCACACAGAGCCAACAGATAGGTGGATCGGTGGGTTTTAGGCCATCGAGAGGAGGGGAGGCAGGAGGTTTAGGTGGAGGAGGTACAAAGGAGGGGGTGGAGAGATAGGAGGGGAGAGCTAGCTCCATTTTAGCTTATGTATGATCTTTTAAACCTTCAGGGTGATCATTGTATTATGACAGACATATTCATCCCTTTTGAGCTTATATATATATGGTTTTGTGATGATGGATGATGTGTGTACTTTATTATGATGGATTCTATTTATTTTCTTGTGATGTGATGTATGGATGTAATTATGGATATGTTGTGCTGATTTATTTGTGATGCAACATGGATGCCTATATATGTATGCCTATGATATGATGCTGACACGTTTTTGGATGCAGGATGAGTGATCATGCTTTTTGATGTGTATATATGCTGCATATACAAATGTATGATGGATATGTATATGTAAATGATTTATGATGAATGAGTAACTAGCGTAGGTGCAATCTATATGAGGAATGAACGTAATGTGATGATATGTAAATGATGTATGTGATAAATTCTAAGTGCAACCTATGTGATAAAATTTTGTGAAAAAATGACAATCTAAATGAGTAGTGTAATGAAATGAATAAGTAATGCAATCTATATGAATAATGCCACCTACACGGATAAAGTGAACGAATAATGCAAAGAGGGAATATGCCAATAATAATACAATGATCTTAGTTAGAAAATAGAAGAATATGGAATAGACGGGGAATGGGGTAAATTGAGGACTCCATGGGATTATTAGATTAGGACTTTATGGAATGATGGTGAGAGTTGTGCACAAAAATGTGGAGAGCCAACCTAGTTTGATATTGCCCTGGGTGATCTGCACCACTAATTATAGAAATCACGATGCCATGAGAAACCAAAGGTGTGGACTGACTCACAGTCAAACGAGAATTCCTTACACACAGCTATGTAAGTGTTGAGAAACACTAATACAAAGTTGTGGGTATGTGCAAGGAAACCCTCAAACACACTGATACCTCTTATACATGAGAGGGTAAGTGTTGATAAACATTAGAACCGGTTCGCTGGTTTATACAAGAGAGATCCAAAATATGCCATGGTATGCAAATATGCCTTGGTATGCACCTATTGTAAACATACCTGGATATGGAAAATCCAGGCAGTCGGTGATAGATGCAGTCGCAGGGTAAATAATGCAAGTCTAAAATGAAAAATTCAAGAAATCAAATAGTTCATTCACTCATGACCAACTGACACCTCTTGCCAAGAGTAGGATTAGGATGGAGGATTAAGTTGCCAGGCGAGGGGAGGATTCCTCCCTAGGGCAAAGGATAAAGTGGGTGGACTTTTTGGATTAGGCAAGTGATCATATGGCCTTGAAGATTAACTTGTGGACTTAGGACTATTATGAAGACTTCATGAAGCTCACACAGAGGCACACAAGCTCAGTTGATTGGACATTCCTTATTCATGATTTTGGCGAAGAGTCATCATCATATGCGTGATTTATTTGGAGGTGGAAGGGGAGGAATGTTGCGATGGGTGGATTGGATGGGGTGGTGATTGGAGCACCGACCTGATAGACAATGGATCCAGTTTATTTACCTCAACGCCTGCATGGAGGTTTTCACCAAGGTACTTGTCCATAGCGCCACAAAGTGGTTTTCATTGATGGACGAATTGATTTTTTTTTTTTTAAATTTTAAATTTTTTTTTGGGTGTCACAGGGTGTCTATTTGCCATGTTTTCACCAGAGTGATGATCTTTTTCTTATTTTTATGTATTTTCATGATTTTTTTGATTTTTTGACAATTTAAGACTTTTTGAGGACTAGGCATAGAATCTTTTGAGGTGCATGATATTTATTGGATCATCTGGATGATCTCCTTTAGGAGTAGCCAATTGATAGGCCCCTGATCCATATTTTGTTGTGACTACATATGGTCCAAGCCAATTAGGCTCCAACTTGCCTTTCTTTTCTCTTTCTTGAAGGTTTTTATGATTTTCCATGAGGACAAGATCACCAATTTGAAATTCTCAGGTTCTGACTTTCTTGTGGTAGCTCATGCGTAGAGGGTTCTAATATACCGGAAGATGGTTCAAGGCCTTGAGGCACCTTTCATCAATTCTAGCTCTTGTAGGTGTGCAATTCTATATTCTTCATATGGTAGGATATTTTGCAGCAATACCCTTAGAGAGGGGATCTCGATCTCAAGGGGGAGGACAACTTCAGAGCCAAAGACAAGGGAATAAGGGGTGGTGCCTGTGGGTGTGCAGATGGAGTTGCAGTAGGCCCACAAAGTAGGATGGAGTTGGAGGTGCCAATCACAACCAGCTTCATTGACTGTCTTTTTGAGGATTTTGATTAGGGTTTTGTTAGAAGCCTCAGCTTGACCATTACCTTGGGGGTAATACGGGGTGGAGAAGCAATGTTGGATGTCGAATTTCTGGCAGAGTTCTTTGACATCCTAGTTTTTAAATTATCTGCCATTATGTGTAATGATAACTTTTGGAATGCCATATCGATAGATCAAGTAGTTCAGGATGAATTTGGATATCTGCTTACCAGTGGTAAAAGTAAGAGGGATAGCCTCTACCCACTTGGTGAAATACTCAGTGGCAGTGATAATGAATTTATGCCCATTGGAGGATCAAGGGTGGATTTTCCCAATGAGATCGAGCCCCCACTGTGAGAAGGGCTAGGGTGTAATGAACAGCTGCAATTCTTGTGATGGCACATGAATCTTGTCGCCATGTTACTGGAAAGGGATGCATTTCTTCACATAGTTATATGCATCTACTTCCATTTTAGGAAAATAATATCCTATTCTCAAAAGATTTTTAGCCAAGGTGAGCCCACTTGAGTGTTCCCCACAGGTGCCTTCGTGTACTTCACGTAATGCCCATTCCGCCTCTTGTTTATCTAAACACCTTAGGAGGGAATCATCAAAATGACTTCTGAATAGGGTGTCTCCAAGGATGGTGTAACGAGCACATCAACGAATGAAGGTTTGTTGTTGGGTTTTGGTAAGGTGTGGGGGAGTGGCGTTGTCTTTTAGGAAAGTGAAGGTTTCTTGGTACCAGGGGGGACTCGGGACCAATGAGTACACACACCATTTTAGATTCTGATAGATCGTATGTCGGTATAAATAGTTTCTCAACCAAGAACTCACACTTCTGACTATGTGCTAACATCTGAAGGAGGGAGCCAATGGTGGCCATTGCATCTGCAACCCTATTGTTTGTTCGCGGGACTTGATCAAACTTGATTGTTGTGAAGTGCTGCTTAAGGTCTTCAACCATGCCACAATAGGGGAGGAGTTTGTCATCTTTTATTTGGTATTCGTCATTGACTTGTTTTATGACAAGTTGGGAATCACCATAGACTTGTAATTCCCTTATCTTCCACTGGATAGCCAAGCATAATCCTATAATGAGTGCCTCATATTCTGTGATGTTGTTGGTATATGCAAAAGCTATCTTGTAGGATTTTGGGATGAAATCTCCTTGAGGTGTGATCAGTAGTGTTCCTGCTCCCGATCCATTTTGGGTGCAAGAGCCATCAAAGTATAATTGCCATGTGGAGGATGTGGTGACAATCATAATGAATTCATCCAGTAGTTCTATAAGAATAGAATGGTCACCTAGAAGTGGAGCGTCAACCAACTAGTCTGCGATGACTTATCCCTTGATTGCTTTTCTGTCTATATATTCAATGTCAAACACGCTTAACAACATGACCCATTTAGCGATTTTTCCAGTGAGGATAGTTTTTGACAAGAGATATTTAAGCGGGTCAATCTTAGCAATCAATTTTGTTTTGTTATTCAGCATATAGTGTTAGAGTTTCTGTGTGCTAAATACCAATGCCAGGCATTCTCTTTCAATTGGGATATAATTGAGTTCATACACGACTAGTGTCTAACTAATGTAATATATGGCATGTTCCTTCCCTTGATCATTTGTTTGTGCCAACAATACCCCCAATGCCACTGTGGTAGCGCATATGTACAAAATAAGAGGTTTTCCAGGAGTAGGAGGCATAAGCACTGGAGGTGACGCCAGATATTCTTTTAGTTTTTCAAAGGCCTTTTGACACAAGAAATCCCATTTGAATTTTGTGTCTTTGCGCAATAGGTGTGCAAATGGATGGCACTTATTTTCCAGTTGTGAAATAAAACGTCTAACAGATTGGAGTTTCCCCTGGAGGCTGTGCAGCTGTCTGAGAGTTTTTGGTGGAGGCATTTCCATGATGGCTTTCACCTTTGCAGGGTCGACCTCAATGCCTCTGTGAGAAAAAATGAAACCTAGTAGTTTTCCTGATGTCACACCAAAAACACACTTCTTAGGATTTAGGTGCAATTTGTATTTTTCCAATCTTTCAAAGATCTGCCTTAAGATAGGGATGTGTTATTGACTTATCTTTGATTTGCCTAGCAGATCGTCCACATAGTCCTCCATAATTTTATGCAAGAGGTCATGAAAAATCGTCACCATGGCACGCTAATATGTGGCTCCAATGTTTTTGAGGCCAAAAGGCATGACCCGGTAACAGAAAGTCCCCCATGGTGTTGTGAATGTAGTTTTATGTTGATCTTCATCTGCAATCTTGATTTGATTATATCCAAAAAATCCATTCATAAGTGATAGCATCTCATGCCCTGCTGTAAGGTCCACAATCATATCTATGTTGGGGAGCGGGAAATCATCTTTAGGACAAGCCTTATTTAGATCTCAGAAATTAGTACAGATGCAGATGCCCCCAGGGAGTTTGCCGACAGGTACAATGTTGGAGACCCATTCAACGTAGTCTATTGGTTTGATGAATTCTGCGTCTAACATCTTTTGGAGTCCTGCCTTGACCAGGAGTGCAATATGTGGATGCATTTTGCGCAACTTCTATTTTACAAGTTTTGCATTTGGGCGGACAACAAGATTATGAACCACTAAGTCAGGATCTAGACCTGGCATATCAGCATAGGACCATGCAAAATTGATTTTTGTCTCTGTGAGGAAATTGATGAAGTCTTGTTTCTCTTGCTCTGTGAGGGACTTGGCAATGAGCACGTTTTTTGGAATGTCTTTGGTGCCCATATTGATACTGTTTGTTTCTTCTATTAACATATTTGACCTATCTCGTGGAAGATAACCAATGGTAGGGAGGTCAAGTCCCTCATCCTCAAGTGCCTTTTCCAGGTTTTCACTTTTAGATACACCCTTTGTTTTTGCTTTTTGCTCATCCAAAGGTGCCTCAGAGAGGTTTTCACCTAGGGAATCATGTTTTTTCTTTTTATTATCTTTTTTGTAGCTAAGGGCATTGACTTGACTACCAAAGTATCCCTTTTCATGTAGCTGAATATAGTGTACTCTGTTGTAGTCTTTCAAATTTCACATAGTCAGGAGAGTAATGAGAGCATTATCATCAACACAGATATCTAAAGTGGGTTTGTCTTGTTGGCCCCAATCTATGAGTTTAGGATGGACAAGATGTAGCTCATGTTAAATGGGAGAGGTTATGGGGGTGATGGAATTGACGTGAGCATCAAAGAAGATATCGTTTTCATATTCATAAGGCATTTCATGGAACTCCTCTTCGTTAGAGCTTTCGATATCCAAGGAAGGACTTGAAGGGGCACCAACGTCTTAGCAATTGGGGTGTACCCCAAGCCTCTGTTGTACTTGTAAGAGATAAGATGTATGTGTGCTTTTCTTTCTTTCTCCTCTGGTCCCAAGCCATGTCCTTTGTAACCCATTTTTTCAACTATCGCTGATGCTTTTGGATACATTTTTTTAGATATTTTTGTTGGATCTTCATCTTCTTCTCGGTACAGCCATGAAGAGATATTTGTGTCGAGGCTCTCCTCATCAAGTGGGCCCCATTGCTGGAGGGTGGTATCTTTGTGATGTATGACTGGTTTTTGATCTTTTTTGAGCTCTTTTGGTTTGACAAATGACTTAGGAGATAGGGAAGGTTGCCTATTAATAAGACATCCTCCAATTTGTATTCTCCATAGCCATTATCCAAGTTCTTGATTTGTGTGTCTGGTTGGGATGAGGTGGAGGCAACATTTGATGTGTTTGATGGAGGAGTTGGCGATGGTCTATTTGGTGAGCAATGATATGGATGTTTCCCCTCTAAGAGTTTGCAATAATGGAAAAGTTGTGGATCACCTTTGACAGTGATCTCTCTTCCATTAAAGGGGAATTTGATGCATTGGTGATAAGTGGAGTGTATGGCTTGTAAGGAGTGGATCCATGGTCGACCAAGAAGGATGTTGTAGGGGAGATCAAGATATAGTACTTGGCAAGGGGTTTCAATTGTGATAGGACCCACTTGAAGAGGTAAGGTGATCATGCCCTTTGAAACTCTTTCTACATCATTATATGCTTTTATTGTGATCCTTCTTGATGTGTCTATCAGGTTCTCAGAAAGTCCCAATTGTTTTATTAACTTGTATGTACATAGATTGAGTCTGGATCCACCATTTATTAGGATACGTTTGACCTTGTACTTCAGGATAAGGGCTTCGATGTGCAAAGTTTTATTATGGTCTTCATCTGTAGGAGCATCATTGGAAGTGAACACAAGGTGTTGCTGGGTAGCAAGGTTTCCAATGAGAGCTTGGAATTGGGTAGCATTGATATTATCGGGAACATGTGACTCAAGGAGAGCTTGTTCCAAAATTTCTTTATGGATAGGGGAAGTCTTGAGAAGTTCTAGAATGGAGATCTGTGCGGGGGTCTTCCCAAATTGGTCAAGGAGGTCATATCGGCGGGTGGAAGACATGGGCAGAGGGTTTGGTGGGGGAGGAGATCCTTGGACTGTTACTTTACCTTGACACATGGTTACATTGCAGTCATTCTAAGAGTGGGGGGTGGAAGGTGTAGTGCCTTGAATGACTATCTTAGCAGGATTAGGTCTGCTTTGGGAAGGGGGAGGATTAACTCCTTGGATAGTTATGACATTAACATGATTGTTTGCGGGCTGAATGCGACCTACTAAAGAGTCAAAGCCGATTATGTGATTAGTGTAGTCATAGTTCACTGCGTTAGATGATGAGCCTTTTCCCTTATCATGTTTTGAGAAGGGTTCCTGGTACACTTTGAGTTTGTCATTTTTATTACTAGGTTTTGCATTTGCTACTTCAATTTGACCCCTATCAATGAGATATTGTATGTAGATTTTAAGATTCATGCATTTTCATGTATAATGTCCCTTGATACGATGATACTCACAATATTCATTCTCATTATACCACCTAGGTTTGGGTTGGTTGGGATCAAATGGGCAAGTGATCGGGAAAACCACTACGCCTGCTTGAACAAGCTTTTGGAACACCACTTCAATAAGCTCAACAAGAGGAGTGAAGTCTCTTGGAGTCCTATTATTGGATCAGGGTGGTTGCGCTTGGATTGAGATGTTGTTGTGAGGCTTTTGGGATTGATTTTTATTATTTCGATTGTTGAATTGACAATTTGTCGAGGTGGGTTTTGGAGGAGCAGCCATGATTGGACCCGTTTTGCATCAGTTACACCATCATTGACTACATTCTTGTTCTTGGACCAGAATTTTGGTTTATCATTATGATAAGAGGAAGAATTTTGGATTGATCTTTGCTAGTGTTTCAAGGTTCCTTCCTCTAACAAGACACATTCAAGAGCTAGACCCTTATCAGTCAATTTTTGGAAAGATTTAATACATTGAGATGTCAGAGGTCTTGAAAGTTTGGGCACCGGGTTCTTTTGAAATAATTCAATTTGGTGTTGTTCTGGCATGTCCCATTGGAATTTCTTGATGAGGTGTCACCATCTTTGCAAGAAGTTGGTGAAAGTCTCTCCGAGCCTTTGCTTTGTGTTACACAGGTCCATCATGGAAACATCATTAGCCATGTTGTAGGCATAGTGAGCCACAAACTTCTCTGCCAAGTTTGGGAAGGAGATAATGGAACCTCGTGGTAAGGACGAGAACCATGTGAGGGCATCTCCCGTGAGAGTCTTAGGGAAGAGCCTTCGAAGGTATAGGTCACTATAGGAGACTTCTTGACATAGAATGTGAAATTCCCGGACATGGTCACGAGGTTCTCCTTTGCGTTCATACTTGGTGATTTTAGGGATCTCAAACCTTGGAGGGTAGGGTGCAACTGATATAGATGGATCATAAGGACAAGGACAAAATTATTCAAACGAGTAAGGTTTCCTTTTTTTAGTCCCCTCTTTCATGTCCTGAATTTCTTTAATGAGGTCTTGTTGCGGATTTTGGAAATGATGGATTGTGTTTGCCCCTAGAATCGGATGAGTCATGGAAGGTGCACCACCACTAATGTATTGATATGATGAGGAAGTGGGAATGTGAGATGTGATGACCTATGTCGCAGGGACTTGAGTGATAATTGGTTGCGATCCACAAACTGTTGTGACTAGATTAAGTGCAGCCCGAATGAGGTTAGTGACATTGTTGATAGGAACTGAAGTTTGTGGAATAGAAATATATGGTTGAGTGGAAGAAGATGGTATAGAGGCATGTTGGAGAATAGATGAGATCAGATTTGATAGTGGTATAGATGGTAAGGAGGAATAAGGTGGAATGGAGACCACGGGGGGAGGTGTCGCGGGTGCTATTGATTGGGGTTGAATGATTGGCGGGGCCGCAATTGATTGAGTTTGAATAACGGGTGTGACATTCTGTGTGGGAGCAATCCTTATGGTTGTTGACCAAGGGTGGATTTATCAAAATCAGGTGGGAGTTGAGCTCCATTTTCAAGGAGGGTCTTTAGAAGCACAGTAGGATTGTCTTGGATAAATTTCTCAATCATCTCTTGATTATAAGAGTCTGCTAGGAATGTTTGCACTTCCGGAGAGAGTTCATCTTGGTCAACCATATTAGGATTTTGTGTTTGATTTTGAGTGTTAGGTTGCACACTTTGTGTAGGATCTTGTGTAGGATCTTCATATAGGACACTAATGTTCGGCATACCATATTGTTGTTTGGCCATCTTTTTCTTTTGAGATTGAGTTGTGACCTTAGAAGAATAACCTTAGAAAAGATTGGAGGAGGAAATTTTTTGATGAGAGGACTTAGTGAGACTCTTGGATTTTTTTTTTGGATTTGATGAAAATGGATTTTTTGCTAGTTGATAAGGTCCTTGGATTTGGACCCGGATTTGATTAGGATTGGAACCTTAGTCCTTGGATGAGGAGCTTAGGTGGGAGATGAAACCACAAGCGAGGTAATAACCAAGTTGGGTATAATTTAGACCTTGGAATAATGATTAAAAGTCTTTCTTCCACTAAGGGTTGACCAATGACCCTAAGCAAAGCAAAGACGCAAGTGAAGAGTCTTAATTGACTCAAAGGATAAGGCAAAGGTACTTGGAGAGGATTCTTCTTCAAGCACAAAAGCCAAATGATTAAGGATGAGGTCTAAATGAAACTTCACAAGGCATGCAACCTTAATGTGAGTTTAAATTGGATTAAAGGATGATTTGATTTGGATTTTGAGAATTGATTTGATAATTGAAGGTGATTGATTTTGTGATTCATTGATGTGCTATGTATTTAGGAAAAGATTACGGATGATTCATTGAAGAGGGATGATAGTGATGATTAGAAGAAATTTGGTGACTAGGCTATCCTTGGTATGGACATGACTCAATAGATGATTGGTTCGGATGGCAAGTTGTACGAAGGGACACGACCACCCTGATTTTGATGATAGTTGGTGTTAAAAGATAAACCTAAACCTTGATGGAGGGCATAGACTCTTAATTCATCACTAGAATCAAACTCATTGCTATGACCATAAATGTAATCATGGTAATGATGCAAGAATGTCCTATGTTTAAGCAAGAGTTTGCAGTTTGTATACCAAAATTTCTGACGTCTAATGAGTTGTGCTTGTGTGAGCTTCTTCTTCTTGATAGGTCAGTGGATTGACTTCTTAGGATGATTATAAAACTTAGGTTCATGAAACATGAGACAGACGGAGTTTCGGAGCAATTAGGACTTTGTGTGGATGGTGACTAGGATGTGACTTGGATGTTTGTTTGATTTTAGACAAATGTTTTTGCAAAGTGTTTTAGGATAATGATGTGTTTTTAGTCTACTCTTGGCAAGCAAGTATCGAGCAAAGAAAACACAATGATCAAATGAATTTTAGCTCAAAGAAACTCATTCTCATGTACAACATTCTTAAGGCTGGCAAGGACAATAGTCATTGGATCCCAATCGGTTTCCCAACTATACTTCCCTAGAGCGGACACTTAGATGCTTGACCCCACTGGCTCCCCTCCATGACACTCACTTCTCTGGGGCAACCAAACATCAATTCCCATGAAAACTCCTCATGGCGAACTTTGTGTCTCTACTAAGGGCCATAAAAATATGGGCGGCTTCGAAGGTCCGACCTCCTGCACTAATGACTAGAAGATTTTTGGCCACTATGCACAAGGTGTTTAATATATCTTCTTGTTAGGATCTACCCTTCGTAGTTGCACAAGCGCAATTGAGGCCTATAGCCCAACGAAGCACCAAGAACTTAGTAGTCACGCAAGCGTGATTGAGGTCTCTAGGATCCTACTAAGCACCCAATGTGAGAGTGAACTCTCATATGGCCCCAACCATTGACCCTTTCATCATTAATGGCCTATTTATTATAGTGAGTTGGGAACCCTAGGTCTGGGTGTACTCACTTGGGTTGTTCCCCTCTTACCTTCTCAAAGAGCAAGTTGGGAGGGCAGACCCGCTAAAGGTAACCATGCAACAAACATGAAAAACTTGGAGGGTCTTGATTTCTGATCATCTAGCTAGACAAGAGCATACTCTCCTACTTTTACACTTTTCACAAAACACAAAAGACAATGGTTCATTTATCCTTTAATTAAATCTAGGTGCCTAGTCAAGAAAAGACACAATATTTGGTTGGAACTCCTAGGCAACTTGCAAAACAATTCGGATTAGTAGTTTTTGTGTTACTTAGGTCTTGGACAATCGAAGAAGCTGCAACACTAAAAAAATAAAAATCAGTAGTCACTAGCCTGTGGAAACAGTGCACGCACTGAAATACAGTCAGTCGCGCTGAAGCACCTGCGTAGGCGCCAAAACGCCTGCGTACGCACTGCAATGGATAGAAACAAAAAAAATGAAAAAAAGAAATTAAAACAAACAGAAATCATGATTTTATACTTGTCTGTCATGCTGTTCTAGATCGGTCGCGTTGAAGCGCCTGCGCAAGCGCTGAAGCGTGCTCACTCCCGTTGAAACGCCTGCGCTCGCATTGAAAGACTGAAAGTAGGGAAAAAGGTTAGCGACTAAATTTTAAAAAGAAATTTTTTTACAGAGGGTGAGATTTTTTTGAAAACGATCGCACTGGTTCAGTTTCCCTTTCGTTGAAACGCGTCCGCTCGCACTGATGCACCTACGCATGCGTCAAAAAGATAAACAGAGTTAGTAAATTTTAAAAAAAAGACAACAGGAATTTATTTTTTTGAATTTTTAAGTTTGGTCACGGTAGTGCACTTGTGCACGCGCCAAAGAGGTTTGTCTGTTGTGCTGAACCCAAATCTCTCGTGCTGATTTGTAGTCACTCACGCTGTTCTGATACTTGCGACTTGCAAACTCATAAAAACTCAAAAAACGTTAGTTTTAGGGACGTGGGTCCCACTGGGCGTGCCAAAATGAAGATGGGAAAAAGAAGCAAGGTGAATTCAAGTGGTTAGTATGCAATCAAAACACTAAAAGATATTAAAACATGCATAAAACCACATAAAAACATGAAGACAATGATTATACCTTGCAACCTTTACCTTCTCCCTTAGATGGCTTGGATGAAGTCGAAGTGCGCCCAAATGCCTCCAACGTGATGTTGATTTGCTCCTAGATTTCTTGATGTGGTTGGCTCTCCAACATTGTACACAAATGGATGTGATGGATTTGAAGGATGAGATGGATAATATGTCTAAGTATGGATGAGAAGTAACTTTAGCATGATAAGGGTGCAAAGATGGTTTCCTAGGCACAAACTAGCAGCACAAACTTGCTAAAATTGGACATGAAATGTGAGGGGATGGAGTCCTTACTTTATAGGGAGAGAGGAGGAGAAATGAAGGGATAGGATTGACCAAAGATGGAGGGTCGAGATTCCTTGTGAGCCCACACAAGGCCCAAGAGGAGGTGTGGAGACCAAGAGATATGCCTTAATGGCATTTCTTGTCTCCACACTCCTCAAGGTTCATTGAGAAGACTTCCCAACGTGCCTTGAGAAGAGAAAGGGATAGGATATTTCTTGAGGGATGGAAAGGAAAAATTAAAAATTATTCAAAAGGGATGCTCATGGGGATTGGAGGAATAAGGAGGAATTAAAAATTTCTTGGAAGATGAGATGCCTAGAGGAATGTGAGATTTTGAAAATATCACATTCACCTAGGAAAAGGGCATTTAAGGAGAGTGGTTGGATGGAAGGGACAAGAAGTTGACTTTGTGGCTAATCATGATGATTAGCCACTAGCAACTCATTAGGAGGGAGATTAGAGGAAAGATTAGGTGGGGTTAGGGTAGATAAGATTTGGAGGAGGATTTGACTAGGAGAGAGAATGAGTGGAGGGAATTACAAATTAGAAGAATAATGCTAAGTGAGCTAAGGGAGTTTCTAGAAGAATTTATTAGGTTAATGATGGATTAGGAAGAGGTGATTTGTAGGAATCACTTAGGTTAACTAATTAATTAAAATTAATTAGTTAAGAGGAGGAATTTGAGGAGATTTACTATTGAGGATTTTTAGAAGAATAAAAGGGGATTGATTTATTAAATAAATCAATCAACAGACTATAGTGACAATATTAATTATAATTAATTAATATTGAGGAGGAATTTGAAAAATGACATAATTAATAAATTAATTAATGTCAGGAATTTAAAAATAATTAAAATAATAATTATTAAGTGTCTACAACTTCAACAAGGACTATATTTCAAAGCAATCTTGTCAATACCAATGTTTGGCTAACTCAGGAAGGGATTCAATTAAAACCTTTCCAAACTAGATTTGAGGATGGCATTGCAGGGCCAATTGGGAAAACCTCTGAGTTGAGAACTAAAGAATAGACATGATACAACAACTCAAAAGGTTTCCAAGTTCAAGTTCACAGTTGGAAAAGGTAAGGATAAAAGCCAAGGAGAATCTTTAGCCCAGGACACTAAAAAACAAGATGAAGTTGAAGAAGAGTTGCATGACGAAGAGATTGAACAAGTAGAAGAAGAAGAGTTATAAAAGGAACAAGAGGAGGAATATGATGAGGAGGAATTACAATAAATTCCTAGTACTTCACAGTCCGAAGGGACACAAGAAGTCATCCCTCCTTCATCACATGATGCTACATGTACAATTCATCCTTCAATACTAGTCTCTACCCCCACTCCTTTTGGTTCTACCTTTTCATATACATTTGAGGCTCCTAGTGTTGTAATCCACACCATTCCCTCAACAACTAGTGAGTCGGATCTTGACACACCACATGACAACATTGAAAATGTGTTCCTTCCTACCTTGTCTAAAGTTTCTTCTTCTCTGCTAGATGATTTTGATAACTTTATGTCAAAAACTAAACTTCCTCCTAAGGTTTTGAATGTTGAAAATCCACCTGCCATTGTGACTTCTACTCCTACTATTGTGACCACTACTGTACAAAATCAAGACCTTGTATCACAAGTATTGGCCAATCAAGTAGAAGATGATACATCTTTGCCACCTTGGTTAGTTTCTAATACCCCTAAAAGGAAAAAGCAAGTCATCTCCCCAAATGATTTCGACTTTAATCAGTTGATTCCTATCAAGCCTAAGTGTACAAAGAAGGCCAAGATTTTATCTAGGGTAAAGGTGGATAATTCAAAGGACAAGTATGTAGAAATGGTAATTCCTCCCCCAAATACAAATTCAGATGAAGTTCAGCCTACAAATTATGATATCAATAGGATTGTTCTGGTTAAGTAGACAAATGAAGGAATAGTGGTAGACACTCAAGCATCTTTGGACAATCTTGTGAGAAGTTTTAATGAAGAGAGAATCAAGATGTATAAATTGAAGAAATAGGTGGAGGAACTCATTGATATCTTAATCAAGATAAAAAAAATCATTAGAGGTAATTGAACCAGTCACCTCATCAGTTGATGAACAGATCATCAAGCAAGTTGAATAGGTTAATTCACAGGGAAGGTTAGTTGGTGAATGGATGGACAAAATATTGAGCCAAGGTACACATCTCTTATGTTCGACAATTACTCTAATCAATAATCTAGATTTTGTAAAGTTTGAGATAGATAAAACTTTGGATCTATTCTCAAATTAATTAGAGACATATGAGAAGAACTTCGACTCATGGTTGAAGTTGGAAGATTTTCAATTAGATGTTCTGGTTGATAATGGAGTACTCCCTTCAAGGGATATGTATGTTGAACAAAGGGAGGTATTGGAACATCAAATGAATACCTTGGAAATGCTTGTCAAAGATATGAGAAAATCTCAAAGGGAATGTAATGATAAAGGAAAGGACATCATTGAAAAGATATCAGTACTTCCTTGTACATTCCATGATGAAAATCAAAAGCCTCTTCATGAAGATGTTATTGTGAAGGAGTTCAACTTTCTTATTAGGGAAGATATGGATAAAGAAGTTTTCCCATTGTCTTCAATTGATAAGTTGATAGAAATTAAAATCAATTTGGATGATTTGGATTCTCTTCTGAAGAAGCACAAGAAATGCTACATGAGCCTTGGAGATTCCATCACTTGGGTCAAGGCTATCACAAGCCACACCAAGGGATCTGATGAAGAACAAATGAAGGCAGTTTGGTAGAAATATGAGGAATTTAGGAAGCAAGATCATAATGGAGTGTCTAGTGACACTTAGTATTTTTTTTATTTTCTTGAGTTGTAGGTGCATTTTTGTAATAAGACTTCGACACCTTAAGTGTCATTTGTATTCAATATTTTGCGTCTAAAATATGCACAAGCTCTAAGTCAAATAGGACTCTTCTTTGATTTAGTTATAGATGTCTTAGATTAGCTCATTGCATCTCACCTATGTATATGAGGTTGCTTATTGTAATTTTATCTTTAATCTTATGCAATGAAACTCTGCCAAATTGAAGAGCAAAAGTGAAACTTTGAGTTCATATTGTTGTTTTAAAATTTTGATCAAATAAGAAGACACCTTTGGCATTCAAACTTTGTGTTGGATTCATTGTGATTTATGATGGGAGTGTTCTTACGTCATTCTTATGATAAAATCTTATTGTGATCAAATAAAAGCATTGTGTTGAAAAAATATTAAAGAGTAGAATAAGTGTTGGCTTGTAAACTTTGTGTTACATTTTCAGCTCTTGTTAAATAGAATTAGTAATTAGCAAAAGAGGTAACAATTTGAAGACTTTGAGCTTTATCCTGTTATTTTGAGCAAAAGTTAGTTGAACTATAATAAGATAGTATTGTAGACACCTAAAACTGTCTCATGATCGTATACTAATAATTCGTCTACTTAATTAAGTAATTCTTTCATTATTTGATTAAACTAATTATTTCTTCCGATTATCACATTCAACATAGCTAATTATTAAATTTCTATTCTCAAATCAATTTAATCAATTAATCATCTTCTACATATTAATTAAATATTAGTTATTTAATTAATTGCAATATTTTCCTTAGTTAAATAATCTTTATTATTTAATTAAATTCTATTTCTAATGTTTAAATAATTTCATTTAAATTAATTAATTATTCCTCTAATTCCCCAAATTCCAATTCCAATTAATTTCATTTCATTTTCTCCAAATTCGAATTTCATATCATTTCACTTAATTTCATTTCTTCCAAATTAACATTTCACCAAATGTGAATTTCAGTTAATCTCATGTGCATTTCAGCATTCGGAAGTCCAAATTCAAATACAAATTGAAAATGAAAATGAAATTCAATTTCAAAATCCTACAGCACATGTTGAAATCAAACTGATTGATCAAATCAGTTAACTCAATTAACTCTGGAATCTCCCATTTTCACTCAAAATCAACTTTTTATGACTAATCAATCAATTCGGTCTTCTAATCCATCTAATCAGTTATCTCTCAATCAATTTAGTCAACTGAGTAGTCTACTTAGTCTACTAGCTATTCAATTGAGTTCACTCTCCAATCAATTTTGTTAACAGATCAATCTATTGAGCTCACTGATCAATCAATTTCAGTTATCTATCAATCAACACTTGAGTTCTATTTCTCACCTCCTTTGTGTTGAAAATCTATAAATTCAATCCCTTTTCTCATCTTCAAGCTAGATCATAGTCTTCAAAATAGTTGCTAATCTATGTAGGAAATCAATGCAATACCTAAGAGCCATTCAACAACAACTAAGGATAAGAGCAATGGAAGCTACAATGCAATTGAGGGGCTTTTCAATTAGGATAATTATTTAATTCTTTCATTTATACATTTCATTTCATTGATTTGTGTTTTGAATTGCTTTGATAGTTAAGGATCTTGTGATCATCCTTATTCCCTATTTCAGTATTTATGACATTCAAGCATGGAAACAATTGGTGAGCCCAACGTGAACAATCAGATCTAACCTTTAATTTCTATTTTATTTGATTTTGTATATTCGTACGAGCCCAGAAAAATGTAGGTCTGTAATTGACAGTGTAAAAATTCGCACTTATCAATATTAATCTGCAATTGATGTTAAAATTTGCCGCAATTGCTATTAAAATGTCACGCAATTGCTAAAATTCACCGCAATTGCCAGAATTGGGCCAAAAATTCAATTTTTATTTGTTTTCTTATTTGTTTGGTCTTGCGCACCTAACCCATAAAAATATTTAAATTCTAGAATGTTCATTTTTTTGCATAAAATGTATCTAATCTGATGGCAGGAAAGGTGACTTTCAAAATTTCAGGTGCCAGGAGTGCAAGACAACATAGAAGACATCAAAGAGCATACCAAGGGCTACTAAAGGTAGAAAGACAACTTTGTGAAATTGAAGAGGGAGAGGAAATCACTCAATACCATAGAACTATCCATCAATTCATTACCAAATTCAAATTTTATGATAACATTGATGCAATGGCTCGTGTGATCTGGAGTAACATTATTGTAGAATAAAACTTCTATCTTCTGTCTTTTACTTTTGTTTAAATTAAAAAATTTGCCACTTAACTGATCTGCAATTGGCATGACAATGCTACGCAATTTCTTAGACATCAATTCGCAATCGCTATCACAATAATTTGCAATTGATAGTATATTAATCCACAATTGATCAGAAGGCAATCCGCAATTGCTCAGAAGGTAATTCACAATTGCAATTTAAGTTTTTCTTCATTCTGTCTTTCTGTTTTCATGATTTCTGTCATAATTACTCTTTGATTGCAAAAGACAAAACTCTATAACCGAGGAAAAGATAGGCTATATAGCCCACCATGTGTCTACTAACGTTATTTTCCTCTGCAGGGTTAGAGTAGAAAAATTTCTTTTGGGGCTGTTAAAAAGGGAAAAAAAAAATTCTTTTTCTTACTTAGAAATTGCTATGAGGATTAAAAATGAATACCATGCCTGTGTAGAATAGAAAATCATTGCAATTGAAGGATAAAAGGAATTTTGTTTTACGTGTCTTTGAAGTGATAGGTATTATGCTCTCCCCTTCAATGGGTGATAAAAAAACCAAACTCTCTTCTTTTATGCTTTCATTTAATTTTTGTACTTACATCCCTTAGAGGGTCTGCCTTCCCGAGTTTCCTTGAGGGGTCTAGTGTGAAGGGAATGATGACCCAAGTGAGTATGGCTAAAGCTAAGCATTCTAACTCACTCTAATCAAATCGCCTTTTGAGATGAAAATCTTGGGGGACGGAGAATATTTGAGTGTATCTCATATTGAGCATTTTGTAGGGCCTTGACGTCTCAATCATGCTTGCGTGACTACATCTTGCTTGGTACGTTGTTGGGCTATAGACCTAAATCCCACTTGCACGACTTCAAAGAGTATCTTCGAACGAAAGCCCGATTAAAAACCATAGCAATAGAGGCCAAACCGAGTCAGTAACCCAACACTTGGATTATCACAGTGCAAGGGTGGGGAAGAATCTACCCCCAAGACACTCACCATATGTCTCCCAGGATAACGGGACAATTGAGGAGCAATATTCTTTTTTCTAATTTCTGGAAAAAGGCAAAAAAAAATGGGCACACCTTATGGTGTGACAGGGCTATTTGAGCTGACGGAGGATCAAGATGTGGGCTATGGTAATACTTGTGACCTTTTGACCTTAGGAGAGTCTAATTGATGTGCTATCTAATTGCCAAAATACTATTGAAAAAAAAATGGGGTCTTGAAAAAGATCTCAACATTCATGAGGATTTGAAAAAGTCCTTTAAAAAGTGCTCTCTTTGTTTAGTTTAGATTGTTTTCTTTGCTTGCTATTGTGTCTTTGCAACATCAATATCAACAAGATCAAACCCCTCAACAAAGTCAAGTTTCAACATCAACAAGATCAAATCCCTCAACAAAGTCAAGTTTCAACATCAACAAGATCAAACCCCTCAACAAAGTCAAGTTTCAATATCAACAAGATCAAAACTCCACAGTAAACAAGCTTGTCAAGATCAACAAATCAGTCAAACTTTTGCAAAAAAGCTAGAAATGGAGAAAACATCTTACATGTTGTGATCTTAGGTCCAAACCAATCAAGCGAACATCATGGATTGGTCTTATGCATTTCATAGGGAAGGTGCAGAATTCATCCCTTCCATTCCTACTCCATCACCATCCATAAAGATCTTAGCTCAACAAATCAATACTTTGCAACAACAAATGAGAAACATGACTAGTCCTAACAACCATAGGGATTGGTTAGAAAAAATGATGAGATAAGTGATAACCACGAGGGAATCATTATCAGGCCAACCTTCTTTTTCTTGTGAGATCATTCAAACATGCCAACCTTCAGTCTTCAACAAAATCATTTCCACCTCAGTTCAACCAACATTAGATTCATGTCAACCTTCTTTCAACCCAACATATCAAACATACCAATCACATCAACCCAACATTCAACCTTCTTTCAACCCAACATATCAATCATATCAATCACATCAACCCAAAATTCAAACCCCTTTCAACCAAAATCAAACCTCTTTCAACCAAAATCACACCCCTTTCAACCAAAATCAAACACCATTCAACCAAACCCAAAGTCAAAACACAACCATGTCAAAGCTTCAAAACAATTCTTATGATCATCCAAAGAAGATTCTAACAGGAGCTTCCCAAGTCATGTTTTCCAAGCAAGATCAAAATCATATACTAGTTCCTAGCAAGGGCTTGTGCTTTCATGAAGAAGTTGACTCTCAAGTAGCCTCCATATTGTCCACCATTTCATCATCCCCCCAGGTCACACAAGAGCAGTCCACACCATCTCTATCCAATAATACAATCCCCCAAGGGCTATCCATAGTACATATCCAATCTAATCCAAGCCATGATGCTAGTACTATCCATGCTTCAGAAATTCAAGATCCATTGCCTCCATCTATTCCATTTCCAAGAAAACCCACTTTAGAGAGTCTCATTCAAACTCCTTCCCCATGTCAAGAGGATAAACCAAAATTAGAAGAAATGAGTCATGAAATAAATCAAGGATAAACCCTTTCATCTTACCTAATTTTTTATCAAGATCCCACCGATCAAGAGTCTTATGATGATCCCCTCATTCTCTTCTATTCCACTCATAATAATCCCTTTCTATCTCAAGAGAAAAGTCTTCTTTCAAGTCCCATCCAACATCCACCTCTCAAGCAAGATCAGGAGATACCTTCCATCTTTCCTAAGAATCTCTTTCCAAGCCAAGATCAAAGAATACCTTTACCTTCATGTCCTAAACAAGATCCCATTATTTCTCATGATTCTTGTCAAGATCCCTCCATCCCATCATTTCCATGTCATAATCCTCCATGTCTCTCACAAGATTCCATATCTCCTAGTCTCCCTCATGATCTCAATGTCTCTATACAAGTTGTTCATGAACCCCTTATCAATGAAATCACCAATCCAGATCATACTACACATAGAAACTTTTCAACAATTATATGTGCACCATTATCACATGCCAATGTGGTGACACAAAAAAGCATGGAATAGCTAATGAAATCAACACCCAAATTATTACATCATCTTCTTCAAGCACAAGCATAACACCAGTTATTGAAATAAACACCCAAATTGGTTCATCATCCTCTCCAAGTGCATCAATAAAAAAAACATAGCACCTGCTCATGTCACAACTTCGAAATCAAAATCTATTTTCCTCATACACCCACACTTAATAGACTGAGGGAAAGAAGATCTACCACATCTGGATTGGTTTGAAAATAAGGAGGCTATAGCAGAAACTGTACATGAAATACACGTAGCTGAATATCCTATTGAAAAATATAGGTTCATCCAACTCTTCAAACAAAGACCAATGAATTATCTACACAAAATTCATACCGACCCAATAACAACATCCACCTTAAAATATATTATATCTAAGGGATGGGTTCATTTAAATTTTCAGTACTATATTTGCATATTTTTGTTGCATTGCATTGCATATCTGCATTTCAAATTGCACAACATATAGTTGCATATAATTATTGCTTTCTCATATAGTTGCATTAATAAAACAAGGGGATTGTCTAAGTCATTCACATGTCTGCACTGAAGGAGAGAAGGTGGTTTCATTACCTAGATACTTGTCCATGAAGTCTTTAGGAGCTCTTTCGTCATTCATCTTCAATGTCACCTTGTGATTGAGATTTATCCATGGTTGTGTAGAAGTTTCACTATTGAGCCTTGTTACCCAACATATATCAATTTCTATATATCTTAAACATTAATCAATAGCTCTAAGTCATTGCAGATGCCTAGTTGGTCACGTGGCTAGTGAAAAATCCAATATTCTACTTCAGCGCCACTGTCATTATCATACCCAAGTAGGTTTCATTAATTACAAGTCAAGGCAAGAAAATAAAAAAGAAAAGTTATGCCAAATATCCATCTTAAGGCAAAAGAGCAATGATATATAACTAAAATATCATGCAAATATGTGCAATAAAGCTTTACTAAGGGAAAATGCAAGTAAATCCATCATGGCTATGGATGCCTACTAGCAATGGATAAATATTTGATAGATTACTGTGTACATAACCTCGTCGGAGCCCTAAAAGCTTGCTGGCAGTGAGGCTCTATCTAGGATGCTTTTGAAGTCAAAATAACTCACGTAGCTAGCCACATAGGATTCTAAGGGTCTTTGATGGTTATAAGAGTTGGAATGAACTCAAGTGCACACACATGGGCAAAAGGGAGTCAAAGTTTCAAGAATTGATGGATAAGTTTTCTGCACCTCCATTCATAAATCTTGATTGCATAGTGTGTTAAGATTGGATGATCTAAAGTCTACTAAGAACGGATTGAGCTCCTATCTCTAAAACGTTTCACACCTTTAATCCAATTAGTGCATTTTAGAATGAAAGATGCACACAATCATCCTTGTTTGAATAAGAATTGCATCTTCATCTTATATCTTGCATTAGCATAACTCATATAAAAAAATCATTGTCTCCATATGTATCGCCTAGATCATCACGTCATAATAGGTCTGCACACTAGGGGCATAACTGACAAAATCCTAAAAATAAAATATGATCCTAAAAAAATCCTAACAATTAGAAAATTTCTTGAAAAAAGCCATAAAAATAAAAAATAAAAAACAAAATTGAAAAAAATAAAATAAAATCTGAAAATCAAAGCAAGAAAGCATGGGCCATCCATCAAATCAGATCAAGAACAGGTAAACTCTCAAATTCTGCAATCAAATTGATCACATGTCTTGTTAATCAATCTATCGATCAAACTTTATCAAACATCAACATGTCTTATACAAGGAAGGGTCCACTCGAAACTAGACAGATCGGTCTTATATGGGGTACTCACTCTTTGAAACTAGACATTCTTATCAATGATCAGACAAATCAAAACAATGACATAGATCAATATGCCTATTGGATTTTGTCCAAGTTAGTCTTATCTTTATCAATTAATGGTAGGTCACGTTTCATCAAATCCAAAAACATCGAAAAACATAAAACTCAAACAAAAACATTCAAATATAAATCCACAAAATACAAAAACATTTAAAAATCAATTAAAAAACTTGCAATAAATTGTCTCACAAGAATGAAACACCCTAGAAGATATCCAACAAATACTTCACACAAAGTTAAACAAAGGATACGCCTCTCTTGTCAAAACATCTACAATCAAGCTGATCACCTATCTAATCTATCAAATCACTATCAAATTATCAACGTGATCAACATTTTGTCTTAAATAGAATCAGTACACTCGAAACCAGATAGGTCTATCTTAAACGAGGTCAAAAACTTTTGAAACCAGACATTATCAAAATCACATCAAACATATCAGAGTAAAGACACAGTCAATCCAACTGCTGAGTTTTGTCTATTTTGGTTGAATCTTTTTATCAATTGGTGAAGATCATTGCTTTTAGCTACTCAAGGATGCCCAAAAAGTGGCTAGAGGAGCTATGATGAGCATGATCATTTTCTTTGTTTGTTGTTTGTGGTTTGAACCAATGAAGTTATGACACAATTGTGTTGTGGGTGTCTGTGATAAGTACATTCGCTCTGTGAATGCCACACATACCTCAACTCCCAACATAATTTTTGAAATTGAGGGTTCATTCCTTATTTGCTATGTGTTTGGTTCTTGCAATGATATATCTATACATCTTGGTTCCTCATACCCTAGTGTAATAAGTTCCATTGTTACATAATAAGGCTCAATGATGACAATGTATTGCATTAAGCAACAAAGACTTTCTCATCAACGTTTTATCAATCAGGTTGATTTTATCAATTCTATTTCTGGAATAAATAAAGGTTGGTTCAATTAGTTCATTATTTCTTATCTATTTTCCATATAACCACTAACATTTCTTCCAAAATTCATAAATTTTCAACACCTATTTTGACACAACAAAAATATCACATGCATTTTCATTTAAATCATTTCACATCTGCATATAATGTTGCATTAGATCATTTTTGCACATTCACATTTTGCATACCATTTGCATTGTCACAAGCATTTCACTTAGGCAATTTTAGATCATTATCGCACGTAGATTCATTCCTCATAAAATAAAGGCACATTACATATACCGCATCATATCACATTCACATTAGTCGCATCATCAAATAAGCATAAAAAGCAAAAACATTATATCATAGAATGTACCATCAAATAAGGCATAACTCATCACAAAACAATGCATGTCATATATCTCATCAATGTGTCAAAATACATCATATCTATGATACATCATCCATAACAAAGTATTTCAATTGACTCTACCTCTATCAGTAGGCATATCTCACCTAACACCAGTCTGCCTTGATAGTTCCCTAGGTGGACCCATCATTCCTCCACTTCTAGTCCGTCGAGAGGTAGACCAAATCAATCTCCTCCCCATGGAAGCACTAAAACTAGGCTCTCTCTAGCCCTTTGGAATGACTCCCTCATAAGCCTACCTATAGTAAATAGACTCTTGTGCAGCAGAAAAATATTTATCTGCCTGGATTTGTACCTCTATCACTGGCCCAAATAACGGATCCTATGCATCCATGGTGATCTGAGACCACCTGACTACCTCATCCCTCTCTCTCTATAGTCAATCTCTCTCAACGACTATCTGATCCCTCTCTATAGTTAGCTCCTCCATCACCCATTGATACTGATCTCTATCCTCCATTCGTCATTGCTACAAGGTAGCGACCAAGTCCTCCAAACTCCTAACCTGAGCCCTCATTCCCTCCACACCATCATCTCCCTCCTCTTCACTCCCACTCTCAACTTGCTCTGCAACTGCTGCTATCAAATCTATCTGGCCCTTATCCCGACCTCCATCTCTACCTCCTCTATCCCATCCTCCTTGACATCCATCTATCCCTCCTCCATCTCTATCTCATCCTCTCCCTCTCCCCTGGGACTCCTGCTATGCCTAATCTGCTGAGATGCAATAAAAACTGTAGGATCTATCAAAGGTATGGGCCTATGTTGTATCCACCATACACTATACTGTGTTGTAGTCCCTAGATCTGCAACACCAACTAACCAACCCCACTGAAAAAGAGCAAGAGCATCGAACTCTACAATGGCAACATGAGGCTGCACACATGCACCCCAATCACCGATCTCACGAGTAGTACGAGCAAAATAGGTTGTTACATTCGGAACACCCTGTATCTCCCCAAATTGTCAGAGTACATGACCAGGAAGATGCATATCAATAACTCTGTCACCACCAACATCTCTCCCAATAAGGTATCTTTGTTGTTGGCAAAAAGGAAGGTGTTGGGCATCATCATCCCAATGGGGACAAGTAAGATAAGGTCTCCATGAGAAGTACTGTAATGTATAAATCTGATTACGCCAATACAAAATGTTACCCGACGCCCTTTGTCGCACTCCAATAGTGTATCTATAAGCATGTGGCTTCTCCGGCTGTAAATCAACATGTATCATAGGCCAAAATATAGCAATATGCTCCCAAGCCCATATCTGGAGCAAAGTAACACCACATCCAATAGATTTCTGCTGCAAATATACAATCCCATGCATCTAATGATATAAAGTGGCAAGAAGACAGGGACCCCAAGAAAATACCAGTCTATCAATAACCATATCCTGAATCACTCATCCCCATCCAATAGGGAAACCATAAGTACGTCTATCGGGGATCAATAATCCAACAACAGTGCAACAAAGAACAACCATGAGATCATGATAATCTAAATCATCTCAATGAATCTCATAACGACCTTGGATATGAAGATCATCCTCCGAACACTCAAACAAAGCGCACAAGGCAACTACTCCATCACTACGATCAAAAGTAACTCGTGCACCAAATATGGGAATGTGTAGAATACACCACCAATCCTCAAGTGTGATGGATGCCTCATCTGTCAGAAGATGAAATGAGCAAGTCTCTAAATACCATTGCTCAATCAAGGCATTAATCATGGCCCTGTTGGCCGTAACCTCAGGCAAGTGCACTATATGGTATAATCTAACCTGTCGGAGCAAAGCTGTATCCTTGACATCTAACTCATGACATTGATCAAGACCATCTGGCCTCATCTTTCTCGCAACCAAGACTAGATAATTCTCCCTCTTTTGACAAAGAAAAAAATGAATTAGATACGTCATTCGCATCGAGAGAAAACACAAAAAAAATTAATATTATTGTCAAATGCGAACCGATTTTGTCAATTGCGAATCAATATTATCAATTGCGGATTATTTAAAGAAATTATGAATTATTGTTGTCAAACGCGATAATTATTAACAAATGCGAATAAATCGATAAGCAATTGCAGATTAGCTAATTTTTGGCACATTTACACATCGATGAATTTTTTTGAAAAAACAGACAAAACTGTGCAAATTTTTTTAATGAATCACCATGCCGCTTGTGTTGGGAGGTCTCTGATATGATCGCACTCGCTTAGACAAATGCAGCCTCACTCTGTGACCCGCCATTTCGATCCAAGGACGCTAAAAGCACTAAAATCTCAAAGGAACTCCTACAAAGCAAATGAGTACAAATGAGCTAAAATCAAAACCAATTTTTAATTTATAATTCAAAATTAGGGTTTTTTGCCACCCTAACAGTCGTGATCCCTTCCAACTTCAATGCAGTCGTAGCCATATCAAACGAGATCGAAACCTCACCAAACTTCACATGATCGATTACTAACATATTTTCGTAAAAATGGTCTTAATTTCACAATTTTCAGACACTTTTTCCTAGGGGGCATATTTACACCCTAAGTGTCATCGGGGGCATACTGGGGCATATTTTTTTCATTTTCTTTGAAACAATGTCGTTTCAACATTGTGTCAAAGAGGGGCAAATGTAGACACCTAAAAATGTCTCATTGATTGCATACTAATTATTCGTCTACTTAATTAAGTAATTCTTTAATTATTTGATTAAACTAATTATTTCTTTTGATTATCACATTCGACATTGCTAACTATTCAATTTCTAT
The DNA here is from genome assembly GCF_030272615.1 of Cryptomeria japonica. Lineage (NCBI taxonomy): Eukaryota > Viridiplantae > Streptophyta > Pinopsida > Cupressales > Cupressaceae > Cryptomeria > Cryptomeria japonica. The sequence goes on from NC_081408.1 coordinate 723,178,686, forward strand.
TCTCAAATCAATTTAATCAATTAATCCTCTTCTACATATTAATTAAATATTAATTGTTTAATTAATTGCGACATTTTCCTTAGTTAAATCATCTTTATTATATAATTAAATTACATTTCTAATGTTTAAATAATTTTATTAAACTATTTAAATTAATTAATTATTCCTCTAATTCCCCCAATTCCAATTCCAATTAATTTCATTTCTTCCCAAATTAGAATTTCATATCATTTCACTTAATTTCATTTCTTCCAAATTAACATTTCACCAAATGTGAATTTCAGTTAATCTCATGTGCATTTTAGCATTCGAAAGTTCAAATTCAAATCCAAATTGAAAATGAAAATCGAATTCAATTTCAAATTCCTACAGCACATGTTGAAATCAAACTGATTGATCAAATCAGTTGACTAATCAGTTAACTCAGTTAACTCCTCAATCTCCCATTTTCAGTCAAAATCAACTTTTTTATGACTAATGAATCAATTCAGTCTTCTAATCCATCTAATCAGTTATCTCTCAATCAATTTAGTCAACTGACTAGTCTATTCAGTCTACTGGCTAATCAATTGAGTTCACTCTCCAATCAATTATGTTAACAAATCAATCTATTGAGCTCACTAATCAATCAATCTTAGTTATCTATCAATCAAAACTTGAGTTCTATTTCTCACCTCCTTTGTGTTGAAAATCTATAAATTCACTCCCTTTTCTCATCTTCAAGCTAGATCACGGTCTTCAAAATAGTTGCTAATCTATCCAGAAATTAGTGCAATACCTGAGAGCCATTCAACAACAACTAAGGAGAAGATCAATGGAAGCTACAATGCAATTGAGGGGGTTTTCAATTAGGATAATTATTTAATTCTTCCATTTATGCATTTCATTTCATCTATTTGTGTTTGGAATTTCTTTGATAGTTAAGGATCTTGTGATCGTCCTTATTCCCTATTTCAGCATTTATGACATTCAAGCATGGAAACAAGTATTTCAAAGACTTTGTGCTTTGCTTTGTTATCTTGATAAGGAAGTGGTGATTTGAAGACTTTGGGCTTCATTTTATTATTTTCAAGAAAGGATTATCAAAATTATAATAGGATATCAAGATAGAGACCTTATGATTTTCTTTGTTATCTTAGTACACACCATGGGTTATAGAGGTTATTTGAAGAAGGTTGATAGGATTATAATGATTACAAGACTTTGAGCTTGAACACTATTTTCTCATCACGGAGAAGCAACAAAGGAATTTGTGCCTTCATAGAAACTTTGTTTCTCTTATTTGTATTTTTCATTCACATACTCTAGAAGTTATTTCTTTGTAACTTTGAGGTTATATAAATCATTATTGCTTTGGATTGTAAATTCTTTCTTGAAAAAAGAGGAGAGAATAACATCTATTTTTAAGAGAGAATAGGATAATGTACCACCCATGTTTAGAATATGATTCATAGTTAAATTTGTGTTTCAAATAGAGAGAGTAGTAAGCAAAGGGGGAAATTTCCCTTATAATTAGGAGAGATTCAATTTCACACACTATAGCTAAAACCCCAATTTTGTAAACTTCCCTAGTTTACAAAATTTTCACCCAAAACGATCAATCAATCAAACATTCATAATTCAAATTCAAGTGAGTGAGAAATAAATCTTCTTTCAAGAATTTGAGCAGAAGTAAAGTCAAGATTCAAGCATTGGAGATGACATTCATGTTCTATGTTTTATGAAGACTATCTACATGGAACCCTAATTCCTTGTGAAGACAAGCAAAACTTCATAAAAAGGTATAACATCAGTGTTTAATATATTTTCAACATTTCCTTCAAAAGAAAATCATTTCCATTACAGTACTTCATTTACATTTCATTTCTATTTCATGTTTAATTCCAAAAGTGTGGTTTGACCTAAGGCAAACCCCTATTCCCAACCATTTTCCCTTCTCTATTGTGCTTAGGAACAAGTATGAAGCTATAATTTTTAGGCTCGACATTATTCATAGACATGAACAAGTTCCCCTTTGGATGGTGAAAAGTTCAAAGGACAAGAGCGATGAGAATTTTGGTCCTAACAATTTAGGTCGACGTTCTAGAAATATATCTAAAATCTCACATATTGCTTAAATCCAAGTTCGTGGATTTATTTGATGACTATAGCTCACTGTTTATGCATAATTGCTTCAATTTACACATATTTACCCTAATTTCAGCATCTTTAATCAAATCAATTAAATTTAAAGGGAGAGAAGAGGCACATCAAAAACCCTTAGAATATGATCAGAATCTTGGTCTTTTAGGTTTAGATCTATCAAATTTCACCTTTCCCTAATGTAATCACGGTTAAGCAAAAATTAGTGGTTTTACTGCATCAATGGGTGAAACCCTAATTCTTCACCAATATATAATGATTGTTACAAATATGAATTTGTGTTGTCATTGATGTCAAACTTTTTGGTCTTATGTCAAGCTTGTTGATCCAGATGTGTAGCTTGGTAATACTCTTTGGTCCAGATGTGATCTAAAATAATGTAGTAACAGTGGATTAGTACCATGATCATGTAGATGTGTGGAGTCTATTTGTGAATTCTTTAGAAGGTATATAAAGATGTATCATGAATTTTTCACAGTTGTGGCAATGATCCTTATGAATTGCATTAGGAGTTATGTCATTCTGAGCTTAGTGTAATGTGACAGAGTGACAATATACAAGAATACATTACATTCCTCTATCTTCAAGTATTTGGTGATGCAGTTCATTGATTTAAATTTGTAGATATCAAGTTATTCTATTTTATACATCCACAAGTGTTTATGGGTGCTTGTATTGTAATTGGAGTAAGTTGAGTTGGTGTGCTTTAATCGTTTTATCACTTGGAGCCATCCTATACTGTTTTGATCTGTGTGGTAGTGTGTGGATCTATAGGTGATTATTTGGGATGAACATGAAGGTGTGTTGATATGGTTTGATGCCTCACATACTTCATTTTTCCTTTTGCAATACATTGGATATTGTTTTAGGGCCAATTGTTCTTTACTTACACATTATATCTAATTAGACTGACCTAATTGATGTTATTATGAATGCATATGGTATATAAAAGATGAAATCATTTTGGTGATGTATGTATGAGTTGTGTATGTTGTCCGAATCTTTTGTGAAGGTGTACAAGTACAATAGGACAATAATGAAGGTAGTTTCAGATGTGTTTTAACAAAGAATTGTAATCAACATATTAGTGGATGGAGTTGCTTGTAGTTCAATCCTTTTAATGTATCTCTATTATATGTAATGTATCTTGCCTTGAAGAAGTGATCTTAAGTGTTTGCAAGTCTTTGTATCTAGCCTCGAGGTAGTGCACCTCAGTTTTCCAAGTCCACATCAGGGGCAATGAGATCCTTAGACTCAAGCCTAAACATTGTAACTTGTTCTTCATTTAGTGAGATAGTTCGTACTGTGGTTTTTCCCTCATTGGGTTTTCCACCAAAAATCTTGATGTTCATGTGTGATTTCTTTTGTGTTTTCAATTCTTTATTTATGCAAATATGGTAAATGATAATTGAGCGGTTAAATTGGTTAAGTTCTAATATATGTTGATTCACCCCCCTCTTAGCATCCAATATTGTTCATTAATAGATTCATCAAATACTATCTAGAAAGAGGATAATATATCTCCTTGATAAGACACCAAGGACGCAATGACATCCCCACATTGATAGTCCTTCACAAAATTATGAAAGAAAGAAGCGTTCTTATTTCCCTCCTGTAGCTAATTTATCCTTTTTTTTGCTTCCCAAAAATTTGTTCATCGAGTTCTGATTCAACCAATTGCTTGAAATATAAATCTTCATCATTCAATAGTTCCATACACAAGCATTCCTCCTTAATCTATAAAATGATCCTCTTAAGCTACTTTAAGGAGCCAAATTCTCTTGAAAGATATTTCTAAAAGAAAATTTGTTCTATTTCTTCAACTTATATTTCACAAATTAAATCCTTTTAGAAAAGGAGTACATTACAGTCTCATGCTCAGGCTTCTCTTGAAACCACTGGTCCTTGACAAGGTTAAAAATATTAGAGTCCTAAAGCCACAACTCAAATGTCCTCAACCCGGTTTACCTAGATCGACTGGATCCCGTAGTAGTGAAACTCGGAACTCGGCACTTCCTGGGCACCACATCCTCATAATGCCTCCGGTAGTGCTTCACCTCCTTGGCTCTCAAAGCCAACTCTCTTAGGGTGTCTCTCATCGAGCCACCCACCACCGCTCTCTCCAAAGTCTCTGCTTGAGCCTCAGCTCGACCCAACCGCTCCAAAACTATATCTCGCTCAGTGGTCAGCTGTGTAATCTATCACTGACGCACCAGTAACTGTGTCTGTAGGTGCTGCACTGATAACTATAAGGATCTAATCTGAGCGTCCTCCCGGTGAGTCAGAATCCACATCTGGAGGGGTACCTGTGAAGTGGTACCCCCTATCCCTCCCCCTATCCTCAGTGCTGGTGGGGGTAAAACATCTGACCTCCTCCTCTGGGCCAGTCGTCTAAACTCACCTATCCCTCCCACCGCTACTATTACCTCTCCTACCCGCTCCTCACCCCTAGCTCCAATAACCAAGCCTCCTCTCCCTCTATCCTCCGCAGCCCACCGCACAACTCTCTCCACCCATATCCCTCTATCACCACCAACTCCACCTTTGCATCCTCTCCTCCCCCGATCTCCTCTCCCTCTATCCCCTCGCCGAACTTGGCCACCTCCTCCATTGTCTCCACCATCATAACCTCCACTATCCCCACCTCCCTCATCCAACTCCTCTCCATCCTCTCCCTGTCTCCTTAGCCTCTCGGGCTGCTCATCCTCATCATCATAAAAAATGGGAATCATCTCCACTGGATCTAATATCATAGCCACAACATGCAATGCAAACAGTGTTGCGAACTCCTCTGTCATCCCCACATCTACTATCCCATAGGCATAGTCCCATATTTGGCTGGCTAGGTGAAAGAACTCCTCAACTGTCACCGCGCTATTGATAGTAGGTCCCCACTTTGGTACATCCTACCTCTGTTGAGCATACAAGCATGCTCCCTCTGGAATCCCCTGTTGTCGTCCATACTGCCACAACACTCGGCTATGTAGGAATCTCTCAATCACAAAGGGCATCCGCCCTATCAGAAATTGAGACATGTAGACATAGGGCATCTCCATCCCATCCTCTCCCCATACCTCACTATCCATATATGGTCTCCAGATGACTGTATCAATATCATCTAGCACTCACCTCCAATGCTCTAGTTTTCCTAGCTTACACTAGACAACTATCCCTTGGTATCCATAGGCATAGGCACACCCAGCAGGCCTATCTCTATCCGCAAGTGGCCTAGCTGTGGGAATATGCTCCCATGCCCATACCTGTAGTAGTGTAACCCTAGCTAATAGACTATTGTATCCAAAGTAAACCACCTGATGTAGATCCCTGTATAAGTGGGCCAACATAGCAGACCCCCATGCGAATCGGTGACCCTGTGTCACCATGTCCTCCAAGACCAACCCCCATCCTACTACCAGTCCCTTCGACCTATGATCAGGACATAAAAACCCACCTATGAATCCTTCCAGCATTGATGGTAGAGGAGCATAATCCAAATCAATAAACTCCTGCCATACGATCTCATACCCGCAAATATGCTCATCATGCAGAATTCGACGAACTGCCTCTATCCCACCCTCCTCCATCTGCTCATAGGGTAAAAGTGCACCTACCATGGGAATCCGCAGAATCCGGTAGCAAGCCTCAGATGTCACTGTGATCTCACCTGTCACCAAATGGAAGGTGTTGGTGTCACTATGCCACCTCTCGGCCAAAGCTGTCAATAAACCCTGGTTAATGATATACCGGGGCATCTCTAACAAAGAGGATAGGCCACACCTCTCAATGATATCCCTGTCTACCTGTGTCAATCGTGGTATCAATGACCACGGTCTCAAAAATTGCTCTCACGACTGAACCACCCCAAGTCGCTCCTGTCACAAACAAAACATGTCCAATATCAGTTTCCTCATCATATCAATTCATATCAACTTGAAACATTGAAAATCTAATCAAGTTCCACATCATATCAAATCCATATCCACATCAGGTCCATATCAACTTGTAACACAATTCAAGTTTCACATTCATATCAACTTGTAACACAACTCAAGTTCCACAACCATATCAACTTGTAACACAAGTCAAGTTCCACAATCATATCAACTTGTAAAACAACTCAAGTTCCACATTTATATCAACTTGAAACAATGCATATCAAATCAAGTTCATATCAAACATCCATATCAAAATCCACATCATATCAAATCAACATCAGATCAACGTCAACTTGAAACATTGCAAATCAAATCAAGTATCTATCAAACAAACCATATTGGAACTCATATTGGACAAATTATCAAAACAAACGACAACAGACACACAACCTAACTATCACACCCATCCCGACAAAACTGGAAAACACCTACATATCTTTCTTCATCTCATAATCCTCACCAAAATCCTACTTTCCCCAAATTTTTCTACCCACGCGCTAAACAATTTTATCTACACGCTATGCTGCTAGCTATGCACTATCCAACCTTCTGCATGCGCTACACCATTAACCCTAAGTACTAGCCTACAACTATGCACTACCCTTCTTTCTAAATGCGTCATCTAAAATACCCTAAGCGCTAACCCTTGACCATGCGCTATCCTACCCTGGCCCTACGCTACAAGCCTACCTTGCTGCGCTAGGTCACACCTACGCGCTACCTTAACCTACCCATGCGACCCCTGTCTAACCCTATGCGCTAGGTCTAAGCGATGTGCTACCTGCTTCCCCCTATGCGCTACCCTGTGCACCTGATGTGCTAAACTATGTCAATGCGCTACCCTAACCCACCCCTGCACTATCCTAACCTACCTGGATGCTACCCTAGTTCATCAAATCCCATGCGCTATGCTACTTATCGTATGCGCTGCGGTTTTTACCTGACGCACTAAACCGTTATATCTGTGTGCAAAAAATGAAAAACTTGACTAAAAATGACAAAACAAAAATAAAAAAGGGGTTAAAAATGATGACTTACTGGTGGTCCATATGTGGCGGGCCTCTGATAACTCCGAACGCGCTCGAATCGATGAGAAGCAAAGGGAATCAACCTTTTGTCTTTTTCTCCTAGTGTCACTTTCTCCAAAGTCGACAAACACAAATGAGACAAAATAAATCACTTTTTACCTTTTTATGGGGTAAATGAAAATTAGGGTTGCGTAGACGAGCACGTAAATTTATCGTGGTCTCATTTCTAACCCTAGCAAACATCATTATCGAGAGATGAATCAACTTATCGCATTCAACATAAACAAAATTTTAAAATGCCATGAACTATACCAAATGAAATGAAATTTTCAAATTTTTGATTCACCTCCCGAGGGGGCATTATCAACATCATTTATCAAATCTGGGGCATCATTTATCAAATCTGGGGCATGACATGAACATATCGACACAACATCACACTGATCATAACCAAATCATGATGATACATCATTTTTCTTTGAATTAACATGCACACACACATCACTTCAAAGAGGGGCAAAATGTAGACGTATAAAAATGACCATATTCCTAAATGAATATTTAATGTTCATTTTATTCTCATTCCTCTATTTAGTTAAATCTAATTTAATTAAATCATCCACATTCTTCTATTTAATTAAATAAATTATTCAATTTATTTATTTAAATTCACTTAAGTCCTTTATATCATTTAATTGAATAAATCATTTTATTTAATTAAATCCCTTCTCTCTACTTTTTAATTAAATTTACATTTAATTAAATAGTTTACCCCAATTAAATAAATCTAATTTATTTAAATCCCCAATTGCAGCCAAATTGAAATAAAGCAGTTTAATTTAATTAAATCCTATTATCCCTCATCCACTTGCATTTTCCTACATCACCCACTTGCCTCCTAACCCTCCTCCTAAATTCTTCTAGAACCCATCTAATCCTAATCAATTAGCCTAAACCCTTCAATTATCCCATTTCCCTAAATTTGAGGAGGTCACTTCTCAAATTTGGAATAAAGTCTTCCAAAGGCATTAAAGCCTTTATGCCTTCAACAAACTAACTTGTTGAAAAACCCCAAATTTGGAAGGACTCTTACAAATTTGTCCCCAAAGTCTTCAAACCATTAATGGTTAACTAACCCTTAGTGGCATGATTAGAGACTTTTTGCCTAACTCAACCCTCTTCTAACCCAGGGGTCTCATCAAGTATTCATTGCTTTGATCATGGTTATCCCTTTAACCTTTTCACAAGAGTTTATCCTTTGGGTAAAAGTTTTATCCATTGGATAACCCTAACTTAACCTTAACCTTTACCTCCTAAGGTAACCATGAGGTCTTCTCAAGCATTCAATGCTTCTTACCTCTCCTCTCAAGCAGTCTTATGTTGACAATTGTCACCATTTCATTGGTGGAAATTGAAAACATGGATTGATAACTTTCAATCCCGACCCTTGATTAACTCTCCCAATCTTGATCATCCATTGCCCTATTCTCCCTATAAATAGAGCTATCATTCCTCCATTTTGAGATATCCAAGTTTTTAGCATCACACTTATACTCAATTTTAGCATGCATCTATCCTCTCTTTGTAATAGGAATTAATCTAATAAGCATTTTAGAGCATTTCTATTATCCTTAGCTTAAATCATATAACTAGTATATCATGTTAGGATAGTATTGTTACTAACCTTGTCATCTTATCATCTAGTTTAACTCATTTGATAGAATCATGCATAAATAGGATGCATTCATGTTAAAATTAATCTAAAGCATCCCTCGTTCTTGCATTCGGCATCCCTAAGTCACTTTGCTCAGTGATCTGAGAGCAAAGGCATTGGCTTGAGGGACCTTGTGAGATAGAGAACCATGGAACCCACCTTGGGAAGTTGATTCATTCCTCATGACTCCATAACTTGCACCAAGAGTCCCATGGGTGTGTGGACAAGTCCTTTGAATATTTTCCCATATTGAGTTTCATTGAACCACTTTTCTTGCATACAGTTTCAATTGTGAAAAAGTTGGACACTTTGCTGCAAAATGTCCATATAATGAAATTTGTGGAGATGAGTCCAAAAGATTTGGTAGATCTACTGGTAAAGACAAAGAGAGAAATGTCTACCAGCAAGGAATTAGAGGCTACCGAAAGCAGAACAACCTATATACTAGTGAGGATGATGCCATATATGAAGAAAGTGCATCAGAAGATGATTACCATGAGAATGATAGAGAAGTTAATCTCTTTATGGCACTTGATGAACCAGTTGGTGAAGATGAGGAAGAAGAAGACATTTAGGTTGAAGTGGAACTAGAAGGTGAGCTTATAAGTGCTCTTGAGGAGTTGATTAAATCAAGAAGAGAACTCAAGAAGTTCAACCTTGCTGCAATAGATGAACAAGGTCTCTTGAAGCAATCCCTGGATGAGTCCAATCAAGTTTTATCTGACTTGAAACTACAGTTGGAAGAAGCCAAGAAGATATGTGAAGTTACATCCTCAGATCTGATGAAGAAGGAAAAGGAGCATCAAGATTTGGAAGCAGAAATAGTGAAGCTCATAAAGGAGCTTGACGATAGTAAGGAAGAAATAAAAGTGAGAAGCAAATATGAAGGCAACATCGAAGCCTTAGATAAGATGTTGAACAAACAAAAGCAATTCAAAGATACCTATGGCTTAAGATTTGAAGAAGGTCAAAGTTCAAACAACAAAGACGCATCTGGCAAGGAGATATAGTTCACCTCTTCCAATGAAGGTAAAGATAAGAAGACGTTCACAATAAGTAAGGATACCAGTAAGAAGACATATACAGATGTTGTTAGAAACCGCCACACAAACCAATATACACAATCAATGAACCAGAGGCCACACTTATTGTACCGACATGCATATCCAAGGAGAAATGCAAGAGTTGACCATAAAGGATTCACCAGAGTCATCAGCATGAAAGGTAGACCCCCGGTGAGGCAGTCATTTGTAGGAACAAGGCAACCTAACTGGTATGTTCCAAAATTTCATGGTTATTATTACCGGTGTAACAAATTTGGGCATAGAATAGCCAACTGTAGATTAACCAATAAGTCTTCTATGCATTATGAAAGTAGAAATCCTTTTAATGCACTCTGGGATATAATTTTGTCTATTATTAGTGCAATGGATATGGTCATAGGAGTTTTGAATGTAGGAAGAACAAACCAGTGCCCTACAATAATTTCAAAGATTCGTCTTTAAATAAAAATGTGAAATGCTATAACTGTCAAGAGTTTGGACATATAGAAAAGTTTTGTAAAAGTAGGAAGATCAAGCAAAAGAAGACAGATCCTCATCAAGAACCGATAGTTGAACCGGAGCACAAAATAGCAGTCGACAAGAAGAAGGAAACCAAATCGGTATGGGTTGAGAAAGAAAAGGAAAAGGCAGAATCAAGTTTGATAGTGCAGACTGCCTTACATGCTAAAAGGAAAAATCTATGGGTTGTAGATAGTGGTTGTTCCAACCACATGACTGGTGAAAAAAAGAAATTTATCAAGCTTGAAGACTAGAATGGTGGTTTAGTAAGATTCAGAGACAACTCATTCATCAAAATAAAGGGAAAAGGTACTCTAAATATTGATGGAAAATTGAAGGCACATGATGTATATTATGTGGAAGGCCTAAAGCACAATCTATTGAGTGTGAGTCAGATGTGTGACAAAGGTTATAAATTCACCTTTGACTCTATTGGTTGCCAGATAAAGAAAGAGAGTACCGGTCAGGTTGTGGCAAAAGGAGAGAGAACAAATGGTAATGTTTACAACCTGAAGGAATGCTATAAGTCACAATGCATGATGAGACAAGTTGATGAAAGCTGGGTATGGCACCGAAGATTAGGCCACATAAACTTTGATAACTTAGTTGCAATAAGTAAAAAGGGGTGTGTAAGAAATATTCCACCCATCAAATCGGTTAGCACATTTTGTGATGAATGTGTGAAAGGGAAGTAGACTAAGGTGAGCTTCAGGACAAAAGAGAACACACCTCAAGACCACTTGAAATTGTACATACAGATTTGTGTGGTCCAACTAGGACAAGAGCTCTTGCCGGTGAAAGATATTTTATGCTCTTTATTGATGATTATTCAAGAATGGCATGGGTCACTTTCCTACAAGATAAATCACAAGCATTTGATAGATTCACGATCTTTAGGAAGATGGCGGAGAAGGAAAGTGGGTGCGAGCTAAAGTGTCTAAGATCAGATCGGGGTGGAGAGTTCACATCAAATGAGTTTGAATATTATTGTGAAAGACATGGAATTAGAAGGCAATACTTAGCCCCTAGGACACCACAACAAAATGGTGTGGTAGAAAGGAAGAACATGACAGTCAAGGAGATGGCCAGAACCATGTTAAATGAGGCCAGTCTGCCAGACACATATTGGAAGGAAGCTATTCATACTACTGCATATACCTTGAACCGGGTTCAACTAAGAACAAAAAACATAATGACACCTTATGAGTTGTGGTATGATCGGAATCCATCAATCAAATACTTCAAGGTATTTGGAAGTAAGTGGTTTATCAAGAGAGATATGGATGGTCTAGGTAGTTTTGAATCTAGGAGTGATGAAGGAATATTCCTTTGTTACTCATGTAACAACAAGGCCTATAAATGCTATAACAAAAGACTAAGAATAGTCATTGAGAGTGTCCATGTAAGAGTTGATGAGGTTATGCACAAAGGAAGTCAGTCACAGGTAAACCGATATGATGATTCCAATGATGAAGGTGAGGAAGCTCAGTCAGAAAATGAACCAGAAGAAGCATACAAGAAGGCTCCCAACCGGTATGTGCAGTTGAATCACCCAGAAGAGAATATTCTAGGAAATAAGAGTGATGGTGTGCAGACTAGAAGAAGACTTGTCCGGAATGATGAACTAGTCAACTTTTGCCTCATGACTGAAGTAGAACCTAAAACATTCAATGAGGCCAACAAAAGATAGGAATGGATGGATGCCATGGAAGAAGAGTTGCAACAGATTGAGAAGAATAAGACTTGGGAATTAGTCCCTAGACCGGAAGACAAGAACATCATTGACACTAAATGGGTCTACCGGAATAAGATGAATGAAGAAGGTAAAATTGTTTGGTATAAAGATAAACTTGTGTGAAAAGGATACTCTCAAGTAGAGGGAATTGACTTTGAAGAAATATTTGCACCAGTAGCTAGATTAGAAGCAACTAGAATATTTCTAGCCTTTTCTATCTACAAGGGTTATAAAGTATATCAGATGGATATAAAATCTGCCTTCCTAAATGGAAATTTGGAAGAAGAGGTGTACATGGAGCAACCACAAGGGTTTCTGCTACATGATGATGAAACCTTTCTGTGCCGGTTGAAGAAGGATCTATATGGTTTAAAGCAAGCTCCGAGAGCATGGTATTCAAGATTAGATCAGTACCTGAAGGAGAAAGGATTCAAAAAGGGGAGTGTTGACAGTAATTTATACATAAAGAAATGTGGAAACCACATGATCATTGTGGTTATGTATGTAGATGACATTATTTTTGGAGGCAATAAGGATACCCTTTGCAAATAATTTGTTGATCAGATGCAGTCAGAATTTGAGATGTCAATGCTTGGTGAATTGACATACTTCCTTGGTTTGCAGATATTACAACAAGATAAGGGAATATTTATCTCACAAACCAAGTATGCAAAGGATATGTTGAAGAAATTTCAAATGGAGGATTGCAAACCGGTAAGTACCCCCATGGTGACCAGAAGCAAATTTAAGCAAGAATGATGAATCACCGGTGGTGGATCAGACATTGTATAGATCCATGATAGGTAGCCTATTGTATGTAACCGCTTCTAGACCAAATCTAGTGCAGGTAGTGTGCATGGTGGCCAGATTTCAAGCTGCACCAAAGTAGTCACATATGAATGCAGTTAGTAGAATCTTTAGGTACCTACAAGGAACACTCAGTTATGGATTGTGGTACCCTAAAAAAGGGGAATATATCTTGGAAGCATACATTGGTGCTGATTGGGCAGGTTGCATTGATGACTAGAAGAGCACAAGTGGTGGTGCATTCTTTCTAGGTGACCGGTTGGTCTCATGGCATAGCAAGAATCAAGATTCTGTCTCCCTATCAACTTCTGAAGTAGAATACATTGTTGCTGCTACATGTTGCTCTCATGTACTTTAGATGAAGCAAACCCTCAAAGACATACAAGTGAACATCACTGATCCTATTCTCATCTAGTGTGATAATTTGAGTGCCATCAACATATCAAAGAATCCAGTGATGCATTCCAGGACAAAACATATAGCTATCAAGTATCATTTCCTCAGAGAGAAGGTTGAAGGACATGAAGTAAAGATGGATTATGTCCCTACCAGAGAACAAGTAGCAGACATTTTCACCAAACCATTGTCGGTAAACACTTTTGAGTACTTAAGCCACAAGTTGGGAGCTGTGTCGCCTGCCTTATGCACTTGAGATAGGAAGGATTCATATGGTTCAGGGGGAGTTCATAGCAGCATCTATAACTCTTGAAGCACATCTTAGTACCAGTGGTAATCACTAGTATCAGCCTAAGGGGGAACTAGGTATGGATCAAAGGGGGAGTATACAATACCCTTTGTCATTGTGTTAAAGAGGCAGCATGTTAAAAGAATCACAACAACACCTGGTGAGCAGAACAAAATGGATGGCATGAAGACATACTAGAAAACAAGAGGAATTACTGTCAGTAAAGAGGATGTTTGTTGGTTATATTGGTAAGGTGAACTATGCCGCTAATCAACCTTGGTCAACAAAGAATGTCAAATCGATATTGAAATCCAAGAAGAGGTGGATGTTGACAAACATGATAGCTAGATGTCAAGTGGTGATATTGCATAGGTTGATGAAGTGTGCATCGATGTAACAAGTTAGCAAGTAGGTTGACTTTTATGAAAAACCCGCAAGTCATCAAGGATGCCAAAGGATTGCAGCTCGAGGAAGGAAAGCTGGCAAGCAATTGAACTGATCCTGCATGAAGATTTGATCTTCGTACCCAGTTGCTGAAGGAAACAACCAAGCCATTAATGGCGTATGATAGAGAAAAGTAGAAAATCATCGTGCAGACCTCCAAATTTAGAAAATGCACATTGGAATGCAAATCTTTGTTGGTGTTGATCGATGACATGAAGATCATATCCCTGGAAAAGTAGATCGAATCAAATTTGATTTGGATCAAGTTGGAGAAGGCAAAACCTAACACGACATTGTTTGAATGCGGTTTCTGGCAGGAATCCAAGATTATAAATATGTGAGCTCGAGATAGAAATAGATGATGCTTGATGTGAAAAAGGAGAGTGAAGAGAGCTTGAGCATAGAGAAGGATCATCTTCCTTAGAATTTATTCTAAGAAAGTTGCAGAATGAGTTAGCAGGCAAAACGGTGAGAGGGTTTAACTGACAGAGACAAAGTACTGGTAAACTATTGCAAGTTTGGCAGTTGAGCTAACAAGTGAGGTGTGATTGGTCAAGAAAGAATCAAAGTGTGACTAAGTGTGTTGTGAGGCTGAGAGAGAAGAAGAGAAGGTTGTTAACCGATAGAAATCTATTTGATCAAGTGTTGCATAATTCATTTGCAACCAGAAGCTATAACTATATCAAAATTGTATTTCAATATCCATCACCAAGTTGGAGCTTGGTGCAGGGGTTGGTGCTTCTTGGGTTGGTGCCCTAAATCTTTGTAATTCATTGTTTCACTTGTGAGGCTAGATTGGAGCAGTAGTCTCCAGTAGCATTTCTCATCAAGGTTTTTCCCATATTGGGTTTTCCTCGTACATCTGGTGTTTTGGGTTGCATTTATGTGTTTGTCTCTTTTGGTATCCACTTTTGTCTTACCGGTTTGATTGGTTAGTGCTTAGGATAATAACCGGTATTCTAAGTTTGTTTTAAAAAGGAAAAGAATTCAGGAACCACTAATTCACCCCCCTCTAAGTGGTACATTGTGTTCAACAATAATGATACTAGAAATACTCCATATACCGAACCATGATCCTAATAAACCAATCTGCAACCACCAAAGCAATAAATGACGGGAATATGTTGACATCAATGACAACAACATATCCTAGCAACAAAAATGTCCAACACGAACCCCCCCTTACACTTCTTGCCAGCAACACTCCTCAGCACTCGACACCACTCGCCATTCGACCAACATTGTACGAGGTGCACCAAATAACTTTTTTTCTAGTTTAAAATTTCTTAATTATGTTTTTTTTTGTATTTTTTAAATTTATTTTTAGATTTATTTAAAAAAATTAGCAAGTAATTTTTTATTTTTTTTGTATTTTCAAATAAATATTTGTATACTTAATATTTATATCGAACACTTTAGAAAAATAGAAAATATTTAGAAAAAAATAGATAATGAATTTTTTTTTTATAAAACCTTATAAAATTCTTACAAAAAATTTTAGAATTTTTAGAAAAATTTAGAATTTGTTTTGTATTGCATTACGAAACAATAGAAATTTAATGTTTTAATTTAGTCTCTCTCTCTCTCACACACACACACCTTAAGTCAAATTTTAGGATCTCTCTCTCTATATATATATATTTACTAGAAACAATCAATAAACAAACAACCTATACTAGAAAAAAACACTAACATGGGTTAAAATGTTATTAAGAAATAAAATCCCTTAAGCCAGATCCTATTATGACACCTAACAACACATGATCTCTTGTGACCCCTTAAACTCTCTTTTTACCTAGGATCTTAAACAATGGATCTTAATTTTATCTATCTAATGTGATCACATGATCTACATACTTTGATCACATTCATCATATGTAGTTTGATAGATTGATCAAGTGGTTGTCCCCTTAAGCTATCCAATTTGAAAAATATGCCTCTAATTTTTAATGAACTATATTCTAAATTTAGTGTGTTTTTTAGCATAATCAAAATAAAATAATGCTGACTTTTTAGAAGGTCCCCCCAAATTTGACCTTAATTTTTTATTTGAAAATACAACTTGCTAAACAAAGTACAAGCCTTTCTTCTCAATTTAATACGAATCCTATGAATTCTATAGATACTCATTACATGCATTTATGGTTTGTTTCTATATTTAATGTAATTATATGATATACATACTTTGATTGATCACATTAAAGATGGACCCCTTAAAACATGATCTCTTGTTACCCCTTAAGCTCTCATTTTACCTAGGACCATAAACCATAGATCTTTATTCTATATATATCTAATATGATCACATGATACATACTTTGATCGCATTCGTCATGTATTTAATAGTTTGATATATTGATCTTGAGTGTTTCTCCCCTTAAGCAATCTGATTAGGACCCCTTAACATTTCATTTTACCTAGCACCTTAAACCATATTAGGTCTCTCTCTCTCTCTCTCTCTCTCTCTCTCTCCCCTTAAGTCAATTTTTAGTACATATAATGTTTAATTTTTTTAATGTTTAGTAATTATTAAATTTAATGTTTAAATTTAAAATGCATTTAGTATTTAATGTTTTAATTTACTCTCTCTCTCTCTCTCTCTCTCTCTCCCCTTAAGAAATTTTTTAGGACCTCTCTGTCTCTCCCTCTCCCCTTAAGAAATTTTTTAGGACCTCTCTCTCTCTCCCTCTCCCCTTAAGAAAATTTTTAGGACCTCTCTCTCTCTCTCTCCCTCCCTTCGTCAAACTCAATTTTTAGGACCTCTCTCTCTCACCTTAAGTCAATTTTTAGGACGTCTCTCTATCTCTCTCCCTATCTCTCTCTTTCTCCCCCCTTAAGACAATTTTTAGGACCTCTCTCTCTCTTCCTCCTTCCGTCAAACTCAATTTTTAGGACCTCTCTCTCTCTCCCTCCCTCCGTCAAACTCAATTTTTAGGACCTCTCTCCCTCTCTCTCTCTACCCTTAAGTCAAGCTTTAGGACCTCTCTCTCTCTCTCTCTCTCTCTCTCTCTCTCTCTCTCTCTCTCTCTCTCTCTCTCTCTCTCTCCCTCTCTCTCTCTCTCTCCCATTAAGTCATGTTTTAGTACATTTAATGTTTAAGTTTTATGACCTCTCCTTCCCTCTCTCCCCTTAATTCATGTTTTAGTACATTTAATGTTAAAGTTTTAGGACCTTAAATTAAATGTTTTAGTTATTTAATGTTAGCACGTGCTTAAATTTAATGTTTAGTATTTAATATACTACTTAAATTTTTAATGTTTAGTAATTGTTTCAAATTTCATATAGCTTAGATTTAAAACTTTTAGTATTTGTTTAGTAGTTCTTTCAACTTGTTAGTGTTTAAATTTAGTCAACAATTTTAAATATAAATAATTTGTTTAGTATTTTTAATTTATTTTTTATTTAATGTTTAGTATATTATTTGAATTTAACTACACATATTAAGTAAATTTTCATGCTTTTCACATGTGTGTGTTCATGTACACTTCCATAAATTGTAAATTTTTGACACCTAAATAGGTGGAGGATCAAGCTCCAAATGCACAGCCTACACATCAAGATGCAAATCTTGATATTGATGTCATATTTCGTCATAGTGATCAGGAGATAAAAAAGATGAGAGGAATTTTAGATGATCCTCACATTAATGGTGTGTACAAGAGTACATGCCAATCCATTTTGACTAGTTTAGAGACTCTTAGAGAGAGACTAGGGAACCATACATCATATGCCCTGCATGCTATTGATGCCATATTTAGGCAGTTGAGATCTGACATCGAGGGTGACTGCTAATTAGACCTGCCAAAACACCTCCTCATCTGATCTATCCCAACATTGGATCATTTGGGGGTTTAAGTCACAAACCACATTGGACAAGAAGTCAACATCTCCATTTCCCTCCCGCTTAATGTGTGAGATTTTAAAATCTTGGAAGGAATTCAATTTTGAACAAATAACTGAAATAAAATTATTAATTCACCAACACTGGGTGGATCCCTTCGAAATTCCATGCATAATTATCTTAGAATCCCCTTCAAGATGAATTTTAGAAACATTAAGATTACAAGACAACTCAACTGCCAATAACGCCACTTGAACCTCCGCCTCATTGTTCATCCCATTTTGCAATCTCTGAGTGCCTTTAACCAAAATTTTCCCTTCATCATCATGAGCCACACATCCAGCTCCTGAAATACCTGAGTTGCCTCTTGAAGCACCATCAAAATTAATCTTCACCCATCTCTTCTCCGGTTTGCTCCAAACTACAACAGATGCATCACTCCCATTAGGATTTACCCTAGGAAGCCCATCAATGGGCCTACACACACCCTAATTTAAATATCATATACAGATGCATTTAGTTAGTTATACATACATCCTTTAAATTTACTTTACATGTATATATTAATTAATTTAAATATTATACATGCATGCGCATTTAATTTACATACATCCTAATTGTACATCCTCAAGACAATTTCACATTTACACATACATGTCCTAATTTAATTTATATGCATCCTAATTTAAGTATCATATACACATGCATTTAATTAAATGCATACATCCTTTAAATTTACTTTACATACTTCATAATTAATTTAAATATTATATGTACACATGTGCATTTAATTTACATGCATCCTAATTGTACATTCCCTTAAGACATTTTCAAATTTAAACATACATGTCTAATTTAATTTACATACATCCTAATTTAAACATCATATACATGCATTTAATTAAATGCATACATCCTAATTTACTTTACATACACCCTAATTTAAATATCTTACACACGTGCATTTATTTAAATGCATACATCCTAATTTTTTTTTGATCGGTAAATTTTTTCATTCTATTGATACAGAAATTTAAATATACCAAATTTTCAATCTTACACTATGCATAAACATAGAAAATATGAAATCCATACTACCCACAGTCCAAACTTGTGAATTACCCTACCCTACAACTTATAGCAGCACCAAAAAACCAGTTCTTTGCTGGTTCTCCAAACCAAATGTTCCAACAATAATAAAAGTTTTAGAGTAAAAAACAATAGATGAAAATATTTAGAAGAAAATAAAAAGCACTGGCCGATAGGCCGCTCACTCACTATCCCCCTAGGTCACCTCCTCCCTTTCCTCCACAGAGTTCGGTGCTTTCCCTTTTGCTGCTTCAACTTTCATCTTTGGGATGCAGTCCAGACATCCGAAGTCAAGGTCGCCCTCCAAGATCGCCAGAAACTGAATGGCCCTTCCTTCTTCAAATCTATCTCTCAGGTCCCTGCCAACCTCCATCCTTTCCACCACACGCAGAGCCTTAAGGACTTCATCCACTCTGGTTAATTTCACAAATAGTTTCATTGCTTCCCACCCCACTCGAGCACGTTCACGACACTGGTCTTTAATTGCATCCTCCAGACCATGAATAAAAGGAAGCAATTCCTCCTAGTTGTCCCCTTGATTTGAATGCTAACTCGTGGTACCACCCATTCCAAGATTGAATCCAGGTTAATCAAAAACTCCCCATCGATCAACTTGATCAGTGTGAGTTTTACCTTTTCCACCTTTGGTTCGAACTCACAGGCCCACGCCAGAAGCAAAGAGTACACCTCCATGTTAGTTTGATATTGGTAATGGACATAAGCCACCTCCTCTACAAGCATAAGACGAGCTGTCACCCACAACTTCTCCTCCTTAAACCAGAAAATTCCCTGCATCTGTTTATCTGATACCTTGCCCAAAAAGGGCACCAACTTCTTATCTGTTCGCAGTGTGAAATTAGCCTCCATGGTCACCTACAATTTCAAAATAGCAATTCCTGCAATACAATGCCACACAGAAGCTATAGAGATATAATTAGTTCTACTACAAACAAACCCTAGCACTCAGCTCAAAGGGTAATAAATTCTGCCTCCATCGTATAAGATGGGTAATGAGTGCGAAGGATAAGGCATTAATGCCATGAGATCAAGAGCAGGATTTTTTGCCGTCCTCCCCTTGCTCCGATCGTGTGACATGCCACAGACAACTCCTTCAAAGAGCAGTCACCACCTTGGCATATGTACTTGCCAAATTTTTCTCACATTAACAAGTTGAAGACTGCACATTTCTAAAATGCTACAATTAGTACCATTCCCACACGAGACCATCACCTTTCCACCATTTGGCCATGCAACTATCTAGTTCACTTCCAAATGTTTGATAGCAAATCTGCCACTGCATTTGCTCCCCTCATAATATGTGAGACACAGAACTCCACAAATGTGTTGAGATTCTCTTGGATCATAGCCACCCATCGGTTTAGCTTCTAACATGGCGTGTTGCCTTTATCTATTGCATTGATAACTATCTGAGAGTCCCCTTCTAAGTGCAGCTGTTGGACTTTCATTTTTAAGGCTAGTTCTGTTGCTAGAAAAGCTGCCCGGACCTCTGCTTAATTGTTAGTGCCATCCTGCAATCGTTGAGCTCCTTTGAATAGGATAAATCCGCTGTCATCTCTCGGCACCACTCCAACACCTGAGGTTCCCGGATTTCCTTTTGATGCACCATTGAAATTGATCTTTATCCACTATTTGCTAGGTGGTTCCCATTTAATCTTCTTTGAAGAAAAAGTTGGATCAACCCCCGAAGACCTGCATACATCCCAATTTAAATATTATACACATGCATTTAATTAAATGCATACATCCTAATTTACTTTATATATATCCTAATTGTACATCCCCTTAAGAAATTTTCAAATTTACACATACATGTCCTTATTTAATATCAAATTTCATATTTAACTAAACAATATAACATATAGGCCATAAATCACATGGGAAATTTTCAAACTATTTAAATTTGGATATGTTGATATGGTTTTGTCATTGATGTCAACACCTATTAACACTTATCAACTCTGGCACTTAGAGAATTGGCAATGTTCACCGGCAAGCAAGTGACTTTATGCACAGTCACTGGTATCTGATTCACCGACAGGATATATTGTTCATTGGCACTTGGGATGATGTGGAAAACACTTGCTTATGTCAAAGACATTGTTTTGACACTTTGTCTTGGAGATTTGTTCATTGGTATATTCGTGTTTGCATATTTGTTGTTACCGGCAAATAGGTCCAGGATTGTTGGCATATGTGCAGAGCATGATGATATTGTATGTTGTCATTGATGTCAATATGCTGAAGTATGAACCGCTATATTGTAGTAAGCAAACTAGCAAGAGAACTGGTATGATATTGCGAACTGGTATATGGGAGAATCAGTATGATGATGTAAACCTGTATATGTGAAAAAGTGAAGCGATATGTTTGTTCAAGGTGAACCGGTATGCTGGAATGAGAACCGGTAAATGGAAGTCTTGTATCGGGGTTTCATTTGGTATGACTATGGGTTGGTAGTCTCAGCTTCAGGGTTTCCAATTGATGCATTTCAAGATTGTGTGATTCAACTGATGACATCTTGTGATGAGTTAGCATTTTAATAAAGACTAGATAAGTGTTACCACGTCAGCCTTGTGCGTGTGAAGGATTTCCTTGAGGATCTTGCATGGAGTTTGATCCTATCTACCTTGGGAATCTGCGAAGTCTCTGTAAACGGTGGAGAGTGCGTGATGAGTTATCAGCTTCCTGAAGTGGCAAAGAATGAACATTGGAGAACGTCTTGAGATCTGTTCAAGACTGTTGTATTCGATGAAGTGTGATTAACGGTTAGGATTGAACCGACTGGATTGTAAAACCTATATGTTTAGGGTTTAGGGTTTATCCTATCGACCTATTTGTTTCCTATAAGGTTGATGATGTTTTTCATTTTGAAGTTGTTGGAAAATGTTATGTATGTATCCCAGTGAGTGATACTTGATTCTTGCCAGACCAGAGAAGTGTGTTGATACCTGCAAAGTGTGATTGCAGAAGAAAATGAGCTAAAGAGGATATGCCTTGCCATTGAGTGTTGTTATCAGATCAATGTATTACCTATTGACTTCTAACCATTTCAGCAGTTGGAAAATCCCTTAACCGGGTAGCTTTAACAGGCTTTTATATAAATCCTTTAATAGGGTGACTCAATTCAACGAGTTCTTCAAATCCTCTTGCGAGGTAACCTTTAACAGGGTTCTAAACTTTAACTGAGTATTTAGCCATCCCTTAACTGGGTGAACCCTAGCAAGATTGGTTCCTAGCAGAACCTATTGTAATAGTCCTTAATTGGACTAGGCTCCTAACTGAGCAGACTTCAAAAGAGTTCAAAGAGCAGCTTGTGGGTATTCATCCCCACCGTGGTTTTTCCCAGTTGGGTTTCCACTTGAAAAATCAGTGTGTCATGTGTGATGCCTTTTATGTGATGGTTTAGTGTTTTATGTCAAATTGGTAAAATATGTTGAACTAGCAGTCATTATATTTTTGATGATAGATTACTTGTTTATGCATAAGGGTGAAGTTGAAATGAGGTATTAGATTGTATGGAAAGCTAAGCATTACCTGTTTATGTCTTTCACATTCTCACTATGTTTTACCGGTAGTAATCTGATTTAGACCGGTATTATTGCTTGCCAGTCAAAGTTCAGTGTGTGCAATCAAACTGGTTCAGGGAAAGTGTTTTTGCCTGTACTGATTCACCCCCCCCCTCTCAGTACTAGTTTGGTACTAGCTGTTCATCATTTATTCATCAAGGATAAGCACCGATAGGCTTATCTATTCCAGATCAGCACGACATGCTATGAAGATGATTTATTATTATTGTAAATGCATTAAGCTGACATGTTGAATCGAATATTGCATCGGTTATTGTTTTACTTGTAAATTGTTTTTATTATAATATCTTTTGTAAAGCCGACCTACACATTTTGGTCCTAGGCTTTGGTATATATGTAAGATCTTATTTGTAAGATCGTTATGCAATTGAAAAAAGGATTGTAATTTAGTATATGCGAGAATAAGCAGAGCAATACACACATACATCATTTGAAGGTTGAAGGAAGGTTTTTGTGAAGACATATCAGAACTAAACCAGTACTGAATCCAACATGTGAAGATGCTATTTTGAGCAGTACATCATTATTGGATTTTACCATCCAATTGTAGTAAGTGTGACTCCTATTTGTGTTTGAGCAGTGAGCTCTAGGCATTTGGCCTTTCTGCATGTGCAGACCCCATTTGTATACACATACTATCTGCAGTAGTACCATCTGATAGTGGGTAAGGTTTCCGACCATGGTTTTTCCCCTTATAGGGTTTCCACATACAAATATTGGTGTTATGTGTTGTGGATGTTATTGTCTTTCTATTTCATGCATTAATCTTTACCGGTACTGCAATTAACTGATAAACTGTCTACCGGCATTAAAGTTTGTTTTACCGGTATTAAGCATTAAGTTTGGATAAGTTGTTTTGTTTTAAATTTATTAATCAATTGATTCCCCCCCCCCTGCTCTCAGTTGTCTCCGGGACCTAACAATCAGCATCAGAGCTTAGTCCTCTTTTTGCAGAAGTTTAACAGCTTGAGGAGATCCAATGTCTTCTAACTATTTCAGGAAGGACATTCCTAAACTTGATGGAACCAACTATGGCATATGGAAGATCAGGATGGAGACAGGTCTGAATTGCATTGGTAAGGACATCTGGGAAGTTACAAAGAATGACTATACTGCTCCTACTCTCGGTCAGCCTAATCCACCTACCTTAGGAAAAGATGAAGAAAATGATTGCAAAGCAAGAGAAGCACTTTTGAGTGCATCATCAGATCAACAAATCATGGGATTATCAGATAGGTCTACTGCTAAAGCTATTTAGGACCATTTGGAAACATTGAATGAAGGAGATTCCACAGTCAAAATTGCAAAACTCTAAAGCTTCCGAGTCAGGTATGAAAATCTAAAAATGGAAGAAGATGAAAGGATTTATGCTTTTATGGAAAGAGAAAATGAAATTGTTTTGGGTATTAAATATTGTGGAGGAACCTTAAGTGAAGATGAAATTGTTTCAAAAGTTTTAAAAGGATTGCCACCGGCATACAAAATGAAAGTTACTGCTATAAATGAGTTAAGAACAATCCCTAATACATCAGTAACTAGAGATACATTGATTGGAAAACTTTCAACTTTTGAAATTGATGAATTTGGTCTTGTTGCTACTATAAAGACAGATTTAGCTTTTAAGGCATCAACATCATCTACACCATCATTTGACAAGTCTGATTGGAAATCCTTTTATGCAAGAGAACTTGAAGAAAGCAAGAGAGAAAATGAAGAACTTGAAGAGCTTGAAGAGCTTGAAGCACTATTTGCAAGGAAAATGCCTAAAGGTCCAATCGGAAGTAAGTATGAAGGTCAAGCACCCTTTAAATGTTTTAACTGTAATAAGATTGGTAATATGGCTTCAAGATGCCCTGATAGACATGCAAGATTGAGAGAAGAAGCTAGAAGAACATACAAACCTAACCCTGAATATCAGAGATACAAATTTAAGAAGAATAAAGACAAGTCTTGTTATCTTGTTGATGAAGGAATCATTGATGATTCTGATGAGGATCCGACAGACAATGGATGGGTCTTTGTTGCTATAACATAAGATCAACCGGCACCTACTGTTCAACCGGTAGAGCAGGCCCTGGTAGCTAAAATTGAGGTTAAGGATGAATGGATCATTGATTCAGGATGTTCACATCATATGACTGGTGACAAAAGTAAATTCTTGACTTTTCAGGAATATAATGGAGGTCTAGTAAGATTTGGAGATGATAAAGCTTGTTTGATCAAAGGTAAAGGTACTATATCTCTTGATGGTAAGCATAATATTGACAATGTTTACTATGTTGAAGGTTTAAAGCATAATCTTTTGAGTGTTGGACAATTAGTTGAGAAAGGATTTTAGTTACAATTCAAGAATGGGAAATGTAAAATTATGAATAGAACTGGTTTGGAAATTGCAACCGGTAATCAAACTAGAGGTAACATCTTTCATTTGAATAACAATGAAAAGACATGCTTGATTGCACATATTGATGAAAGTTGGCTATGGCATAAGAGACTCTGTCATGTAAATTTTGATTGCATTGTGAAAATAAGTACAACTAAGGCAGTTAGAGATTTACCTACGATTGTTAAACCTCATAATCCGGTATGTAAGAAATGTCAATTTGGAAAACAAGTTAGAGCATCTTTTAAAAGTATTAAAGAAAAATCCAATAATGCTCTTGAATTAATTCATATTGATTTATGTGGTCCAGCTAGAACTAAAAGCTTACAAGGTGATAGATATTTCATGCTAATCATTGATGACTATTCTAGAATGTGTTGGGTTACTTTTCTCAGAGAAAAATCAGAAGCACTTGGGAAATTCAAACTATTCAAGGAAATGGTAGAGAATGAAACCGGTAAGAAAATCAAATGTCTGAGATCAGATCAAGGAGGTGAATTCACATCTAAGGAATTTAATACATTCTGTGAAGTAAATGGAATCAGAAGACAGTTATCAGCACCCTAGACACCCCAACAGAATGGAGTTGTAGAAAGGAAAAATAGAACTATCTTGGATGCAACTAGAAGTATGTTATCAGAAGAAAATCTACCACATGTATATTGGAGAGAGGTAGTAAGCACAACGGTCTATACGTTCAACAAAGTTCACATCAAAGGTGAAACTAGTAAGACCCCTCATGAACTATGGTTTGGTATTACTCCTACTCTTAAATATTTCATAATATTTGGAAGTAAATGCTATATTAGAAGAGATGAGTATATTGGCAAATTTGATCCTAGAAGTGATGAAAGAATATTTCTTGGTTATTCATCTAAGAGCAAGGCATATAGATGTTTTAACAAGAGATTGCAGAAAATTGTTGAGAGTACAAATGTGAAGATTGATGAACAGTTTAAAGGAACTTCAAGGTATATAGACTCTGAACCAGCAACAAAGATACTAACAAATGAACACACACTGGTATAGAATGAAGATCCAGTTACACCGGTATCATCTAAAAATTCTACTGTAACTGAAGAATTGCAACAAACAATGACACCTCGATATGTAAGATTGAATCACTCTGAAGATCAGATAATTGGGAACAAGTATCAAGGAGTTATGACAAGAGGAAGACTAGCAAATGAAGAGGTATGTCTTATTTCTCAAATTGAACCATCATCAATTAATGAGAAAGATAAACACTAGATTAAAGCTATGGAAGAATTAGAACAAATTGAAAAGAATAATACATGGACATTAGTTCCCCGGCCTAAAGACAAAAATGTAATTGGAACAAAATGGGTATTCAGAAACAAACTTAATGATGGTAAAGTAATCAGAAATAAAGCAAGACTAGCGTGTAAGGGATACTCATAGAAAGAAGGAATTGACTATAATGAAACCTTTGCACTGGTAGCTAGAATTAAGGCAGTCAAATTATTCTTGGCTTTTGTAGCACACAAGAACTACAAATTATATCAAATGGATATTAAATGTGCATTTCTAAATGGAGATCTTGAAGAAGAAGTTTACATTGAGCAACCTGATGGATTTTATTTGATAGATAACAAAGATATGGTTTGCAGGTTAAGGAAAGCTTTGTATGGGTTGAAGCAAGCTCTAAGAGCTTGGTATGCTAGATTGGGTAAATATCTTTTGAAAAATTATTTTTTCTAAAGGTAATGCTGACAACAATTTATACTATAAAGTAACTATGATGACATCTTGGTTATAGAAGTTTTTGTTGATGATATAATATTTGGAGGAGAAGATGGATTATGTAAAGACTTTTCTATTGAAATGCAGCAAGAATTTGAAATATCTATGATTGGAGAGATAAAATTCTTTTTAGGATTGCAGATTTCACAAACTAATAAAGGTATATTCTTGAGTCAATCTAAGTACTTGAAGGAGTTACTTAATAAATTTGAGATGGAGAACTCTAAACCGATAAGCACACCTATGACTACAAATGACAAATTATCACTAAGGGATGAATCTACACCTGTTAATTTGACTAGGTACAAATCTATGATAGGAGGCCTACTGTATTTGACACAAACAAAACCTAATATCATGAATGCAGTATTTCTAGTTTCAAGATTTCAGAGTAATCCTAAAGAAAATCATGAATTAGTAGTAAAAAGGATTTTCCGGTACTTACAAGGCACTACAAATCTTGGCTTATGGTATCCTAGAGATGAAAACTTTGAATTACATGCATACACAGATGCGAATTGGGCAGGAGACGTCAATGACACAAAAAGCACCACCGACAGAGCATTTTTTCTTGGAAGAAGATTAATTTCTTCTTGAGTAAGAAACAAAGTTGCACATCTTTATCAATAGCTGAATCAGAATATGTTGCAGTAGCAACTAACTATACACAGGTATTATGGCTTAAGCAAATGTTGAAGGACATAAAGGTAAAATGCAAGGAACCTATAACTATCTATTGTGATAATACAACAACAATTGATATATCTAAGAATCCGATACTACATTCTAAAACTAAACATGTTTCTATCAAACTGAATTTTCTAAAAGAGAATGTTGAAGCAAAAGAAGTAAAACTGGTTTATGTGAATACTAAAGAGCAGATTGCAGATATTCTCACTAAGCCTTTGCCTAAAGAGACCTTTGAATATATCAGAGATCATCTTGGGGTCATACCCCCACCGGTAGAGACTTAGACAATTGATGTTTGTCATCAACCGACAAAATTAACAGAGAAATCTTTTACTTCAGCTTTGATGAGGAAAGCTACTTCTCAGGGGGAGTAGTTGGTATACAGAATAAGTTGGTATTTTGTATTTGAACATGGTTTTGTATTGGCTTTGGCATTTGATGTCAAAGGGGGAGAGATTGATATGGAAAAACACATGTTATTCCTAGGGGGAGTGATTGTTATTTTGGGAGAGATTGATCATTCTCTATTGGGAGATTGTTGGTTTTTGGTATTTGGCATTTCTGTTTTGGCACTTTGATGGTTTTTCCATCTTGTGTTGTCATCAATGCCAAAGGGGGATTTTGTTGGTATTTTGGATATGTTGATATGGTTTTGTCATTGATGTCAACACCTATTAACACTTATCAACTCTGGCACTTAGAGAATTGGCAATGTTCACCGACAAGCAAGTGACTTTATGCACAATCACTAGTATCTGGTTCACCGATAGGATATATCATTCATTGACACTTGGGATGATATGGAAAACACTTGGTTATGTCAAAGACATCATTTGGACACTTTGTCTTGGAGATTTATTCATTGGTATATTCGTGTTTACATATTTGATGTTACGGGCAAATAGGTCCAGGATAAGCACCGATAGGCTTATCTATTCCAGATCAGCACAACATGCTATGGATATGATTTATTATTATTGTAAATTCATTAAGCTGACATGTTGAATCGGATATTGCATCGGTTATTGTTTTACTTGTAAATTATTTTTATTGTAATATCTTTTGTAAAGTCGACCTACACATTTTGGTCCTAGGCTTTGGTATTTATGTAAGATCGTTATGTGATTGGAAAAAGGATTGTAATTCGGTATATGTGAGAATAAGCAGAGCAATACACGCAGACATCATTTGAAGGTTGAAGGAAGGTTTTTGTGAAAACATATCAGAACTGAACAGGTACTGAATCTAGCATGTGAAGATGCTATTTTGAGCAGTACATCATTATTGAATTTAACCATCCAATTGTAGTCAGTGTGACTCCTATTTGTGTTTGAGTAGTGAGCTCTAGGCGCTTGGCCTTTTTGCATGTGCAGACCCCATTTGTATACACATACTATCTGCAGTAGTACCATCTGATTGTGGGTAAGGTTTCCGACCGTGGGTTTTCCCCTTACAGGGTTTCCACGTACAAATATTGGTGTTATGTGTTGTGGATGTTATTGTCTTTTTCTTTCATGCATTAATCTTCACCGGTACTGCAATTAACTGATAAACTGTCTACTGGCATTAAAGTTTGGTTTATAGGTATTAAGCATTAAGTTTGGATAAGTTGTTTTGTTTTCAATTTATTAGACAACTGATTCAACCCCCCCCCCCCCCCCCCCCTCAGTTGTCTCCGGGACCTAACACAAACACTACATAATAATTTATGAGTTCAAACAAGTTAAGTACTAAAATCTTATAAATTTAATTCATGAGTTCAAACATGTGTACTAGTATTATGACTTGTACTAAATACCCATACCACATCAAGTGGTTCAACTTGATCTTCAATAACACTTAATATTTTCTCATGATCTTTACTATCTAGTCTCCACTTCTCAGACCGCCCATGTGGACGTGGAACTTTATGAAGAATTAGGCTGACAAAAATGACTAGGTGGATATACTAATATACCTTCTTGTCAATTTTATATTCAGTAAAATGAATCTCATGTTGAACAATTTTGACTTGTTTGAGATATGTCCCTTGCACTACAACTGAGTCTGTATAAGAAACAACAAATTCCTCGAGGTTCAAAAATTTGTAAAAGTGTATAAAAATTCAAAATGCATGCATAAAATCAATTAATTAAAACACATGGATAAGTTCAAACCTATGGAAAATGACATTCCATCTCCCATTTAAGATTTTGTTAACTTCTTCCTCTCTTTTGTGCAATGCAATAAATTAAAACTAACACCTTCTACATTTCCAACCTTTGCTATGACTACAAAAATATCTCCTGCATAACAAATATACTTTCAAAAAATAAAAACTTATAAATTAAATGTACTTGTTAAAAATTTGCAACATTTTAAGATATATAAATTTATACACATGTGCATGTACCTTTTTTAATTAATCCTGAAATATGGTCATATTCACTAGAAAAATCAAAGGAATGTCTTTAAAACTTTTGTCCTCATTTTCCTCGTATGTGTCAGGAACAACTAGTAGCACCTAATTCCATTCACTGACATATCCAAGCTCTTGGTTCTTGCCATTATCATAGTTTTCCAAAATGAAATCACAAAAAAAATATGAGTAATCCCTAGTGTACAATGTCCATGTGTGATTATTTGTACTCATGACACAATGCAAAGATCGTGTCTTCTCTACCCTCTTGCATCCATGCATTGATCTTCTATCCACACCTGCAAAATGTATATACACACACGTGTGCTAAACATATTTAATTTAATACTAAAATTCTCTTTTTATTTATATTTCAAGATTATGTGTTTACTTGAAAAAAACTTTGAAAATATCACGTACCTGATATCTCCCAAAACACTCTATATGGAATGGGCTTGTTTGTTTCTGATGATAAACCATGATCATTTGTTTGCACAAAGTGTTTCTTACACCATTCAACAACATCATGTGCATCATCTATATGATCTCATGTATAATTATTTGATGTTTTCTTAGAGCATGTTTGATACAAGCTCTTGCACCATCATGTTCACCCTTTCCATGCCCACTCTCAAAGAAACTCCAAACATGTTGTATTTTGTCATTTTGATGATATTTAAATGGTGCATAAAATGGCCTTAGTGATTTGAATTATGATGCACATCCATTAGACCAAACAGAATGCTTATCTATTTTTATGCATTTGTTTCTCAAATATTCAAAAAAATTCTTAAAGCAATGTTCTACAAAAAGTGTGTCATGCTCCTTATCATCACTAATATAGAAGTGGTATTCTTTATTAATGACACCTTCTTAAAATGTATTTTCCACACCATCCAAATTGGTTTGTGCATGGTGATAACACACATGCACCATAATAGTGATTTGCTTCGAAAAGTAATACTTTGATTGAATCTCTTTTTGATGTACAAAAGAGTAATTTTTTGCAATCTCCACTAATGATAAAATAGATCTAGGTGGGAAAGTGTCTCTTAATGTTTGAAACTATTGTTCTTACCACTTGGCAAAAAAACCATGGCGTATGTATGGTTGTATAAACTTACAAAAGCTCTCCATAAATGTTCCAATAGGTATCTTCTCTTCTACATAATCTAACCTTGTGGATTTCTTACTAGATTTTGTTTCAAACTTTTTGTACTTGTAACTCTTGCAATTTACCATCTTCGCCATGTCAATATCTTCATTTCTTAAACACAATTTAAACAACTCCCCACATGTTCCACAAATTCCTTTTATACAATCTATTTGATTGGTTGCATTGTCATCTGATGTATCACATAAGATGGATGCTATGAATTGACTTCTTCTCTTAAGAGGAGCATTTTCATAACCATCACTATCTTCTCTTTTCTTTCAAAACACCTGAGAGTAGAGATTGAATTCAATATAATAATAAGAACAACAAGTTTCAAAGAATTTGTTTACCTTCACTAATATGGCCTTAACCTTTCAAATATTGTTTTTCCAATCTTTATATTAGTGTTTGAATTAGTAAACATCACATACAAATCATGTTTTGTTGTGTGTAACCAATGTTTTACACATGGGGATCATAACGATCAGTCCCAAGCCTACGCTTGATAAAATCTCTACTATTTGATGAAGGACAAGTATTATCATTCCAAAAACTTGACACCAAGTTCCTAACAACATCTTCAATCCTATCAGAACGAGGAGCTCTACACATAATTGCCCAATTCCCTTCCAAGGTAATGTCATCCAAAGTCTTTCTCCTTTTCAAATATTTTGATATTGTCCTTCTACTAAAACCAAAACTAGATGATAGTGAAGAGATTTGACTTTATTGAGATATTTTTTCATCAAGTATAGATGTCAACATCACTCTTCTTGACATGGTCTTATTTGCTGATTGAGATTTTCTATCAATGTTCACTAAACCTTTCTTAACATTTTCAACAATAGCTTTTTGTAGTTGAGAATTTTCCCTCTTTTTATTTGTTGTATCTATACCCAACAATTTTAATGCATCTATTAACTCATTATGAGTATGTACACTTGATAAAATTTGGGCTTTCTATAATGTATCAAGATTATCGAAATGAGAAATTATTTCATTTGCACTTTTATTCATTGACCTCCTTTTAGTATGTCTATGTTTTTCATCGAGGCATTTTAATTCATCCACATCCATTTCAAGTAAATGATCTAAATTTTTATACGACATATTTCTGTTCACCTTTTTAGCTAGATCCACAATATGCTCATCCATACCGATAGAAGGTAATAAGCGTGACCCCTCTTCAACCTCCATTAATTCAACTTGGGCCTCCTCCCTATGTTCTTGAGCTATAATGTGTTCTCCAGCCTCATTTGCCTCAACTCTCGCTTGAGAACTTCCTTGTTGTTGAGCTCATTCTATACAAATATATATATATATATATATATATATATATATATATATATATATATATATTGTAAGAGAAAGATATCTAGAAAGAGATAGAACACATTTATTAAAATAACATTATTTTAAATGCAAGGTCTTAATTCAAAATATTTGTTAATCTCTAGAGACAGGGCCTAAATTAAAATAACTAATTATTTTAAATGCACCAAAATTTCAAATATTTGCTAATATGGAGAGAGAAACTATTTACATTATTTTAAGGAGAGAGAGAGAGAGAGAGAGAGAGAGAGAGAGAGAGAGAGAGAGATAGAATATAAAAACATTTTTTTACATGCACTAATTCAAATATATTTTTAATTTATAGAAAGAGGTCCTAAAAAGATGAGAAAGAGTGAGTGAGAGAGAGAGAGAGAGAGATATTGAATTAAAATATATTTTTTAAATGCACCAATTCAATTTATATTTTCTATTTCTATAAAGAGGTCCTAAAAAGACAAGGAGAGAGAGAGAGAGAGAGAGAGAGAGAGAGAGAGAGAGAGAGAGAGAGAGAGAGAGAGAGAGAGAGAGAGGTCCTAAATTAAAATAACTTTATTTTAAATGCACCAAATTTCAAATATTTGCTAATCTAGAGAGAGAATATATATAGAGAGAGATGCCCTAAATTAAAATAACTTTATTTTAAATGCACCAAATTTTGAATATTTGCTAATCTTGAGAGAGACAATTTATTATAACAACATTAAATATTTAAATGCACCAATTTGCTAATCTACATAAAGAGAGGACCTATTTAAAGACAAGTTTAAGGGGGGAGAGAGAGAGAGTTAGAGAGAGAGAGAGAGAGAGAGAGAGAGAGAGAGAGAGAGAGAGAGAGAGAGAGAGAGAGAGAGAGAGAGAGAGAGAGAGAGGTCTCAAGGGGATATCTAGAGGGGTCCTAAAAAGAAAGAAGAAGAGAGAGGTTCTAAAAAGACATAAGGGGAGGGATAAATATAGAGAGAGAGAAAGATAAGTTATTCATATAAGGAGTAAAGTCATTACAAAACTGACATAATCAGAGTTTAACTACCTACAACTGAGTATACAAAAGGACCGCAGATCCATAGAGATACATATGTATGGAAAAGTTACATAGGCTTATACACATATTTTACACAAAAAATGCATATGAATGCTGAAAATATTGCCAAAACTAGAACAAAAGAGATGAAGATAAGTGTCAAAGGTAGGTTCAAGACTGATCAAAATCTTGAAAGGCCTCCATCCAAGTCGTCGACCCCATCAGGCCTTCCATCCACACGTCTTGCTTACTATGAAGGAGTTGGGTAAGCATCTAGATGTGATCCTTCACTAGGTCTCTAATTTTTCCAACTTCTACTCCCAGACTCTCCATTGCTAGGTCAACGACTTGTTTCTTTCTTGCAACCTGCCTCCACTTGTATCCATTCTACATCTCATGTAGGTACATTTTGGCATTTCTGTCTTTAATGAACCTGAGGAACTTATGCTTCTCGATGTTCATCATCACCGATGCCTACAGAAGAATTCGATGAAGGGTGAGTCCATGAAATGACTCAGTAAGAGCCCTATCTATACCTTGGAACATATCTTCATTTCTAATTTTCCATATATACCATAAGATTTCAATAGAAAGAATATACCAGAATAAGTTAGTATCTTTTTTCAAACCCTTAATATATCCAGTGAGAACATCTAGAACAAGAATCTACCTAGGAATAGATATACCAAATAACAACCAAATTTCTCTAGCAATACTACATTCAAAAAAAATGTGCCTAACAGACTCAGGTACCCTACACACTTTGCATATATCAGAATTATTATGATCTTTTTTGAATGGCAGTCTGTTAATTATCATCATCCATGTAAAGTATTTTTTTTTTGGTGTGCTAGGACTACTCCGTAGTCGTGAAAATATCTTTTGCCACTGTTTCATTGAGAATTTTGCAAACCATAGATTGTTAGCATGCATTATAATAGATTCATCATATGTTAGGGTATTGTAAACATAAATTTCTTTGAGATTAGACATAGAAATAACATTGTTCCACATTAGCTTAGTACAACTTTCACTAAATATCTTGCATTTCTTCGGTAATTGCAGGTTTGAACAAGCCCATTTCATAATGTTGTAGCGTCGTAAAAGTGCGACACTTGCAATTTTGACTGCATTTGGGTCTTCACAATGGCGACGCAACATTGAACCTGAATGGAGACCCCGAAACCTGTTTACGACATCAAAAACTGCATCTTTCTGCACCTTGGCCTGATCCTCCTTGCACCCTGCTGTCCCGGGAGGTGGGACCATGGCGCCCAGCACCCTGGTCCCTCAGGACCATGGCGCCTAGTGCCCTGGTCCCTCAGGACCATGGCGCCCAGTGCCCTGGTCCTTGGCCCTATTTTGGGCCCGGTCTCTTGTTGGGCATCGGGTCTTCAAGTTTGCAATTTAGAAAATAATGCTCCTAGGTCAGCCTAAGGTCGGAAAAATCAGTCTCCTAACCCTAATTGACAAGTATATAAACTACATTTCCCCTCCCAGAAAGGTAAGGAAAAAAACATATGTGTGCAAGAGGCGGAAGCGATAGGCAAACATTCAAACATTCAAACATTCAAGCATTCAAGCATTCCTTCAAGCAATTGAGCATTCTAGGTCTCCATTCAAGTCTAGGTGTTGCATTCAAGATAAGGATTCAACCATTGAAGAGGAGATCACTTACAACATACAACATCATTACACCTTCGCATGTAAGAATACAAACATTCTTACAACAAGGTATCAATACTTGATTACATTACAAACATTTACATTTACAGCATTCTCATTTCTTGGTTAATTCCAAAATCGAGGTTTGACCTTAAGGCAAACCCCTAATCCCTAACCCCCCAATCGTCCTCTCTTTTCTATGTGTAGGTTGCAGGTACGCGGCTATAATTGAAGATCTGGAATCCTTGCGCAGAGACGAACAGATCCCCCTTCGTTTCGCGGATTTTTTGAAGGACCGTGTGCACTCCGGGCGCCATCATCCCGTCAAATTTCACTCAAACTTGCAGGACAGCATCGTCTCGACATTTTACTGCTAATTTTAGGTCCGTAGCTTCATCCCGTGTCCCTATCTCCATCTACAAGAGAATCTTTCTTACTTTACATGCACTCCTAGTTCAACCCTTCTATCTACATTCTTTACAAAAGAGGGTATCCTTGCTGTCTCAACCCTTGAAACTCCTTTAGAATTCAATCTTGCATTGTGTGGGATTGGATCTTGTGAGTTTCAACTCCTCTTTTGAATGTAAAGTCCCTCCTAAGTGAAAACCGTCAACCCTAGTGACCTCCTTTCTCTCTCCTTGGAGTGGGGGGAACACCTAGGGTTTGATTTTCCGCTTTACATTTTGGTGAACCCGATGTGAACATCCTAATTTTGATTATTCATGGTTAGATCTGAAAAATTGGCTTCCTTAATTACATTTCCATGTTTGATCTTTTGCAAATTTTAGAGGTTAATTGCATAAAAACCCTAAATTTTCGTTTTAGTAATTGAGCTTGTGAAATGTTTAATTGTTAATGCTTGTTTCAGATCTACCCTTCTATTGCAAATTGTCAATTTATATTTGTGCTTTAATTCTGAAAATTAAGTGGTTAAGTGTCAAAACCCTAATTTTTAAAACCCTCTTGATTCAACCTTTGACCAATGATTTCACTGATCAGAACACCTCCAAATCGGCTGTAACTTTGGATTCTGCAACAAAATCATAATATCTCTCATCCCTAAAAATTTTGAAAAAAGTTGCGAGGACCGTGTGCACCCCGAGCACCATTGTCCCCGACATTTTTTCCGAAATTTTGGGAGCTAGATCTTACTGTATTTTTCTGCTAGAATCCAGAATCTTGGCTGATTTCATCAATTCTAACACTTTCAAAATTAAAGTCAAAGTTGGTCTAGTGATTGCTTGGATTAAGGCTTTTAATCATTCAAAAAATTGTTGAAATTAAAATTTTGTGTTAAAATTGTGTTTCTTATTGTCCTAAATCTGAAAAGTGTGTTGGCATTCATTCGAAATTTCAGTGCTTTATTCAAATTTTTGCAGTTTGTGACTTTTGAAATTAAATGTTTAATTGCAACAACTTTGATTTCCACTTTCAAAATTGAATTTTGCATGAAATTGAGTCAACTTTTAAATTTCAAAGCTTGCATTGATTTTAGTATTCACTCTAAAATCATAAAATTCAAAATTTCAGTTTCTCTCTCTTTTTCAAAATTCAAATTTTGCATTTTTTAACAATCTTGGTAGGGTTCAATTTTGAGATTGCAACTTTAATTTGGCCTATCTACAGATCGTAAAATCACTCAATTTTTTCAGATTAGCTTTAAAATCATCATAACTTTCATCCCTGAAAATTTTAAAAAAAGTTGCGAGGACCGTGTGCACTCCGTTCGCCATGGTCCCCGACATTTTTTCTAAAATTTCGGGAGATTGTCATGATTGCATTTAATAGCTTAAATCTAGGAGATTGGCTGATTTTATTGAAATTTGCTACCTCTAAATTCGAAAATAAATTCAAAATTCAAGATTTCAATTTTCTAGATAACAATTAAAATTAAGTGCTACCCCCTTGGCCCTAATTTTCAATTGTGCCTACCTTTCTTGGAAGTTGTGTTTCCCTCTTCTTTCACAAAATTCAATTTCGCCAACTTTATTTTCAAAATTCAGAATCTTCTCTCCCTCTCTAGTGCATGAGTTTTACAACAATAAGCCCTACTTACACTATTCCCGTTAGATGAAGCCTTAGAATTAAGTCTTTCCAAGGTTTAATTACTGAGGAGATGGAACCTAATTTGAATGGCCTTTTTAATGAGGACATGGGTAATTCCTCTAATCCTCTTAATGATGAAGAATCTCTCCATGAGGTTTCTGTAGAACAACTTTCGAAATTGGATAACCAATTTGATGATTTTCAGCAATGGATGTCTCAAGAATACCCCGATAGTCAAGCTCTTTCATTAATTGAGGGTCTAAAACGTATGGTTCAAAGTGATAAGAATGGAATTGATATTTTGCGTAGTATTGCACACATTGTGGATTTGAATGTGATGCCTATGAAGAGTTGTGCTGAAACTTTAGGTTATACACAACCTCCTACTCAAGTCAATCATTCTATTCCTTTGACAACTCCTATTGCTAGTATACCTACTTTTACATCAAACATAATGACTACTTCAATACAAAACATTCCACCTATGATCACCAGTCATGGGGGCAATCCTTTTTCTTCAATCAACCCTCTTCCTTCATTCAATCCGACTTCTTCATTCATTCCTTCAATGAGTGTCCCTATTACATCTCCACAAATGAACATGACGCAAGGGGGCAATTCATTTAACCATTCCATTCCTCCTTGTAGTGTTCCTTCTTTCCAATCATCTCCTATGACTAACTATCATAGTGTCCCGCCACCTTACTCTCAATCAATACCTTCTTTCAATAACATAATACCTCCATCACAATCTAACATGTCTAATATGAACTCTTCAACTGAAGCGACCATTAACAATCTTGCACAAACTGTCTCTTCTTTACAGCAACAAATTGCCTTTATGAATCAGTCTAAGTTTAGTGTGCCCACATTTGATGTTGCGAGCCCACTTTCTCTTGACATTGTTCGAGCTATCCCCCCTAAGCATGTTGAAATCCCGCAATTGGAGCTTTATAATGGTAAAGGTGATCCTCTAACACATGTTAAGACCTTTCAAACAATATGTACCGATTTTGCTCATGACCAAAGGTTGCTTGCAAAATTGTTTACTAGAACATTAAGAGATAAGGCTCTACAATGGTATTGCTCATTGCCTTCCTATTCTATTACTTCTTTCCAACAACTTGCAAATGCTTTTATTCAACAATTTCAAAACAATATAAGTCCTAAAGTTACTTTGATTGATTTAATGCATTGTAAACAAGGTGTTAAAGAAAAAGTGACTGATTTCATTGGTAGATATAAGCACTTATGTGCTCAAATTTCTTTTCCAGTACCTGACAATGATATTCAAAGAATCTTTATTTCTAATTTACAAAAAGATATTAGAGAAAAACTTCTGTTTTCTGAGTTTACTTCTTTCCAACAGTTGTGTGCAACTCTTCACAATTATCAACTGACTGTGAGTCAAATGGAACAAGCAAATCCTATGGCTCCGAGTGATAAGGGTGATAGTAGTCAACAACCATTTGGGCAGTTTAAACCAAACAGAGGGTTCATTAAGTTCAATGAAAACATCACCAACAACAATGTGAATGCAACATCAGGTGTGCCTCCTATTTCTAAGTTTTTCAAAAAAGAAAGAGAGTTTACTCCTTTGAATGAATCATTGCATAGTATTATGAATAAGTTATTAGAACGAAATGTGCTTACCCTCCCTCCTATAAAGCAAATAGATCCTACAAAGGTGAATTCACCCTATTTTGATAATAAATCTTTTTATCAATTTCATCGTCAACCTGGGCATGATACTGAAAAATGTTTTGCTTTAAAGGGTAAAATTCAAGATTTGATTGATAATAATACTATCTCTGTTTTAGGTGTGAATGATAAAGGCAACACATTTGTAGCTCTTCCTAACCAAAATCTTAAGATTTTTACTGATCCATTACCTTCTCATACCTCTAATGTGATTGAGACTAATGATTCCTCTTTCTCACCTGATGGTCTTGTGTCTATGACTCCGAATGTGATTAACTTTGTAGAGTAGCAGAAAATCCTTAAAGAGCCTTCCATCACATTTGATTCTAGTGAAACTATCAGGGCACCTGATGGTCCTTTATATATAGTTGCAAAAGTCAAGAATACACCTTGCCGTGGAGTGCTTATTGTTCCTTCTTGTATGGTTAATGTCATTACTGAAGAATTTCTTTTTACTTTGCAATTGAATCAAGTGATCTATGACAAAACAAATGTGGTTGTGAAATTATTTGATGCATTTTCTTCTCCTGCAATTGGTTCTATTACATTACCTATTGAGGTCCATAACAAATCCCTTGATGTGAGCTTTGCTATTATTCCATCATCCGAACAATTTCGTGTGAAGCTAGGCTATCCTTGGATATCTTCCATGAAAGCTATTGCTTCTCCTATTCACAAGTGTTTGAAATTTCCCCATAATGGTGAAGTTGTTACTGTCAATCATAGTCTCTTTAAACCAGCTGAAAGAACTTCTAGCGTTCCTATTGATTATTTTTGGCCTAAACAATTTTAATCTCTTCCATCGTGAAGTGATCATCTTTTCAAATCTTATCAAAAGTGGAAAAAAGATATGATCCTATCTCTGAGTGAACCTAGAACACCCAAACTTGATATTCCTATCATTCTTGAGAAGGAAGTTCTTCCTTTGAAAGATAAAACTAATGTCTTTCCTCAAGAAGATTCCCAACCCATCCCTGTGGATGTGACTATGTCTATGTCTAATAAACTTTCTAAAGGTAGACCTATACCTCCTCATCATGATGGACTTGGTCTCCTTCCTAAACCAGATATTCCTCCTTTATATGGGGCAGTTCCTCCTCCTTCCTCTTATAGAGAGAAGAGGCCTTCCTCTTCTCCTATTGTCCAACCTAAGAGACCACAACCTAAACACCCAAGTGATAAGGATGAGAACATTCCTCCTCCTCAATCTTCTCAACTTCCTACTAAGACTAGATGAAATCGTTCTGCGCGTGAACGCCGATGAAAGCGTCATCTTAGAGCTTGTGCAGCTGCTTCTCAAACTTTGCAATCCCCAAAAACACCTTCAGCTAGTATTATTCCATTTTCTCCTCAGCCGAAAATTGAGCCAAAATCTCCTAAACATAAGATACATGATGGTTTTGATCCTGTGCGAGTTAAAGATCCTATTTTTATAAATCTTGATGATGATATAGATGAAAATGTTATTCATGATGAAAATGTTACTTCTCTTGCTTCTGATAGTGAATATGAATATGTTGATATTGATAACCATTTATCTAACGAATTTTCTAAAGCACTTATCTTAGCTCCTAGACAAGAACAACGTGGCTTGGAACATTAACGTAGCCCTTGTTTGGATCTTGTGATAGCTCCATCTACTGTGTTGGATGTTCCTCCTCTAGCTTGTTTCCTACCTTCCCGAAATATTGATCAGCAAGATCGGGGGGTGGATGGCATGCTAGACTAGTTCATTAGCATAGCAGACTCTCTCCTCCTCTCTTGATCTCTTTTTTTACTTCTTCTATGTGTTATTCCCATTCTTCTATTTGTTGTCCTTAGTGTTGTCTACTTGAGGATGATGCAAAGCATTGAGATCTCTTTTGGTCTCTCTCATGTTGACTCAAAAGACACATGTGTTCCCTTCTTCTAGGTGACCTTCCTTGATCGGGGAATGAAGAACAATTATGCATACATACATATGATATACATGAATTATCATACAGCATACTGACCCCAAGGAAAACAAAGTCACCTCGTGATTTGTGTTTTGTGTCTATTATCCTTGGGTTTATCTCACACTTGGGGGCTAAATCTTTGTGATAACATGCTCCTTTCCCTTCTCATTTCTTATGTGTATCACTACCTTAAAGAAATCACCCCCGATGAGGCGTGTGCGATCGCTTTAACGAAGGGGGGCATACACTCCGTTCATATCTCTTCAAGATTCTTAAAAATTTCTTGGCGAACTTAGCTTTGCCTTGAAATTTTTTGGTATTATTCTTGCATGACTCATAGTGAGGGAACCTTACTACTGACAGTCATGGTTCTCCCTCGTGATCTTCCCTTTTTCTTTGTCAATCGAAGTCATAAGATCCTTAGTCCACTGGGGGCTTGCTGTATCTTGCCTCCTTGACGTGGTGAAAGTCTTTCAATGTTGTTTCCTTGTACTTTACCGGAAGTATGGGCGTACGCTTATACTCCCACTAAAGTGGGGGCTAAATGTAGCATCGTAAAACTGTGACACTTGCAATTTCAACTGCATTTGGGTCTTCACGATGGCGGTGCAACGTTGAACCTAAATGGAGACCCTGAAACCTGTTTACGACATCAAAAACTGCATCTTTTTGCACCTTGGCCTGATCCTCCTTGCACCCTGTTGTCCCTGGAGGTGGGACCATGGCGTCCAGCGCCTTGGTCCCTCAGGACCATGGTGCCTAGCACCCTGGTCCCTCAGGACCATGGCGCCCAGTGCCCTAGTCCCTGGCCCTATTTTGGGCCGGGTCTCTTGTTGGGCATCGGGTCTTCAAGTTTGCAATTTGGAAAATAATGCTCCTAGGTCAGCCTAAGGTCGGAAAAATCAGTCTCCTAACCCTAATTGACAAGTATATAAACTACATTTCCCCTCCCATAAAGGTAAGGAAAAAAACATATGTGTGCAAGAGGCGGAAGCGATAGGCAAACATTCAAACATTCAAACATTCAAGCATTTCTTCAAGCAATTGAGCATTCTAGGTCTCCATTCAAGGCTAGGTGTTGCATTCAAGACAAGGATTCAACCATTGAAGAGGAGATCACTTACAACATACAACATCATTACACCTTCACATGTAAGAATACAAACATTCTTACAACAAGGTATCAATACTTGATTACATTACAAACATTTACATTTACAGCATTCTCATTTCTTGGTTAATTCCAAAACCGGGGTTTGACCTGAAGGCAAACCCCTAATCTCTAACCCCCCAATCATCCTCTCTTTTTTGTGTGTAGGTTGCAGGTACGCGGCTGTAATTGAAGATCTGGAATCCTTGTGCAGAGACGAACAGATCCCCCTTCGTTTCGCGGATTTTTCAAAGGACCGTGTGCACTTCGGGCGCCATCATCCCATCAACTTTCGCTCAAACTTGTAGGACAACATCATCTCAACATTTTACTGCTAATTTTAGGTCCGTAGCTTCATCCCGTGTCCCTATCTCCATCTACAAGCGAATCTTTCTTACTTTACATACACTCCTAGTTCAATCCTTCTATCTACATTCTTTACAAAAGAGGGTATCCTTGCTGTCTCAACCCTTGAAACTCATTTAGAATTCAATCTTGCATTGTGTGGGATTGAATCTTGTGAGTTTCAACCCCTCTTTTGAATGTAAAGTCTCTCCTAAGTGAAAACCGTCAATCCTAGTGACCTCTTGTCTCTCTCCTTGGAGTGGGGGAACACCTAGGGTTCGATTTTCCGCTTTACACATGTTATAGGTTCTCTTCTAGGAATTTTGTAGTTCAAATCTATCTCTAAGGGATTCCCAGGTAAGAAGCTTATCATTCTCTATAATGTCATTAAAGCATCTAATGCCTTTAATGGCCCATGCTTTGGCAAAGCAACCTTGCATAAGCGAAAGAGGTTTAGATGAATGGAGGAGGTTCCACCAGATAGAACTTTCCCCATGTATGTGGTCATTGTTGCTGGCCCTATTATTTGTGATGAAGGGTCTAATAGTTTCCCAAGATTTCTAAATAGACTTAAAGACAATCGAACCTTTCACTGAGATGACAAAGCCTCCAACCACTAGGTTAAAAAAGGAAGAGATTTTCATGATTTAGCCTTCTTCGGTATAGCTCTCGAGATGTTATTTCTTACCAGTATTTTTCATGGTTCAATGCCATCAAAAGCTTGAAATATCCATTTTGCAGCAAGGGCTACCCCTTGTATTCTCAACTCTTTTAGCTCGAGCCCTCCCAGATTCTTCTCTACTTGGCACCACCCCCACTTGACAGAGTGTATCTTTTTCTTTTCTTTCCCGTCAGACCATAGGAAGTTCCTAAAAGCTTTTTGAATCTCCATTATTTGGTAGTTGGAGAACATCCAGACCAAGGAGTAGTAAAGATTGTATGAGGATAGAATTTTTTAGCAAACTTGCACTCTTCCAACGAGCAAAAGATACCTATTATTCCATTTATTGAGATTCTTGTCAATTATGCCTCTAACCTAAAACCACATCTCCTTGAGAGATGGGGAGATGGCAAAGGGTATGCCCAGGTACTTTAGTATTTTATTAGGCCCTCCCCATTAGATGCCAAACTGATCCAGCCAAACCAGCAGCTCCTCTTTCCACCCAAGCAAGGTGGATTTAGCCTGGGAGATTTTGCCCTTGAGATATACCTAGGAACTTAATTTTACACTCCAGGGCTTCCATATTATACTTGGTGAGTTCTACAAAAAGTGCACTGTCATCAACAAACTCGATATTAATCAGTTCAGACCCATCTGGAAGTTTAACACCTCCTACTTTAGGGGATATGGTGTAGTCTCTTAAGATATAGTACAGGGCATCAGAAGCAATGACAAATAGAGTAGGGGAAAGAGGACAACCCTATCTGATAGACCTACCGAGCTCAATAGGTTGTGAGAGAGAACCATTAATGTCAATCTGGGCAGATGCATCTTTAAGGATAAACTTCACCCATTTGCAGAATTCCCCTGAGAATCCGAAGGCTTCTAGCATCATTAATATAAACTTCCATTCAATCCTATCATAGGTCTTCTCAAAATCCAAGAGAAACATGGCCGCATTCTGCCCTGAAATATTTGCCTAGTCCATCACCTCCCAGCTAGTAATTAAGTTTTCTAGTATATACCTTCCTTTTATGAACCCTGTTTGAGTGGGGCAAATGAATTTCAGTAGCACATTCTCTAGTCTGAGCACAAGAGCTTTGGCTAGAATTTTATAGAATACATTGAGGAGAGTAATTGGTCTCCAATTCTTAATAAGTGACTTGTCTCCTTCTTTGGGCAGTAAC
Organism: Cryptomeria japonica; assembly: GCF_030272615.1. Lineage (NCBI taxonomy): Eukaryota > Viridiplantae > Streptophyta > Pinopsida > Cupressales > Cupressaceae > Cryptomeria > Cryptomeria japonica. Next base: position 723,222,709 of record NC_081408.1, read on the forward strand.
TTAATAGTCCCTTTGTTGATAAGCTCTCCTAACGCGCCCCTCTCAAAATCCTCTGAGTATAATTCATGAAGGTCCTGACAAATCCCGTCCTTGTTAGCTTTATAAAATTCAATAGGTAGACCATCTAGACCTAGAGATTTGTCATTGCTCAGGTTCCTAATAGCGGTTTTTAGCTCACCCACAAAGATAGCTTCTCCCAACGTTTGTGTGTCTTCTCCTGAAATTTTACTGGGAATAATAGCTCTACACTCTCTGGCTTCTTGTGAATTAAGGGAGTCTTTCGAGGAGAAGAGTTCTCTGTAATACTTGCAAAAAGCCTCTTTAATGTCTTCCAAATCCCTTACCTCTTTATTTTCTATCCATAACCTATCAATCTTTTCTCTAAATTATTTCTGCTTAAGTATCTTGAAGAAAAATTTAGACCCTTTGTCACCGAATTACATCCACTAACTTCGGGCCCTGATCATTGCACCTCTAATCTTGACTTGCTGGTGCTTCTTTAGTGTGTCTCTCATCTGGGCTAATTTTTTTGAGAGTTCTACTTTGCTTGGACTATTCTAGACATCTAATTCGTGTTGGTATAGTTCATCTGTAAGATATTTCTCAATCGACCTATAATCTTTATCTTTCTTCTGCCTGATAGTTTGCAGTAATGTCCACCAACTCATTACATTTTGGTTCCACCTGTCTACATGGGAATTCATTTCCTTGTTTCCTTTGTTGAGAAGCCTGATAATTTTTATGGCGACCAACACATCTGGATCCTTAAGGAGATGGGTGTTAAGGATGAACTTATCTCCTCTTCTCCCTTGGTCAGCTAGAGAATCTCTGAGATTAAATAGGGAGATCACAAGGTGATGATCTGAGAGTGAGACCGGCCAAACTGTCACAATGTTTCCTTGCTTATCTAGTGCTAGGGAGAAATGATCTCTATCAACATAAAACCTTTCCAACCTGCAATATATCCTATTCTTTCCTCTCTGATGATTGCACCAAGTAAACTAGATTCCTTTTGCATCCTTCTTGTTGCCAAGTAAGGGGTCTAATAGCTTCCTGCAATTTTTCATTCTATCCCATTGTAATTTCTCGACCCCTTTCCATTCCATAGGGACACCTCCACATTTATCTTCATGATTCTCTATCATGTTGAAGTATCCCCCAATAATCCACAGTATATCAGGGAGGGAGACAATCCAGTCCCATAGTTGGGTCCTATCTCTATAGTCATTGGCAACATAAAATGAGCATACTCCAATGATAGTTTTATTAAATTCTAGTGATGCCCACACTGCTCTGTTGTACGATGAGCACCCTTGGTTGATAATGCGTTCTTTCCATTTGGAGTTGATGAGGACCCCAACTCCTCCTCTACCCTTTTCATGTTCTGAATAGATCTTGATAGTGTCTTTCTAGATAAAATCTAAATTGACCTCCAAGGTAAATTTAACTGCTTTTAGTTCTTTTAGCATGACAAAATTCACGTCTCTGTGTTGGTTAACAAACTTTCTAACTATTTGCTTCTTGTCTGGAGACTCCAGACCTCTAATATTCCATGAGATGCACTTCATCATCGACCAATGTGAATTCTTTACTCCTTAGCAGCTTTGAAGCTGCTAAAACATCTGGGGAGATCTTTCTTCTCTTGTTTTTTTTTTCTATTAGTTGAGCCCTTGTTCTTTAAACCTCGTGGTCTACCTCTTCTTCTGTTGGTAATAGCCTCAGGGTTCTCTGAATCCGTCACCCATTCCTCTTCTTCACAGGTGTACTCATCATTTTGAGAGTCAACTTCAGAATCGGGTTCCTTATTGTGATCAGTCTGACTGGGGGCTTTGCCATTTTCAGAAAAGAGGTCGCGAGCCTCTAGGCTATTACAACATTCTAGAGTTTCATCCTTGAAGGCTAAAGGTTTACCACACCTAACATCACAACTATTAGGGTCAACAACAATGAACTCAATCACATAGTTATCCTCAATTTCAACAAACTTCTTAGGGACGAGGGAGACAACCGTGTCAGGAGTGGATCCTCTAAGAGAGGGGGTGTCTATTGTATTAACAGTGCCGCATGTTGAGACTAGCTCATAGGACACATCCATATAAATAGAGTTTTTATGAGTATCCTTAATGTTTACTATCCCACTAGAGCTCCCTCTCTTACCTAACTCACTACTGAAATCACTCCTCTCAACGAATCCTTGATCTATGGTTTTATCAATGTAATATGTTTCTTTCAAGACCGAGAATCTCATTTCAGGGGGGTATCCTGCACATCATCATCCATAAACAAAGCCATAGAGGATTTATCCTTTCTGTTTTTAAAATTATTAGGGTTATTTGCCCTAATTCTCTCCAGTGCCAGTTGTTGGGCATTTTTCCTTCTCCTTTTCCTAGGGTTTTTCTCCACCATTTGAAAATCACCTTGCTGACTTTCTCCCATCTGCTTCAGGGCTTCCGAAATTGCAGAATGCAGGGTGGGGATAAACTTGGGGATATCAGAATTAACTAATTTGCTAGTCTCAGAAGTTTTATTACTTTCTCCATTCATAGCTCTATTAATTTTTTTACTAAGGGGGTTAAGATTGTCCATGAGAGGAGTATTATTACTGCGAGTCGAAGGAGGCTCACTAGCATCCTTGTGGGTCTTCTCCATTCCTTTATGTCTATTTATAACTACGCAATTTTTACGAATATGTCCCTCTTTTCTATAGAGGAAGCACATGTTAATGTTAGGTCCCGGAGACAACTGAGAGGGGGGGGGGGTGAATCAGTTGTCAACTAAATTCAAACAAAAAACAACTTAACCAACTTAATGCTTAATACCAGTAAACCAGCTAAGTATGTCGGTAGACAGTTTTAACAGTTAATTGCTATACCGATAAAGATTAATGCATGAAACACAAACACAAAGTCATCCACAACACATAACACCAATATTTGTACGTGGAAACCCTATAAGGGGAAAAACCATGGTGGGAAACCTTACCCACAATTAGATGATACTACTGCAGATAGTAAGTGTACATAAATGGGGTCTGCACATGCAGAAAGGCCAACAACCTAGAGCTCACTGCTCAATCACAAAATGGGAGTCACACTGACTACAGTTGGATGGTTAAATCCAATAAGAATGTACTGTGCAAAATAACATCTTCATATGCTGGATTCAGTACTGGTGTAATGCTGATATGCTTCCACAAAAACCTAGCTTCATCTTCAAATGATGTCTTCGTGTATAGCTTTGCTTAATCTCGCATATACCTTCTCACAATTCTTTATCGCATTCCACATTTGATCTTACAAATAAGATCTTACATTTATACCATAACCTAAGACCAATTTTAGTAGGTTGGCTCTACAAGATATTACAATAAAAACATTTTACAAACAATATAATATTCGATGCAATAACCAATTAAACATTTCGGCTTAATGCATTTACAACAATAATTAATCATCTCCATAGCATGCCATGCTGATCTGGAAAAGATAAACCTGTCGGTGTAACCCTAGGTAACCTTGGACCTATTTGCCGGTAAAAGAAAATATGCAAATATGAATATACTGATGAACAAAACTCCAGGATAAGATGTCCAAATGATGTCTTCGATATCACAAGTGTCTTCCACATAATTTTGAGTGCCAGTGATCATTATATCCTATCGGTGAACTATATACCAGTAACTGTGCAATGGTTACTTGCTTGCCGGTGAATGCTGCTGGATCTCCAAAGTGCTAGTGTTTTAGTAGTTGTTCACATCAATGACAGAACCATACCAAAATACCAACAATCTCCCCCTTTGGCATTGATGGCAACACAAGATGGAAATACCATCAAAGTGCCAAAACAGAAATGCCAAATACCAAAAACCAGCAATCTCTCCTAAACAACAATCTCTCCCCCTGGGAGCAACATGTGTTATCCAGATTTTTTCAATACCAATCTCTCATTAAAAGATAATGTGTTTTTCCATAGATATCTCTCCCTCTTTGACATCAAATGCCAAAGTACAAAATACCAATCAATTCAATATACCAACTACTCCCCCTGAGAAGTAGCTTCCTCATCAAAGACTGGAGTAAAAGATTTGTCTTTTAATTCTGCCAGTTGATGACAATCATCAATTGTCTAAGTCTCTATCGATGGTGGTATGACTCCAAGCTGATCTCTGAGATATTAAAAAGTCTCCTTAGGCAAAGGTTTTGTGAAAATATCTACAAGCTGTTATTTAGTATTCACATAAACCAGTTTTATCTCTTTTTCTTCAACTTTTTCCCTTAGAAATTTCAGTTTGATAGAAACATGTTTTGTTTTAGAATGTAATACCGGATTCTTAGATATATCAATTGCTGCAGTGTTATCACAATATATTGTAATAGGTTCCTTGCATTTTACCTTTATGTCTTTCAACATTTGCTTAAGCCGTAGTACCTGTGTACAATTAGTTGCTGCTGCAACATATTCCGATTCTGCTGTTGATAAAGATGTACAACTCTATTTCTTACTCAACCAAGAAACTAATGTTTTTCCAAGAAAGAATGCTCTGCCGGTGGTTCTTTTTCTATCATCCACATCTCCTGCCCAATTTGCATTTGTGTATGCACATAGATCAAAATTTTTATCTCTAGGATACCATAATCCAAGATTTGCAGTGCCTTGTAAGTACCAGAAAATCCTTTTTACTGTTGATTCATGATTTTCTCTAGGATTACTTTGAAATCTAGAAACAATACATACTGCATTCATAATATTAGGTCTGGTTTGTGTCAAATATAGTAAACCTCCTATCATAGATTTGTATCTAGTTGGATTAACAGGTGTAGATTCATCCCTTTGAGATAATTTGTCATTTGTAGTCATAGGTGTGCTTACCGGTTTAGAGTTTTCCATCCCAAATTTCTTTAGTAACTCTTTCAAGTATTTGGATTGACTCAAGAATATACCTTTGTCAGTTTGTGAAATCTGCAATCCTAAAAAGAATTTAATTTCTCCAATCATAGACATTTCAAATTCTTGCTGCATTTTAATAGAAAATACTTTACATAATCCATCTTCTCCTCCAAAGATTATATCATCAATGAATACTTCTATAATCAAGATGTCATCATTAGTTATTTTGTAATATAAATTGTTGTCTGCATTTCCTTTAGTAAAACCAATCTTTAAAAGATACTTATCCAATCTTGCATACCAAGCTCTTGGGGCTTGTTTCAATCCATACAAAGCTTTTCTTAACCTGCACACCATATCATTGTCATCTGTCAAAGAAAATCCATCACGTTGTTCAATATAGACTTCCTCTTCAAGATCTCCATTCAAAAATGCACATTTAATATCCATTTGATAAACTTTGTAGTTCTTGTGAGCTGCAAAAGCCAAGAATAATCTGACTACCTCAATTCTAGCTACCAGTGCAAAGGTTTCATTGTAATCAACTCCTTTCTGAGAATATCCCTTACACACTAGTCTTGCTTTATTTCTGACAACCTTACCATCTTCATTAAGTTTGTTTCTAAATACCCATTTTGTTCCAATTACATTTTTATCTTTAGGCCGAGGAACTAATGTCCAAGTATTATTTTTCTCAATTTGTTCTAATTCTTCTTCCATAGCTTTAATCCAAAATTTATCTTCACATGCCTCATTAATAGATAATGGTTCAATTTGAGAAATAAGACATACCTCTTCATTTGCCAATCTTCCTCTTGTCATAACTCCTTTAAATTTGTTTCCAATTATCTGATCTTCAGAATGATTCAATCTTACATATCAGGGTGTCTTAGTTTGTTGTTGTTCTTCAATTACTGTGGAATCCTCAGATGGTACCGGGGTAACTGGATCTTCATTCTGTACCGGTGGATTTGGTGTAGGTTCATTTGTCACAATTTCTGTTACCGGTTCAGAGTCTATATACCTTGAATTTCCTCTGAATTGTTCATCAATCTTTACATTTGTACTCTCAACAATTTTCTGTAATCTCTTCTTAAAACATCTATATGCCTTGCTCTTAGATGAATAACCAAGGAATATTCCTTCATCACTTCTAGGATCAAATTTGCCAATATACTCATCTCTTCTAATATAACATTTACTTCCAAAAATTTTGAAATACTTAAAAGTAGGAGTATTACCAAACCATAGTTCATGAGGGGTCTTACCAGTTTCACCTTTGATGTGAACTTTGTTGAATGTATAGACCACTGTGCTGACTACTTCTCTCCAATATACATGTGGTAAATTTGCTTCAGATAACATACTTCTTGCTGCATCCAAGATAGTTCTATTTTTCCTTTCAACAACTCCATTCTGTTGTGGTGTCCGAGGTGCTAATAGCTATCTTCTGATTCCATTCACTACACAGAATGTATTAAAGTCCTTAGATGTGAATTCACCTCCTTGATCTGATCTTAAACATTTGATTTTCTTACCGGTTTCATTTTCAACCATTGCTTTGAACAGTTTGAACTTTCCAAGTGCTTCTGATTTTTCTCTGAGAAAGGTAACCCAACACATTCTAGAATAATCATCAATAATTAGCATGAAATATCTATCACCTTGTAAGATTTTAATTCTAGTTGGACCACATAAATCAGTGTGAATCAAATCAAGAGCATTATTGGATTTTTCTGGAATACTTTTGAAACTAGCTCTAACTTGTTTTCCAAATTGACATTCCTTACATATTGTACTCTGAGGTTTGACAATTTTAGGTAGATCTCTAACTGCCTTAGAAGTATTGATCTTTACCATGCAATCAAAGTTTACATGACAGAGTCTCTTATGCCATAACCAACTTTCATCTATATGTGCAATCAAGCATGTCTTTTCACTGTTATTCAAATGAAAGATATTACCTCTAGTCTGATTACCAGTTCTATTCATGATTTTGCATTTTCCATTCTTAAATTGTAACTGAAATCCTTTCTCAACCAATTGACCAACACTCAAAAGATTATGCTTTAATCCTTCAACATAGTAGACATTGTCAGTGTTATGCTTACCATCAAGAGATATTGTACCCTTACCTTTGATTGAATAGGCTTTGTCATCTCCAAATCTTACTAAACCTCCATTGTATTCTAGAAAGTTCAAGAATTTACCTTTGTCTCCTGTCATATTATGTGAGCATCCTAAGTCAATGATCCATTCATCCTTTACTTCAACTTTAGCTGCTAGGTCTTGTTCTACCAGTTGAGCGGTAGGTGTCAGTTGATCTTCTGTTATAGCAACAAAAACCCATCCATTGTCTGTCGGATCCTCATCAGAATCATCAATCACACCTTCATCAATAATGTAACAAGATTTGTCTCTATTCTTCTTAAATTTTTATCTCTGATATTTAGGATTAGGCTTGTATGTTCTTCTAGCTTCTTCTCTTAGTCTAGCATGTCTATCAAGGAATCTCGAAGCCATATGATCAATCTTATTGCAGTTAAAACATTTAAAGGGTGCTTTACCTTCATACTTACTTCCAATTGGACCTTTAGGCATTTTCCTTGCAAATAGTGCTTCAAGTTCTTCACGTTCTTCATTCTCCTTCCTAGTTTCTTCAAGTTCTCTTGCATAAAAGGCTTTCCAATTTGATTTGTCAAATGATGGAGCAGATGATATTGATGCTTTAAAGGCCAAATCTATCTTTATAGTAGCAATAGGACCAAATTCCTCAATTTCAAAAGCTGAAAGTTTTCCAATCAATGTATCCCTAGTTACTAATGTATTAGGCATTGTTCTCAACTCATTTATAGCACTAACCTTCATTTTATATGCCGGTAGCAATCCTCTTAAGATTTTTGAAACAATTTCATCCTCACTCAAGGTTCCTCCACAATATTTAATACCCAAAACAATTTCATTTACTCTTTCCATAAAAGCAGAAATCCTTTCATCTTCTTCCATTTTCAGGTGTTCATACCTGACTCGGAAGCTTTCAAGTTTTGCAATTTTGATTGTGGAATCTCCTTCATTCAGTGTTTCCAAATGATCCCACATAGCTTTAGCAGTAGACCTATCTGATAATCCCATGATTTGTTGATCTGATAAAGCGCTCAAAAGTGCTTCTCTTGCTTTGCAATCATTTTCCTCATCTTTAGCCAAGGTAGTTGGACTGGGTTGACCAGCTACAACAACAGTGTAACCTTTCTTTGTAACTTCCCATACATCTTTGCCAATGCAATTCAGATGTGTCTCCATTCTGATCTTCCATATGCCATAGTTGGTTCCATCAAGTTTAGGACTATCCTTCCTGAAATAATTAGTAGACATTGGATCTCCTCAAGTTGTTAAACTTCTGCAAAAAGAGGACTAGGCTCTGATACCAATTGTTAGGTCTCAAAGACAACTGAGAGGGGGGGGGTGAATCAGTTGTCAACTAAATTCAAACCAAAACAACTTAATTAACTTAATGCTTAATACCAGTAAACCAATTAAGTATGTCGGTAGATAGTTTTAACAGTTAATTGCTATACCAGTAAAGATTAATGCATGCAACACAAACACAAAGTCATCCACAACACATAACACCAATATTTGTACGTGGAAATCCTGTAAGGGGAAAAACCACTGTGGGAAACCTTACCCACAATCAGATGATACTACTACAGATAGTAAGTGTACATAAATGGGGTCTGCACATGCAGAAAGGCCAACAGCCTAGAGCTCACTGCTCAATCACAAAATGGGAGTCACACTGACTACGGTTGGATGGTTAAATCCAATAAGAATGTACTGTGCAAAATAACATCTTCATATGCTGGATTCAGTACCGGTGTAATGCTGATATGATTCCACAAAAACCTAGCTTCACCTTCAAATGATGTCTTCGTGTATAGCTCTGCTTAATCTCGCATATACCTTCTCACAATTCTTTTTCGCATTCCACATTCGATCTTACAAATAAGATCTTACATTTATACCATAACCTAAGACCAATTTTAGTAGGTTGGCTCAACAAGATATTACAATAAAAACATTTTACAAACAATATAATATCCGATGCAATAACTAATTAAACATGTCGGCTTAATGCATTTACAATAATAATTAATCATCTCCATAGCGTGCCATGTTGATCTGGAAAAGATAAACCTGCTGGTGTAACCCTAGGTAACCCTGGACCTATTTGCATAAAACAAAATATGCAAATATGAATATACCGATGAACAAAACTCCACGACAAGATGTCCAAATGATGTCTTCCATATCACCAAGTGTTTTCCACATAATTCCGAGTGTCGAGGATCATTATATCCTACCAGTGAACTATATACCAATAACTGTGCAATAGTTACTTGCTTGTCAGTGAATGCTGTTGGATTTCCAAAGTTATAGTGTTTTAGTAGGTGTTGACATCAATGACAAAACCATACCAAAATACCAACAGTTAATCCCTCCGAGGCTTTCAATAGGGCAAATGATAATTTCATTATCTAAGTTAATGTTCACCGAATTAGGGAGGTCTCGGCTAGGGTTGATCAATACTAAAACCCTCGCATCCAAGTGAGGAATAAGAGAAGTCGAGTTATCCATCCGAATAGTCTTACCAATTGGTTCAAGCAATTGAGGAATGAATCTCCATAACAATGGTGGGACATTTTTAAGATGAAGCCACCTAAGGCACGAGAGTGCTAAAATTTCTTCATTGACCGCTTCCGGAGACCATCCTAGGGCTCAGAAGTACATTTACCCACTGTCCAATATTGTTTGCTAATGAATTCTAATTGAGCCTTGTGATCTTTTAAAAAAACAATGAATAAACCTTTCTGAATTAATCTACAAAATGAAACTTGAAAACCTAATTTAATATTCTAGATATTCCTAGACCAGTCGTCAAGAAACTTCTTGGCTAGACATTTATCTATATCAACAATAGCAAAGAAAATCATAGTATCCTTTAACCTATTCTTTTCAGTAGAAATTTCATTACACATTAATTTATTCGGAGCAATGGAGATGGATTCCAAACTATAGTTAGGGTCCTTACCTTCTCCACAAGGACCACCACTTACAAGAGACACAAACCTCGCACCTTCTGCAATGGCAAAAAGCGGTTGGTTAACGACGTCTTTGAAAGATTTCTTCCTTCCATCTTCGGCTCCCGATCTGCTGTTTAAATTGGTGATGCCTCCTGATGAGCCCTCCATAAATGCACATTAATTCCACTCGCAGATAGGAGAGCAAGCGATGACATGAAGGACAGTCAAAAAATAGAGTATGCACGATAACCAAGATAAAAATAAAATAAAGGAACACTTACCTATGTGGAGGAGGGCGCCTGCACTCCCCCACATTGATTTCAACGATCCCTACAGCCTTGTGCCAAACCCTATGGGCGTGACATAGGTGTAGCCGTAGTTGCAGAGCCTGATCCTTCCTCAGTTAAAAATAATTTTAATAAATTAACAATAATAATTAACTGATAAAGAGAAGTTTAATTAAAACAAGATTATTTTTAATGCACTAATTCCAAGTATAATTTTTTAATCTAGAGAGAAGTTGTAAGAAAGAGAGATCATAAAAAGACTTAAGGAGAGAGAGAGAGAGTCCTAAGAAGACTTAGGGGGAGAGAGAGGGGTCCTAAAGATAAGTTAAATTAAAACTAGATTATTTTTAATGCACTAAAATTTTAAATATAATTTTCTAATCTAGAGAGAGGTCCTAATAAGAGATCCTAAAAAGAGAGGTCCTAAATGGACTTAACGAGAGATAGAGAGAGAGAGAGGTCCTAAAAAGAAATAAGAGAGAGAGAGGTTATAAAAATACTTAAGGGGAGGGAGAAAGAGAGAAAGTGAAAGAGAAAGTTAAATTAAAACAAGATTATTTTTAATGCACCAATTCCAAGTATAATTTGCTAATCTATATAGAAGTCCTAAAAAGAGATCCTTATTATTTTTAATGAACCAAAACTTTCAAATATATAATTTTCTAATCTAGAGAGAGGTCCAAATAAGAGATCCTATAAAGAGAGGTCAGAGAGAGAGAGAGAGAGAGAGAGAGAGAGAGAGAGAGAGAGAGAGAGTTAATTAAAACAAGATTATTTTTAATCCAACCATTTCCAGATGTTTGTTACTCTAGATATAGAGGTCATAATTTAAAGAGATCCTAGAAAAAGAGAGGTTGTAAAGAGAGAGGGGGGGAGGTCCTAGTAAAAGAAAGGAGAGAGAGAGATTCTAAAAAGACTTAAGTGGAGAGAGAGTGGTTATAATAAGATTTAAGTAGAGCATGATAGACTAATTCAAATTTGATTATTTTTAATGCATCTTTTAAAAATGTTCAATAATTTAAAATAGCACAAACACACTTTTATTTAATCAAAATAACATAATCTAGAAATAATTAAGATAATTTAAAATAATTAAGATAAAATTATTAGATAAAAAAATATTTATCTAATCAAACAAGCATAATTTTAGGTACGTAATAAATGTAAAATTTTAATAGAAATTAAGTAAAGATACATATGTGCATGATATCTTTGCATTCTTAGTTCTCGATATCTTTGTTCTATGTCAGGTGAATACTTCCTTGAAGTCTTATTTGCTCTTGTCTTCTTATTCCTCATGTCCTTCCTTTAAAATTGTCGCCCTTAAAAAGATCTTCAAATATCTTCTTTCACAAAAAATGTGAATTACTTTGTTATTTTGTGTTTAAAAAAATGAAATAAATCATCTATATTTATATGAGATTGTTACTTAAAAAAAAAAACTACGTCGACCGGTGTTCATATGGATATCGACTGTTAGAAAAAAGGCATGTTCATATGAACCCATCTGTTATGTGGTTGTTTGTGCCTTGCATGTTTGTACGAACATGGGTTCAAATGAACCACATGGGGTTTGTTCAAATCCCCTTCGCTTAAAGGGGTGTTCATTTGAACCCCATTCCTATGCATCTCTCTCCCAATCTCTTTAGAATTATGAGAAAATTTTGCCTTCAAACCTCTAGTTGAAGGATCAAATGAGACAATCTCGACAACCCAAAATGTAGGATGGTGGTCCTCGAAGCAAGCTTTCCAAGGAGTATAAATTTATTACATTGTGAGTTTATTATGATCTTGTTTATTAAATTTTACTAAATATAGGTTTTTCACTGAACATGAACTTCTCTGTTCAACGCATTGGGAAAAATAGTAAACTAATTCTTGAAATTTTTTTGAAAAATGTCTATGCCCTAGGTATTGATGTCTTCTTTCTACAAAAATAAATAAATTGAATTTTGATATATATAGAACAAGTTATGTATTCAAATGTACACCTATGTCTAAATTATAATTAGTCTGACTTCAAAACTTAATAAAATGAAAAATGTTCAACATATCACTATGCAACCAACTGCATGCCCAAAGTTTGATGTTAAAAACCAGAATTCAGAAGAATTGAGTTTTTATCATTTATACCAAAAAAGATATGCATTTCAAGATGCACATCACTCTTACAAAATGTTGTTTTATATAAAAAAAACTACTTTTCAAAGGAGATGGAAAAATCAACACAATTTTATTCAAAAAAAATTGAAAAAACCATATTTAGAATCTGCAGACAAGATGTCACTAGTTTACATCATCTTCAAATTCTTAACGGTTTAAAAGTTATAGGTGTCGAAAAGTGAAGGTCTTTTTCAAAATGTTCATCTAAGTGTTAAAGTTGACCAAAAAGTGGGAACCAGTATTGTGAGTTCACCGTTAAGAACATACTACTATAGGTATCAAACAGAGCCACAAACAAGGATTTGGGGAGAAGAAGAGAATCGGAATAGCTTGAAAGTTCGAGCTGATTTTTCGAGATCGGGTAGGTAGAATTTTCCCTAGTCCTTCACTTTTCACTTTGTCAAAATATTTGAGTACAACTCCTGAGTCAATTCCCTACACACAAAAAGAGAGGAGAGAGGGTTGTGGATAGGGGTTTTCCTTGGGTCAAAACCTTGTTTAGAATTAAACTTGAATTTAATAATATAAATATTGTAGACACCTAAAATTGTCCTATCTTAATTTAATTATTTATCCTAAGCCTTATATTAATTAAATATATTTTTATTTATTTAATTAATTCATTAATCCTTTTCTAGCCTTTCCCCCTTTAAATAAATATTTTTATTTATTTAAATTATCCTTTCTCCAAATTAAATAAATATTTTATTTATTTAATTGGTCCTACTTCTTCTATTAATTAAATAGATCTTTATTTATTTAATTAATTCATTAGCTTTTCTCTCTTATCTTTTCATTTATCCTAACTACCCCCTTTATATTTTATTATTTCCTCTACTCACCCTTTAATCCTAGCTGACCATTTATATTTCACCTCTTAATTCTATCCCTCCATTTCTTCAGGTGTCTTCTATATAAGCAGATACTCTCATCTTTATCAACTCTAATCAGCTGCCTAAGTACTTTTGCAATCAACCTACTTGTCATCAAACGACTTCACAACTACAATTTGTTCTTTGTTGAGCACTTATGCACAACACAAAATCTAAGAGAAAATATATCAAACAAGATCAATGAAGATATGAAACAATGGAGATCAAACCCTACTACGCATGTGAATGGTATAATCTTTCGTGTTTTTGATATTTTGCATGTTTCAGGTTTTTCATTGGTGTATAGTGGATTCTTGATTCTAGAACTAGGGTTTTGTGTGGTTGGATCTTTGTTGGTTTTACAATAGTTTTAATCTTCCAAATTTCACTGAATACAAATACTAAAGTAAATTCTAGGAGATATACCTTAGATCTATGATTATTGATAGAAAGATTAATGATGCAATGATCTTTAGATGTAATCACAAATATTAGATGTAATAGCATGACAAACACATGGACATAAGAAATGAAACCCTAGTCAAACACATATACTTGAATGAATATTGATGTAACTTTTCTCCATAATAATTGAAGGATAAAATGTTGCTTTGAATGTCTGAAAATGCTTGATCATTAATGCTTGACGGATGCACTAATGATAGGGTATGAGAATGATGTCCAATTGAATTGATAGGATATCTTTATATAGGGTTCCCTAGGTAAATTACTGATTAGCCCGACCTCTAGCATTCGAGTGTAGCCACAAGGACCAAAATCAATCGGGGATGGAGAGGCCCAAATTTAAATTAGGTCTTGTTTAAGGGGGACCAGGGAGGTGAGGTTCCATAGTCTAGGACCAAGGCGACCCATGCCCTAGTTCTCTAAAACCAAGACCAACAAATCAAAAAATGGGGGAAGGCAACTCCAGGATGGGGCCCACTCAATGGTGTCAACAAGTGGCATCAAAGTTGGAGTAAAGAGGACCAAAGGGCCTAGCGAGAATGGAGATAGGACATGCTAAAGTAGGAGCACAAATATGAGGTGTGAATTGTACCTATAGACACATAAATTTATCCAATAAATTAAATAAATATTTAATATTTATTTGATACACTAATATTCCTCTATTAATTAAATTCACATTTAATTCATTCATTCTATCCCCATTCTGCTATTTTAATTAAATAAATTACATAAATTTATTTAAATTAAAAATCCCTAATTTGTAACCCAGTTATTAAATAAATCTAATTTATTTAATTTCCCTCATTCCTCTCATTTAAATAAATAAGCATTTATTTAAAAACACAAATCAAATTCCCCTTTTAAATAAATCAATATTTATTTAAAATCCCATCCCACTTGCATTTTCCTACAAATGCAAGTTGCAACCAATAATTAAAATAAATTATTTTATTTTAATTAAATCCTATTTTCTCTCACCCACTTGCAAAATCCCACATCTCCCACTTTCCTCCTAAACCCCTTCTAGATTCTTCTAATCACTTCCAATTTAGCCTAATTCATCTCCTAATTATTGTCACATTCCCAAACAAAGGTCGCTTCTAAAAAATGTCTCAAAGTCTTTGAAATGCATTAAAGGCTTTTATTCTCCAGCAAGTTAACCCCCAAAGTCTTTTAAAGCCTTTATGGCTCTTACATAACCATTAATGGTTAACTCAACTTACCCACATGGTTAGAGACTTTCCCTCTAACCCAACCCTCATTTAACTCATAGGTCTCTTCAAGAATTTATTGCTTTGACCATGGTTATCCCCATTAACTCTTGCACAAGAGTTTATCCATTGGATAAAGTCATTACCCTTGGATAAAAGCTTTATCCACTAACTCAAGCCTAACCAAACCCTCCTAGGGTAACCTTCATGTCATCTCAAGTATTTAATGCCTCTTCCCTCTCCTCTCAAGCCATCTCATGTTGACACTTGTCATCATGGGATTGGGTTGAAAGCAATCACATGGATTGATTATTAAGATTATTCAGTCTTGACCATCCATTTCCCTATTACCCCTATAAATAGAGCTCTCATTCTTCATTTTCAGAATCAAGTCTTTTGTGCATCAAACTTATAGTCATTTTGCAGTGTATTAGGAAGCATTTGCATTGTTATTATACTAAGATTCACATAGATATTAATTAGGAGCTTTCTCATAGCAAATCATTTACACTTGCATAAGCATTTGTTTTCATTTTTACAACCATCTTGAATCTACATATGAAATCCATGGATATTGCTAAAAGATGAGAGCTACACTCATTGGGACTTGGAGATGAGAGGAACAAGGGACAAACATCTATGAGCATCCTTGGGAGCATCTTGGGGGGTCTTCTTTCCCTTTTTCGTTTATGTATGCTCTTAATTGTTTGCTTTATATCTCTCTTGGTATGCATCTTAAGGTTTTTGAGTTCATTTGTATTATTTTTGGTTGGAACTAATCTACTAATGTTTGAACTTTTGTTTTGTGCCTTGTGCCCCTTTTGCCTTGCGTCATTTGGTGAACCCGACGTGAATCGAACACGCAACCTTCTGATTACTAATTTTTGTGATTTTCTGAAATTTTCACATGCAAGTTGCGCTTTAGCGCTTTTGTTCTGCATTTTGGCGCCTTTGTCAAAGAGTTTTAGTGCTTTAGTTAAGGTTTTATCACTTTTGCACATTAATTAATGCTTTTCTATTGATATAGCGCTTTGATCTCTTTGTCTGTCAGTTTTAATTCTATCTAACATTTTAGTATAGCACTTTTGTTAATGGTATAGCATTGTTGTTAATAGTATTGCGCTTTTGTTAATACTTCGATGTTGTTGTCCGAAGTAGCACTTAGGTGTTCTCACAGAGTAGTGGTTTTGTTCCAGAGAGCTCAAAATTGTAAACAAAAAATTGAATTTAGGCTTGTGGAAACCCACATCAGGTTTTGAATTTTACTAACTTCTTTATTTGTAGGTTTTTAACAATTTCTTGCAGGTTGGAGGAGTTTAATTTAGGATTTTGATTTCGTTTTAACATCTTTTCAAAAATTGGTTAAAAAGAATTCATATTTCCTCTTTTTTTGGTAAAAAGAACCTCACATTTTAGTTTTTGGTTCTTTAAAACAAATCAAAACTTGTCTTTTGGGCTTAAAAAGAACATCACTTGCAAAAGCTAAAATTTACAACAACTTCAACATTTCTTTTTTGCAAGTTAGATTCACACTTCAAAATTTGGGCTATAAAAAGAACAAACAACTTGTCCATTTACTTACAAAGCGATTTACTTTCAAGCAAACATGCTTTCATTTCGTTGACCAGGATTTTCATTCCTAGTTAAACAAACAAATTGCTTTCAGGGGTAAAAAGAACACCATATCTATTGGAGCAACATCTCTAAATAGAAAATAGATCACATTGTAATAAAAAGGGTAAAAAGAACAAGTGTCTTTTGTGTTTGGGATGCTTGCGCAAATCTATAGAGTGGTCCTAGTTCTAACACACACTGTCCTCTCCCTTGGCTCTCGTGGTCATAGGTGCAAGAGAAAAGTGTTAGTAACGCTCTAAATTTTTCTAATTTTAAGAGAGGCCTACCAAGAGACACATCACTCTTGGGATGACCTTGTGTGGTAAATCCTTCGAGCCGCTATAGAAATCATGTGAGAGAAAAAGTTGTAGCCTTGGGTGTAGTTGTTCCTACAGTGTAACTTATCGAAAGGACATATGGGTCGCACCATGAATTATAAGGCTCTTAAGTGAGTCACTGCAAAATGAACTTACATCCAAAGACATCGAAAATTACTAGACACCTCTTATTTTATAAGCCCACCCATTCTATTGATTGAGGATATTTGTGAAAAGTTCATTGCAAGAGCATAGATGGTTTTTCTCCCAAGATACTCACAATACATATTTCCTTGAGTAGAAACAGGGCTTTTTGAAAGGCTACTTGTAGCTTGATGAAAGTGGTGACTCCCCCATCATAAGGATCATCTATCTGTTTTGCTCATGCAAGACTTAGTATATCACATCCTTACCTGCCACGACCCAATACATAAGGTATGCAGTACCAAAGTCAAAGAAATATCAAGATGTGGGCTGAAAATATCGCAATTGGCCATTACCTTAGGGATAAAAAGTGTTTGAGTTGTCTTCATCTTATTTTAGACCAGTAAAAATTTGGGCCGACTTTAGGCCTGGGAACATACAAACATTTATAAGAGTCAAAAAGTTCATGATTGGGTTGATTTAGACCCACACCTATTGTGCCTTTATTGAAAAGGGGCAAGACTATGTGCTTATGTGCTTGACGTGTTTTCTTGTCAACGGATTCAAAACAATTGAAACAAAGTATCCATCCAACAAATCTACATCAACAATTGAAACAAATTATCATTTTGTATGACCATCAATCATATCTTGAGTAAAATAAGTCTTCATAAAAAGACTAAGTTAAAAAAGAGACAACTTTGTTCAAAGGCCCTTATCAACAAAAGGAAATTTATCTATATCAATAGACAACTATTTCTCTCACATAGAGTATTCTTTGAGAAATAGAGCTTTCACTTCGTATAGAGCTTTTGATTATCACAAGAACAAAGGGGGCAAGATCAATCCCGCTTTCTTTCCTAAAATTTGTATCACATACAACGAATTTCGAGAGGAACCACCAACCCTTGTAAGAGAGGAAAAAGAAAAAACCCCCTTCGTAATGGAAGAGTTTTATTGAGACACATATCCTATCCACTTTCATATCCAAACATCACAAATTTACTCAACTCTCAACACAAAGAGGTCTTGTCCTTTGTCCTTTCAGATTTTCTTAAACAAACCAACAAATCACTTTTAGGGTATCTCTACATCTAGGATCAATCATCCTAAAAGGAATTTCTACACATCTCTATAGGTTAAAACTAGTTTATGAGTGCATCCTCTCATTACTAGGTAGCTTGGATTATAACACATCTCAAAACCTTGCTATACCTCATTGCATCAAATTGTTGACAAAACAGAAAAGCAATTCACAAAGAACTCTATTGACATCCAACCTTCAGTATTAGAGATCTATCTTCCACCAAACATTTCAAAAAACTTGTTTTCCATCAACCATTTCATCACCACCTCGTAGCCATTTTCACAAATTCAACTTTTAAAACCATGGCTCAAACAAGATCAATGAGAAATCAGCAACCAAAAATTGAAGAGGAGGATGAAAACCTCAATGATTTTCATGAGGCCTTTGGAGGAGGCACTAATGATGAAGATCCTAGCACTCCAACTCCAGAAGAATTAGAAAGAGCAAAACATAATCTAAAATTCAACAGATTCTTTGATGAAATTCTTAAGAACAATGCCAATGCTCATTTCTTGAGACTAGCTCAAGAGGGTGCCAAAATTCCCTCCAATTTTGATACAACACAATTACTAAAAACATCCGAGCAACATAGCCATCATGATGGTGGAGGAGGTAGAGACTACTTCCGCTATGACCCTAATCATCAAGGGAATCCTCCACCTCCTCCTTCAGAAATAGACATGTTGAGGCAACAAGTACAAAATATCGCCCAACAACTAAACAGTGGTGTGAAGACCAATCGATTCTCACTTAATGACATTTTTCCATATCCATTTGACAGGAACATGCTTATGCCACCTTTTCCATGAGGGTTCAAAACACCTAAATTTGAAAAATATAGAGGCAAAGGAGATCCTAGGGACCATGTGCGATAATTTCACACTGCTTGCTTAGAGGTGGCCTATGAGGACACATATCTAATGCGCCTCTTTCCTCAAAGTTTGGGAGGCACAACCACACAATGGTTTTCACGACTGTCACGTCGTATTAGAAAATTTGAAGAACTGGTCCAAAAATTTATCGCTCTTTATGCACACAACATAGAACGTGATGTCACCATGGCAGATTTGTGCAACACATAACAAAAACCAGGGGAGTTCTTCTCAACTTTCCTACAATGGTGGAGATAACTGTCTAGCAGGCGTTCCCTTCATCTACCTAAGAAAGAACTAGTGGAAATTTTCATTTCCAACTTAAATGATGAAATGGAATTTCATTTAGACATGAAGGGCACAAAATCCTTTGAAGAAATGATAAATCAAGGGCTCAAATGTGAAAGAGCCCTCATTAAAAAGGGACTTATCAAAATTTATAATGAAAACAAAGATGGTCCTCGTCCACACTATAATAGCGACAAACCAAAATTTTGGAACAAAAACTAGAATGTTGTCAATGACGGGATAGTGGATGCAAGAATAGTGAAAATTGTACAACTTGTGGTTAGGTTTATAGGACAAAATCCCCCTCCTAACAACAACACCATCAATAATCAACAAAATCAAGGTCACAATACACAACAAGAGGAACCAAAACAAAAGAAACAAAAATACAAGCCAAAACACACATATACACCCTTAGGGGAACCTATCAAATCAATCTTATGCCAATTAATATCCTCCAATCTTGTGACCTTACCAAAAACATCCAATTATGAGCCTCAATTCAAGCCTCCATGGTGGAAAGATCACGAATATTGTGAATTTCACCAAGAAAGAGGGTATAAAACAAGCAATTGTCATCGACTAAAAGATCTTGTTTAGGATCTTATCAATAGAGGAGAAATCAAAATTGAGGGACATGACCCAAAAACATCTAATGATGGTCACTTAATGTTCAAGAATCCGCTTCCATCACATGATCAAAGGGGTCCTTCCACCTAGGGGAGAAACACAGATACCACAACCAATTACACACAAGCCGCATACAATTATACTGTGAATCACCTTTATGATGCAGATGAACAAGTTGCAACTCTTACCATAAAAGATCAAAATCCTACATGCAACGTTGTTACGCATCGTAGAAATATTACTATTCGAGTGGCACCACAAGGAATGACACCCCTCCCTAAACAATATAATCTTGTAGAGCAACTGGATAAGATGCCAACCCTCATCTCCATATTAGAGATTTTACACTTATCCCCCTCACATAAAACAATCTTGGACCAAGATCTCCATGAAGCATCTATCCCCACTAACCTCAAGACAGATCAGTTTCAAGCTACGGTTGGTAGTCTAAAGTCATCACCATGTCTCACTTTTACTAAAAGTGACAACATATCCTTCCAACAACCCCATAATGCCTCCCTCCATATTGAAGGTTTCTTAAACCAACATAGAATCAAGTGAGTCTTGATTGACAATGTAGCCAACGTAAACATATGCACCTTCTAGTCAACATTGGGTTATGTAGCAGAATCAGTGGATGTCAGTAAGAAGATAAACATCAAAGCATATGATGATGCAGAAAGTTCTTCCAGAGGAGCTGTTACATTACCCATCAGGGTTGGGCCAATGGTGAAGCATATAGTTTGCCAAGTTCTAGACCTTCCTCTTAAATATAATCTCTTGTTAGGCAGACCTTGGATACATACCATGTCAGTCATCCCATCTACTTATCACCAATGTATCAAGTTTCCACATAATGGGGTAGAAATTACAATCCTCGGTGATGCTAATCCATTTGCATATTGTAATAATATTCACCATCAACTAGAAATCACCGTACCAAACAATAGGGAAGCTATCCATTCCTCATCATATGTTAATCCAACTACTCTTTCTAGCTTAACAACCCCTACATCAAAATAGGAGAAATTAAAAATGAAAATGGCTAAGGAAGTTCCCGATGAATATAATCTTAGCCAGCTCTTTTGTGTTGGGTAGTTACTCACATCCCCTAAGACTCATGGCAAACCCCAAGGTTTAATTCAAACACCATTGGCCAAAAGAACTTGCACTTTGGCACAATTCACCCTTGGTAAAAGTCAAGAGGAGGAAACCATGGATGAAGACCTGGCAGAATGGATCTACACAGACCCTCTCAACAAAGAAAGCATGAAGGCTAAGCTCCCCACTAACAAATATGGCAAAGACTTCACTATAATGCAAAGAATGGGCTATGATGGCCATAGTGCTTTGGGACCTTGCAAGCAAGGACAACAAGAGCCCTTACAACCTAAGTTGAAACCAAGAGATAAAACCGGAGTAGGTTTTCAAAGAGAATATGTTCCTAAGCTTCGATTCAAAGGAAAACCCAACAAATCTATGTATCAACCAATTACTCCAAGGATGTAATCCTTGACTATATCTTCAGCACCAAAAACCCCATCAACAACACCAGCATCACCAACAACCCCACCTCCAATAGTACATAAACCAGTAACTAATGCCCTATTCAATTCAAAAGACATCCCAGCTTGGTACAGTAATCAGATTCTAGAGAGTGATTTTGAGATAGACTCACATGAGTGGGAATGGAATTCAGTGCATTTAAATACTTCAAACAGGGAAGAAACATCACCTCCACCACCTCGTAAGGATATACCAGTGTATGGAGAAGCATAGATTAAATTTTTTTGGGTTCTTGAGCTAGAAGATACTTCCACAAGCCCTACATCAAATCCTGCGCCTGAATCTGACAAGGAGAGTACCATCGATGAACTTCAAGCCTCCATATTAACCCTCACTAATGCCTCCTACAAACTCAACTTAATTGATGAAGTAATGCCTATCATTCATCCCGAACTCATTGAATGAAACCAGCCAAATCCCTGAAGCCTTGACCATTTACAAAATGATGAGGCACTCATAAAATTTCTAGAATTAGGGGATAACATACCAAGCGGGGATCATAAATTTGGGCTTGCCATTGAACTTAACAATACAGCATGCTTTAGGGAAGATGCCAAACCTTTTAGCTGCAAAAATATTATAATAAAGCATGGATCTTCTGGTGAAAACCACACGGTGGCACTTTATGATCCCAAAAGATTAAAAACAAAGAGCGTATCCAAAGGTGAAAACCTCTCCAAGGCGCCTGAGGATGAAAGTTTTGACATCCTCCCCTTTAGTACGAATTAGGAGAGATCAACCATCCTAATAGAAGAAACAAAAGAATTCAATGTGGCGACCCCTGAGACTCCTCACAAAATACATTTGGCATCTCTATTAACTCTTGAAGAAGAGCCAAAATTTGTGGAATTCTTTCAAAAGCGCCAAATCAACTTTGCATGGTCTTATGCAGACATGCCCGACTTAGATCCAAATTTGGTCATGCATCACTTAACTGTAGCAGAAGGAGCTAAACCTGTGAAATAAAATCTCAGAAAGATGCATCCACAAATTTCCATTCGTGTCAAGGTTGAACTTAAAAAACTCTTGGATGCTGGTTTCATCAGACCAATTGATTATGCAGAGTGGATCTCCAATATTGTACTTGTTGGTAAACCTAATAGGGGCATCTGTTTTTGTATGGATTTTATAGATTTAAACAAAGCATGTCCTAAAGATGACTTTCCCTTACCAAACATCTACATGATTTCTGATCTAACAATAGGTCATGCAATGCTTTCTCTTATGGATGGCATTTCAGGATACAACCAGATTAAAATTGCTCTAGAGGATCAAGACAAAAATGCTTTCACATGTCCATGGGGAACATACTGTTGGAATGTAATGTCATTTGGTCTAAAGAATGTAGGGGAAACATATCAAAGAGCCATGACTACCATCTTCCATGACATGATGCACACAATAATGGAAGATTATGTGGATGATTTACTAGCTAAATCATTAACAAGAGAGGGTCATCTTGCAATACTGGATAAAATATTCAATAGATTGGAACAATGCCACGTCCAACTCAATTCAAAGAAATGTGTCTTTGGAGTAAATTTTGGGAAGCTCTTAGGATACATTGTCTCAAGTAAAGACATTAAGGTAGATCCTCTGAAAGTTAAGGCGATCATGGAAATGCCACCTCCAAAGAATATCAATCAGTTGAGGACATTACAAGGGCGGCTACAATCCATTCAGTGGTTCATTGCACAATTGGCTGATAAATGTCATCCCTTCACCCATCTATTACCTAAAAATATCCACTTTCAATGGGATGGAAAATGCCAACAAGCATTCTAAATGCTTAAAGACTACCTAATGAATACACCATTGTTTATTCCACCGGATCCAAGCACACCTCTATTATTATACATTTCAGCTACAACCATTACATTAGGAGTATTGCTTGCACAACATAATGCAGAAGGAAAAAAATGTGTTGTCTACTACATCTCTCGAACACTGGTAGGCTATGAACTCAATTATAGCTTATCTTGGCAGCCACCAAATTAAGGCACTACATGTTAACACACAAAGTACAACTTATTGCCAAGATAGATCCACTCAAGTACCTACTCAACAACGCACCATTGACAAGCCGCTTGGCCAAATGGGTTATGATTCTGAGTGAATTTGATATTGAGTATGTGGACCACAAAGCTATCAAGAGATAGATTATTGCAGATCAGTTGGTTGATGCATCACTCAAAGGCAACCATCCTCTTATTTATAACTTTCTAGATGAAGAAATTTTCATGACCACAGCTACACAACCCTAGAAGCTATATTTTGATGGCTCATACACCAGACATGGCTTAGGGGTAGGTATTCTTTTTATCACACCTCAAGGTGACAGTATCCTGAAGTCCTACAAACTCACTTTCCCATGCACAAATAATATAGTAGAATATGAGGCCTTGATCAAAAGACTCAGATTGTCCATGCAATGGAATCTAAAAAAGCTACAAGTATATGGAGATTCCTAGTTGGTCATCCAACAAGTCATCGATGAATACAAAACAAAGGATGATAATCTCATGTCGTACAAAAGGATGGTGGATAGTTTCAAATAATTATTTACAACTATCACATTTGAGAAAGTACCAAGAGATCAGAATCGAGCTGCCGATGCAATGGCTACAATTGCATCTCTCCTGGATCTTCCACAAAATTCGAAACACTATGAGTTCTTGGTAGAACAAATTTGGATCCTCGCTTATAATATCCATGAATCTGAAATGATATGTCACCTTATCGGTTCTGACTCCCCATGGTATGTTGAGTTTTTCATTTACTTACGTGACCATACACTTCCCCCTAACCAATCAAACAACCAACGAAAAACCTTTATCCACCAAACCGCTAAATACACCATCATTGCCGAAACCCTATACAGATGAAGTCTTGATGGTACTCTCCTTCAATTTTTGGAACAAGATGAGATAACAAAAGCCTTGGAAGAGGTACATGAAGGGATTTGTGGGGCTCACTCAAGTGGTGCTTCACTAAAAAAGAAAATCATGCGAGCCGGATACTATTGGCCCTCCATGGAAAAAGACTCCTACTACTTTGTCAGAAAGTGAAAGAAGTGCCAAGTTCACAGAGATCTAATACATACCCCAACATAGGATTTACAACCTATCACAACACCATAGCCCTTTTGTCAATGGGGACTTGACCTTGTGGGTAAAATCCATCCATCTTCATCCAGCGGTCATTAATTTATCATTACCACCACATAGTACTTCACCAAGTGGATCGAAGCCATTCCACTCACCCAAGTCACCGGCAAGCAGATCGCCTCATTTGTCCTCAAGTACATCATTTGCTGGTATGGTGTACCCATGTCCATCATCACAGATAACAGGCTCCCTTTCAAAAATCAACACGTCCGTGAACTCTGTGAGAAGTTTCATATCCAACACCGTTTTTCCACCCCATATTACCCACAAGGCAATCGTCAAGCAAAAGCATCCAATAAGAATATATTGAGGATCCTCAAAAAGATGGTTAATGATGTTGGTCGTGATTGGCACATTCGTTTGAATCTAGCACTATGGGCATATCGGACTAGCATTCGAACCCCTACAGGCGCAACCCCCTGCTCACTGGTTTATGGAGTAGAAGCCATCTTGCCTATTGAGGTTGAATTACCATCTCTATGGGTCTCCTTGCACAATCTAATAAATGATGAAGAATACAGAGTATCACTTCTTCAGGACTTGGAACTACTTGATGAAAAGAGACAAATTGCCTACAACCACCTAAAAGCCTATCAACAGCACATGAGCAGAAGCTACAATCATAGGGTCAAACCTCGCACATTTGAAGTAGGAGATCTTGTTCTTAGGGAGAATCCTTGCAATCAACCAAACAGAGAACATTGGGCAAATTTAAATCCAATTGGCTGGGTCCATATGTCATCACTGTCGTCTTCAGGTCTGGGGCATATCAGTTAGCAACTTTAGAAGGAGAACCACTAGAAAATCTGGTCAACGACATGCATCTCAAAAGGTTTCATACATAAGCTGTGCAAAGCATCAGGCTCATCCAATATCAGAAAATACCAAAAACATTCAGAAAACAGTCCTAAACAAAATACAAAAATACAAAATCAAGAAAATAGTAAAGAAAAATCATTCATCCAAATGGTGAAAACCACTTTGGTGGCACCTTGGGTAAGTACAGTGGTGAAAAATTGGTAAACAGATGTCATCCGTAAAGGCTATGGCTCCATTGTTTTTCAGACTTGTTGCGATCACATCCATTGCATCCATTCATCCATCATTTATACCATGACTTGTTATTGCAATTAGGGTTATTACTTCATGTGTCTTCCATCACGCTTTCATAGCAACATCTAACTAGGGGCAATGCTCTTAACCTACTGATTGGAGTGGCTTCTCCATGCTTGTGATTGATTTAGTTTCTCATTCAAAAATGTCTTGAAATAATACCAAAAACATTCATAAAAATGTCCTAAATAAAATACCAAAAACATTTACAACATTCAAAAAATCCAAAAACATGACAAAATCAATCAAAAACATTGTAAAGTATATTATTCCTTGTACATACACATCACAAAAGACACAAAACAACATATTGAGCTACTCAAACGATGACCACTTATCAAATCAACCAACCAATCAAAACATCTACACACGACCGTATTCACAAGGATGCATCCTTCCCCATAAACAAGAAATGGTAACATTTTATTTGACAAGAAAATTATGTTTGGCTGATAAGAACTTGGTCGATTTTTAATTTATTTATATCAGGTTCCTACGCTACTCCAGGATATCCACAAGTGATTAGAGTAGTCAGGATGGTTCCTGATATCTTTTTCTTTGTTTTCTATCTGCAGATTGTTCCAATGAAGTTTTGGGGCATATACTAATGGTGTCTATGTGGAAAGTTCACTAAGCTACACAATCCTATGCAAAAATACAGTCATGGATCAATATGGCTTACTGACTACAGCGTATACCTCGACCATTTGTACATGAACCAGAATGGATGGGAACTTTCCTTGTCTGCTCAACCTTGGTTTCTGCTATCTCGACCAAGATCGATACTACCATGCTCGATGATGAAAATTAAGCACTATTAATAATCCATGGATGGCCATTTTATCTCATCTGTATATATTGCATTCTGTTGCATTCCATCCATCCATAATTCCATATTGATGCATATCATTCATATATAGTCATGACAATGGATACTCTCTATTTTTCTCCTCTTACATAGGAATGCATCCTAGGTCCTCCATACCTTCTATCTAACATTAAATCCACCCCTCACCCCCCCCATCTCAATCATTAGCATCACATACCCTACATCGTGTCCCATCAAACCCTATCAAGCCAAGTTCATCATCCTCCATCTCTAACAAGAGGGGTTGTGTTTCCCATCCTAGGTCATCCTATAAGAAAAGCAATTTACTCTATCTACACAAGTACATCGACTCACGCACACCTAGACTATCAGCATATACTTTTTGATCAAGTATCTTTAGGTCTCAACAGGTAATCAATTATGGAAATCCTAGACTACAACATGCATTTACGTCAATTACCTAGTCTCAATGGTATCCTAAGTCTAGCAAACACCACAAACAACCTCAAACACAAACACTATCAATTGACAACCAATCAAACACAATCAAAACAGACAATTACATCAATTGTCTAAGTCTCAACAAGTATTTTTCTTCAGATACCTTGACTTCATCGGGCAATTACATTAATTGTCTAAGTCTCATCAGGTCACTTTGATTCACTTACTCAGACTTTATCCTATCCAAGCGAACAACTGACATCAACTGTCACACTTTGACTCGCATTCAACCGATTGCACCAGATTGTCCAACCAATTTTGATCATTTGTACAGTATCAATCAAAAGCACAAACCCTACATTTGCATCGTGAGCCCCACATACTTTCGAGCCTCTCATTTCTCTGTATTCACTCGGTCTTCTCCCATTCTTTCACCATTATTTCTAATTTCTTCTATTCTACCTCCCCACAACTTCTTTCTCTTTTTCAAGAGATCGCTTGATTTTTCAAAAAAATTCGACCCATCTCTCGAGGGGGCATACCACCCACTAACTTAACATTTTTGGGGCATATTTCTCATACCTATCTTTCTTTCTTTGAAACGACACGATAAACCGCACCGTCTCAAAGAGGGGCAAATGTAGACACATAAATTTGTCCACTAAATCAAATAAATATTTAATATTTATTTGATACACTAATATTCCTCTATTAATTAAATTCACATTTAACTAATTCATTCAATCCCCATTCTGCTATTTTAATTAAATAAATTACCTAAATTTATTTAAATTTATATAAATTAAAAATCCCTAATCTATAACCCAGTTATTAAATAAATCTAATTTATTTAATTTCCCTCACTCCTCTCATTTAAATAAATCAACATTTATGTAAAAACATAAATCAAATTCCCCTTTTAAATAAATCAATATTTATTTAAAATCCCATCCCACTTGCATTTTCCTACAAATGCAAGTTGCAACCAACAATTAAAATAAATCAATTTTATTTTAATTAAATCATATTTTCTCTCACCCACTTGCAAAATCCTACATCTCCCACTTGCCTCCTGAACCCCTTCTAGATTCTTCTAATCACTTCCAATTTAGCCTAATTCATTTCCTAATTATTGTCACATTCCCAAACAAAGGTCACTTCTCCAAAATGCCTCAAAGTCTTTGAAATGTATTAAAGGCTTTTATTCTCCAACAAGTTAACCCCAAAGTCTTTTAAATCCTCTATGGCTCTTACATAACCATTAATGGTTAATCCAACTTACCCACATGGTTAGAGACTTTCCCTCTAACCCAAACCTCATTTAACTCATAGGTCTCTTCAAGCATTTATTGCTTTGACCATGGTTATCCCCATTAACTCTTGCACAAGAGTTTATCCATTGGATAAAGTCATTACCCTTGGATAAAAGCTTTATCCACTAACTCAAGCCTAACCAAACCCTCCTAGGGTAACCTTCATGTCATCTCAAGCATTTAATGCTTCTCCCCTCTCCTCTCAAGCCATCTCATGTTGACACTTGTCATCATGGGATTGGGTTGAAATCCATCACATGGATTGATTAACTTTCAATCCTGGCCCTTATTAAGATTATTCAATCTTGACCATCCATTTCCCTATTTCCCCTATAAATAGAGCTCTCATTCTTCATTTTCAGAATCAAGTCTTTTGTGCATCAAACTTATAGTCATTTTGCAGAGTATTAGGAATCATTTGCATTGTTATTATACTAAGATTCACATAGGTATTAATTAGGATATTTCTCATAGCAAATCATTTACACTTGCATAAGCATTTGTTTTCATTTTTACAGCCATCTTGAATCTTCATATGACATCCATCGATAGTGCTAAAAGTTGAGAACTACACTCATTGGGACTTGGAGAGGAGAGGAACAAGGGAGAAACATCTATGAGCATCCTTGGGAGCATCTTGGGGGGTCTTCTTTCCCTTTTTTGTTTGTGTTTGCTCTTAATTGTTTGATTTATATCTCTCTTGGTATGCATCTTAAGGTTTTTGAGTTCATTTTAGTTTTGGTTGGAACTAATCTACTAACATTTGAACTTGTGTTTTGTGCCTTGTGCCCCTTTTGCCTTGCATCAGTACCGATTAGAATTTATGACATTACACCATTGGAGGATGATGCATACCTGGTTTGAGTAGGAAGAGCAGAAGACTTCCTAAAATTCCTTTTGTTTAAGACCATAGTAAGTTCATCTTGATTTAAATCATTTTTTATCTTTTCCATTTCTTTACCACATTTATTCGACCTGCTCGTGAACTTCCTCTTGGTACTTGTCTCACTCTTGTTTATTGCTCTAGGTACATTTTCTAATGTTCAACTTTCCTCTATTTGATTAAGATCCTCTTCAACCATCTTTATCCTTTTAACTTCTGGAGCATTCTTTTCTTTTGGAGCAACAAGAATAACCTCATTCTTAGGTTCAAGTGTAGTCTCAATCTGATTCTATTCTCCACAAACTTGCACTAGAAAATTGTTGCTTCCATTGTTATCCTTCACAAAGTAGACATTTACATCGGTTCTCATACCTTCTACAACTAATCTCTTGATATCTTGATTTCTAATCACACATCCAAACTCTTAAATATGACTTAAATACCTTTATTGCACATCTGGCTTACACTCAACAAATTATGTCTCAAACCTTTGACATAGTAAACATCATTAGTCTTATGTTTTCCATGAATTGTAATGCTTACTTTCCACAAATAGGTACAACTTCTTGTATTGCAAATTTCATTGATCCGCCATCATACTTCGCAAGATTAAAAACCTTTCCTTTATCTCTTGTCATGTGATTTGAGCATCTGGAGTCAATAATCTAAGCCTTTGGTTCCACTTTAGCATGCAAAGCAATTTTTCCTTTTACACGGTTTCCACCGTTCTTCATATTTTTTTGGTCTTTTGGACCTTCCTTTATCCTTCTCCTTTATAGCCAAGAACAAGAATTCTTCATTTGAATCATCACCACTTTCATCTTCAGATAAGTGCATCTCTAGTGAACAAAAGCCTCTTTTTCCTTTATCTTTGTCATTTGTCTTCTTATTTTTATCACTACTTTTGTGTCTATCCTTCCTTTCATCATCATTAGAACATGTAATATTTCTTATACATACATCTAGAAGCATAACGACCAATTCTACCATAATTAAATTATTTTAGAGGTAACTTACCGTTGTACTTTCTAGTTCCTCTTTTCAATCTTCTTACAATGTTTCCTTCAATCTCATCCAACTCTTCACTTGCTTCTGATTCATCTTCAGGCTTCTTTGAAATATGAATGTCACTTCTCTCCTTTCTGGTTTGATATCATCCATTTAAACAATCTCAAAAGTAGATAGTTAGCCAAGAAATTGGTTTAGCATGTGCTTATCCAGAACATGACTTTCCTCAATTGATAGAAAACCTTTTGTGCATGTAGGGTTTAGGCAATGTCAACAACACTTTTGTCACAACATTACTTTCTTCTATTTTTCCACTAGTACCTTTGATAGAATTTAGAACTTCATTTATCCTGTTTATATAGCCTTCAATTAGCTCATCATCAAACATCCTTAGGTTCTCAAATTTGTTCCTCGAATTTGTCAATTTAGCTTTCTTTAACTTCATATCACTTTCATATACACTTCTTAGCTTGTACCAAATTTCTTTAGCAGTCTTCAATCCCAATACTTTGAAAACACTGCATCACTAAACCAATTGACAATAGCAACCTTAGCCTTTTTATTATTCTCAAAATCTGTTATCTCATCCAACGTCTGTGGAGGACCATTTTATGGAGTACTATAACTAATCTTGATAATTTTCCATACTCTATTCGTTGGAGACTCCAATTAAAATTCCATTCTCTCTTTCCAATAAGAGTAATTTGTACCTTCAAATTTTGGTGCTTTGGAATTCAAATCTTGTGCCATTTCGGATCCCCCTAAAGAAATTAAGCTTCTCGAGAAGGAACCATGATTTGATACGAATTGTTGAAAACACAACATGACTAAGAGGGGGGGTAAATTAGTCTAGATCTCTAACAAAAATTTACTTATCATCTATTAAACTTCGAACCACAACTAAAATATTAGCTTAATGAAATCATGAAAGCACAAAATAAAATCAACTCATGAACCCTGGATTTACATGGAAAAACCAAGAAGGGAAAAACCACAGTGAGAATCAAACTCACAATATAGATATAAATATTTACAATTATTAGGCCATAGGCCAAGGAGCTCACTACTCTGCACTTGCTAGCTAAGGTACACAACCTTAGGGCAATATACAAAGGACTTGTGCAATTGAAACTCACTGCTTTAATGAAAGATATAAAGAGATACCAAGAGAAACACACTATCTTCCAACAAGAATAAATGAAATAAAAATGAATAGGATCTCTTGATCATGAAATTGACCTTGAAACTTTGTTTCAAGTGTCCAATATCATGGAAAATACATCTGACCTCAAACTTTATTATCAAACACTATCAAAGATCTTCTCAACTATCTTTCGCACGTGCCTTTCCATCAAAATTATTTCCATATCATTCACATCCATGTCACATCATTTCAAACACACCCTACTCTTCTATATACCAAAACACATAAATATACTCATCCTTATATACAAATATATTCATTAAAACTCTCAACTAGGTCAACCCAAAATAAAGTATATAAACTTACTTAAACTAGTCCATTTGGACCAATAATATCCAATGCGGTCCACTCCAGGAGAAAAAAGGGGACAAAAAATTAGCACCACACATCCTTCTAAATTGATTCCAATGAGTTTCATACCTAACATATCTTCCAAAGCTGGTTCCAAATGAAATATGTGATAAACAACAAAACTTAGCAACTAGTCAGCCCAAAACCATCTTCCAATTCAAATTACCTAATGTGGATCTCCACACACTATGGTGAGACCTAAAACAATATTATAACTCAACCTCCAATGCATATTTGAACCAGAAAAAGCATGATCAAAACAAGATAATCCATTTGGGCACACTGAGACCCAACACAACTGACCATACCAAGCACAAACCAACATAACTCACTTGTGAAACAAAAACAACACCAAAGATTCAAATATGAATACTGCATGAACCAAATAAGCATGTCCTCGAAACTAAAACACTTGAATTCACATATCCATAATCCACCAAGCGAATTCCAGACCAGTCTGACAGACACTCACTGTTAGAGAACAACAATAACTAATCTCATCATCTGAGAAACCAAAGGACCTACAAACTTAATAGTACACCATTCATAGAACATTAACATTATATCCAAGTCCACACACCATACTCTTCATAATCTGGAACAAAGCATTCTTCCACTGGGGCATTAAATACTCTTTCCTGCATATTGAAACTTATGCTACACTGATCTTCCAAAAACTCCTCCTGCATGCACAACATCTTCACTATGAAATATGCCAACATATGAACACTAAAAACCATATCAAATATACTACTGAACATCTTCTACAACTTTATATAACTTACCGTAACATCAATGACAACACAACCTCAACTAAGATACCAATGAAACTTAACAACAACACCAAGAAACACATATTGACATCATAAAACTTTGATCATCTTCCACAATAAAATTCAATTGAGGCACCGATCAAACTCAACAACAACACCAATTTTGAGACCCTTAATCAACAATACAAAATAGAGAAACCTTCATGTACTTGCATGACAACATAGTAACAACTCACCTATCACCAATTGTCGCCAATAGTAGTTTGCACAACACAAGACTATATCTGAACCAGATAACATCTAGAACAACAAGTTAGACATCCATGACAACATACAATACTATATTCAAACCAAACCACATCTAGACCAACAAGTTTGACATCAATGACAACATAAATCATAGTTTCAACATACCTTTCTTAATAGGTTTTTGTTGAATACCTAACAAAAGAGATCCTTTCTTTTTCATTTTATTTTTATTCTCTATATCTAAAATAATTTCTAAAATGTTATTATCCTCCTTTAAATCCTTTTGATTGAAGTTCCCTTGAACCAAAATCTCTCCAACTTGTAGTGTATCCATAGCTTATTTATCCCTAGGATCTGTCTCAATGAATTCAAGATCAAATTTCATACCATCTAAACAAGTATCTTTCAATGTAGGAGGAATGAAAGAATCCATTAGGAACAAAATGTTACCCGAGTCCAACACATGCACCTCTTGATTAGTCTTGGAATTGCCATGATCTATTGCAAATCCTTCTTCAAAATTTTCTAGAACATTGAATTGATTACTAGAATTTGTTATTAATCAAGGGTTGATCGATCTTATTCCTAAAGATAAGGACAAGGACACTATGAATGGTTGGAATCTTATAAACTTGTTTAGTATATCATATAAAATCATTGCCACAAATCTATGCATGAAATAAAAAATCACCCAAGAGATGGTGTAGCCAAAATAGATAGGTTTCTTAGGTGCTAGATTTATCTTAGACAACCTCATGTTAGCTTGAGAGAATATTGGCCCAAACTACCCAAGTTGATCTCATTGTCAAGATTGATTTTGATCAAGCCTATAATTGTATTGTAGTGTTGTAAATTGTACACCCTTGCTAGGGTGGTATAATTTCACACTTAGGTTAGTACCCGCCTTAGTGTGTCTTGCATCTTGCATTTCTTATTTCCCTTTAAGCATTTAATTAATTAATTTAATTAAATCTAAAGTCATATTTCATCACTCCCCACATTATAAAATTGGGCCCTTTACCCTAAGTGTGCCCCTTTTTATTTTATTCCTCCAATAAATCATTTAATCATAAACCCTAATTATGTCCTATTTCGACCTTTAAGGCCCAATTTCGCATATCAAAATACCTCAAAATCAGCTGTAACTTTGGGATTTTCTCTAATATCATCATATCTAATGGCCCTGAAAATTTGGTGAAAAGTTGGTTGGACCGTGGCAGGAGTGCACATGGTCCCTCAACTTTTTTCCTGAAATTTCAGGAGCAGAGTTCTATGATATTATAATGCTTAACCCCAAAATATTGGTAGGAAATTCAATTCCTAGGTCAGCCTAAAGCCGGAATTAAGTCAAAATTAAGATCTAGGGTTTCATACATAAGAGATATCTTTCTTCATTTGAAGGCAGCTAAGATTGATTGGATCTAAGAATCTAAGAGCAGGTTTTTGGAGCACAAGGAGCCTTCTATGTAGTGAAAGAGAAGCCTATGTGGAGTCTTCAAAAACATTCAAAAACATTCAACAACATTTCATCAAGCATTCATCATCAATTAGGATCCTTGAAGACATTGAAGAGTAATAGGAGATCTAGTGGCAATATCTCTCCCTTGGGGATTGGTATGATTTCATGTTATTTTCATGTCTTTGTATGAGCTTCTTTACATCAATTTGCACATTTACCTTCATGCTTTATATCATTTAGCATATTGGGTTTTAAGAATTGCCATTTACATTCACATTTACATTTAGGGTTTACTCTCATGCGTAGGGTAGCTCTAGTTTCTTATCATTTAGGATCTTGCATACACACAAGATTCTAGAACACACATTTTCAGTATATTAACAACTATTTGTGGAGGTGGAAATCACCAGCACAGGGGTTTGACTAAGGAAAAACCCTATATAGCCACCCAAACCTTCCCTTTTCAGTTGCAGGTGTAGGAACAGGTATCCAGAGGCAGTTTTGGACTAAGAAAAGCCATCAACACCACCCAAATGTCTCGAAAGTGTAGAAAATTGTCAAGGACAGGGGCGTGGTACCTTGGTCCTACCTAGGACAGGGGCGTGGCACCCTAGTCCTACCTAGGACAGGGGCATGGCACCCTAGTCCTACCTAGGACAGGGGTGTGGTGCCTTGGTCCCTCCACTTTGCAGTGAAATTTGACAGGTTGCAGCTTCAGGATCTTAGATTTGCAGTTTCTCAGTTACAGGTCTCTGTCAGTCCATTAGGGATAGTGGCATGGCACCTTGGTCCTAGTCAGTTTTGTTCAATTTTTAGCATCAGGTACACATCCAAAATCCTCCCCCTTTCATTCTTTTTGTATCTCAGTTTTAGATCTGTAAGTTTGTTCAATTTCAAGTTCATTTGTGCTTCATTCTTTATCTCCTAGTCTAGTTGATCATTCAAACCCTAGTTTTTCTCATCATTTGCAACAAGAGGAATAGAAACCCTAAGAGATAATCCTTGGATCTCTCTTTCTAAAAAGAAGTAGCCAAAGTGATATATCTCCCTAGGCTCTTTCGCATTCTCAATGTGTTGGCAAAACTGGGATTAGGTCCTAATCACCCGATCTCGCTTTTCCCGCCTCCACATGTATCTAATGACCCTTCATTATTAGCATGTTGCTATGGCTAGGAATTTCCTAAATATATATTCCCAAATAAAGATAGTATTCATATATGATGATGTTTTGCTCACTATCAATGGTTCCCTCCCCCTTGCTCCCCCTTTAAAAATCCATCTATCAATGTTGCTCCCTTGATTCCTTCATATTCATCATTATGGTTGAAGCTCTTGTTACTTGTTCCAACATGTGAAGTCCTCTGAGATTATCTATGGTATATCTGATTTAGAAAATATCAAATCTCTCAATTCTCACTTTATTGATCTGATTACATGTTTATTCAAAATTTTATTAATGAAGTGACACATACAATTGGTAGTTTGAACTTTTTATATATCATCTTAGGTTTTAAGCTCCCCATGTGAGAATAAATACATTATAACATACCCTACTCTTATTTTCCATAGATCCCAAGTGAATGGGATGAAGTAAAGCATGGATCCATCACTAAATGCCTCAATATCCCCCCTATAGTGGAAACTCACTCAAATAAATATTTTTTTATTTAAAAAAGAGGAAAGCTTGTGAACGAGAAAAGCATGTTTTTGTCCATATATGGTTACATCTTAGTGGCCAACAAAATTATTTTAACAAATCATATTTATATTTCTTCTTATTTGTTACCTTAAAAAACCTACAACATCTAATTGATATAAATAATCATGAGTATCTTATGAGTATAAGTGGAACAATAAAAGGGGTTTATCTCCCATCTATTAGTTACATTACATGTAGCCAAAAGACAAATGACTTACACACATCATTAAACCTTAAAGGGTGAACTCACAATAATGGTTCCCAATTTTTTGCCACTTTTGACACTGAGATGAACATTTTTAAAATAATCTTCAACTTCCGAGAACTATAACTTTTAAACTATTAAGAATTTGAAGATAATGTAAATTAGTGATTTATAGCATTTTGTCTGTAGATTCTATATATTTTTTTGTCAATTTTTTTTTAAGGATTTTTTTTTTAAAAATTCCATCTCCCTCGAAAAGTAGTTTTTTACAACAAACTACATTTTTTAAGAGTGACGTGCCTCCTGAAACGCATAACTTTTTTTTATATATGATAAAAAACTCAATTCTTTTGAATTTTGGTTTGTAACATCAATATCCAGGGCTTACAGTTGGTTTGATAGTGATATGTTGAATATTTTTCATTTTATTAAGTTTTGGAGTCCGACTAGTCATAATTTAGACATAGGTTTAAGTTTGAACACATAACTTGTTCTATATATATCGAAATTAAATTTTATTTTTTTTGTTAGAAAGAAGACATCAATACCTGGGGCATAGATATTTTTCAGAATTTTTTTGAATTAGTTTCCTATTTTTCCCAATGCATTGAACATAGAAATTCATGTTTCGTGAAAAACCAATATTTCATAAAATTAAAAAAACAAGAACATAATAGATTCATAATGTAATAAAATTATACTCGTTGGAAAGCTTTCTCCCAGCACTACCATCTTATATTTTTGGGTTATCAAGATTATTTCATTTGTCCCTTGAACTAGAGGTCCGAAGGCAAAAATTTCTCAGAACTCTGAAAAATTTGGGGAGAGACCTCTAACAAGCGGGTTCGAACGAACACTGGTTCGAGCGAAGGGGGCTCTGATCGAACTCTAAGGGGTTCGATTAGATCCCCCTTTGCTTGACCCCCCCAGGCAAATTATAACGTGTACATTCATGTAACGGTTGGGTTCGAATAAACCCGACCTTTTGTAACTGTCGGCATTCGTTCGAACCCTGGCTGACCCAAAAAAAATAAAAATTTACATTTTAGTAGAGTCGTATAAATATACATAATTTTTTTCATTTTTTTACACACGAATGATTAAAAAAATTCACATTTTTGGATTAAAAAAGACATTTGAAAATTATTTTGAGGGCAATAATTTGAAGATATTTGAAGGTTATTTTAAAAGCATGGGGAACAAGAAGAGAAGGCGAAATAAGACTTCAAGGAATTATTCTCCTGAAACGGAACAAAGATATCGAGAACAAAGAGGGCAAAGATATCATGATGCAAGTATGTATTTTTATTTTTATTTCTATTTAATTTTATATGTATTACATACCAAAAATTGTGTTTATTTGTTAGTATTAGTTAAATATTTTTTATCTAATATTTTTATTGAAAATTATTTTAAATAATATTAATTAAATTAATTTAATTTAATCTATATAATACTTCTATCTTAATTAATTCTAAATGATGTTATTTTTATTGAATTAATTGGAAATAGTAGGATTAAAAATAATCTTGTTTTAATTAAAATTAATTATGCTTTAATTTGAGTCCAAGGGGTTGAGCCTAACTGGCTAAAACACTGGGTTCTCACTATGGAGACCCAAGTTCAATTCCCAATAGGGACATCTGAAGTGGAATTCTAAGCTTTGACTCTTGGCCTTCCATAGGATGGGGAAGGTCTTGGGGTCAATCTAAATAATAATTCAAAGATATGTAATGGGGATGGGTCCCCTAGTGTGTCCCCACTAGTTCATAGCTCCAGTCAAAAGCTATTTAGGCTTTGACCAATTAACAATAAAAAAAAATATAAAAAAATAATCCTTTAATTTGAAATAATATGTGTATTTGCAAATTTCAAATTTCATTAACTTGCTTGTTGTGTAATTGACATTTTCTCCCCCCCCCCCCACTCCCCCCTTAAGTCCATTTATAATAGATCATGGTTTTAATTTAAAATTTAGATCTTTACAACCCCTCTCTTTCCCATTTATTATTTATAATTTATAATTTAATTTAGATAGTCCATAAATATATAATTTAATCTAGATTTTGAAACCATGTGTCTTTATAGTTTAGAAAACACTTCAATTGGTGCTCTAAAATTAACAAACTTGTCTTTTATGTTTTCAACAATAGGCTCTTTTCGTTTTATCCTTAGAAAGGGGCCTACCTCCCGAGGAGCCCTTAAGGCTCGGTGAGAGGGAATGACCCAAAGTGGTAACAAGCTAAAGCCAAGCTCTTCCAAGCCATTATAAATAAATGTGTTTGTGATGAAAGTTGCAAGCAACGGGTGTTACATGCTGCTATAACGACGTTATGACTCCCCATAAACCCTATAGAGCGCAACCTCTATAGGCTAGGAAGCCTTCCATTTAACGGAGCATGACACACTACTGATTATAGCCACCCAAACGGATTACCTTACTAGACACCTTTTGTGTTAGAAGCCAAAAACCTTCTAGTTGTTGGTGCAGGAGGTCGGACCTCTGAAGCAGCTCACATTCTTACGGTTCTTAGTAGTGATACAAAGTTTGTCATGGGGAGTTGGGGACTGGTGCTTGGCTGCCCCGGAGAAGTGAGTGTCGTGGAGGGGAGCTAGTGGGGTCAAGCACCTAAGTATCCACTACGAATTGCGTAGCTCAGGGTAACCCCCCAGGTGAGATTCAACAACTACTGTCTCGTCCAGCCCTAGGATTTGTGCTTGCATTATCAAAACAATCAAACACTTTGAAACAAACAAACATTGTGTCTTGTTTGTTTTCAAGTGTATGCAAAAATATTTTACATTATACTTGAGTCCCCTTAAAACCTATATTATGTGATACTAGGACCTATTATGTGATATTAAGACCTATTATCTACGATAATACCTATCTTAAATATGACATAATAGGTCTTACTGTGACTTAATAACATGATCACGCATCCAAAAACATTTCACATTATATACTTGATTATGGACCTTAAGACCTATATTTATGATATATTAGGGCCTATTATGTACATGTGATAAATTAATGACCTATTATCGCATAATTTAGGTCCTAATATCACATACATAATAGGTCCTAATATTTGCATAATATAGATCTTAAGGGGAGTCAAGTATAATGTGAAATATTTTTGCATATGTGGTCATGTATTAAGTCATAAAATTAATAAGACCTATTATGTCATAATTTTGGTTCTGACTTATCATATTTAAGACCTACTTAATTTCATGTGATAGGTCCTTTAATATCACATAATATATCTGTCTTAAGGGGAGTCAAGTATATTAATGTAAAATATTTTTGCATACGTGGTCATATTAAGTAATAATAAGGCCTATTATGTGATATTAGGACTTATTATGTGATTATAGGTCTTCAATGTGACATAAATTTAGAACCTATTATGTCATAATAGGTTCTATTTATATGACTTGACGTATGCAAAAACATTTCACATTATACTCAAGAGTCCCCTTAAGACCTATATTATGCAAATCATATTAGGACCTATTACATGTGATATTAGGAGGTCTATTATGCAATAATAGGTCTTAAATGTGACATAATAGTCCACCTTTTATGACATAATTTTTAGGTCTTACTAAATGTCTTGAAAAT
Source organism: Cryptomeria japonica (assembly GCF_030272615.1). Lineage (NCBI taxonomy): Eukaryota > Viridiplantae > Streptophyta > Pinopsida > Cupressales > Cupressaceae > Cryptomeria > Cryptomeria japonica. The sequence continues at coordinate 723,262,518 of NC_081408.1, forward strand.
ATGGTTTCAAATTAAACTTGGATTTTCATTGTATTAAAAATATTCTTTTTCATCTTAAATTATGTGTAGAACGGGCTCGAGAAGAAGGGAGTTCTAAAGCCGGAGTCGAGGCAAATGAACTTGTTGAAGAACACAATATAGTTGATGAACATAGGGAGGAGCTTGCCCAAGTTGAACCAATGGTGGTTGAAGGAGAGGGGTCGGGCTCCTTACCTCCTACCATTGGTATGGATGTGCATGTTGTGGATCTAGCTAAGCAGGTGAAGAGAAATATTTCTTATAAAAATTTAGATCATTTACTTGAAATGGATGTGGATGAGTGGAAACGTCTCAGTGAAGAACCTTGACATAATAAAAGGAGGTCAATGAATAAAAGTGCAAAAGAAATAATGTCTCATTTCTACAATCTTGATACTACACTAGAGAAAGCTCAATTGTTATCAATTGTACTTACTCGCAAAGATTTAATAGATCCACTGAAATTGTTGGGTATAGATACAACAAGTCAAAAGAGGGAAACTTCTCAGCTACAAAAATCTATTGTTGATAATGTTAAGAAAGGTTTGGTGTGGTAAAAAATCTCGAACAATAGATAAGACCATTTCAAGAAGAGTGATGTTGACATCTTTAGTAAATGAAAAATTGGCTCAAAAAAGACAAATCTCTTCACTTTCATCTGAGTTTGGTTTTAGTAGAAGGACAATATCAAAATATGTTAAAAGGAGAAAGAGTTTGGATGATACTACCTCATAAGGGAATTGCACAATTATGTGTAGAGCTCCTCGTTGAGATAGAATTGAAGATGTTGTTAGGAACTTTGTGACAAGTTTTTGGAATGATAATACTCGTCCTTCATCAAACAATATAGATGTTATCAAGCAAAGGATTGACCCTAATCATTATGATCTCCATGTAAAACATTGGTTAGACGCAACAAAACATGAATTGTATGTATTGTTTACTAAAACAAACCCTCGTATAAAGATTGGGCAAACTGGGTTTGAACAGTTAAGGCCATATTATGTGAAGGTAAACAAAGTCTTTGAAACTTGTTGTTGACATTATCACATCGAATTTGATATGTACTATTAGGTGTTTCAAAATATTAGAGAAGATAGTGATGGTTATGAAAAATCTCCTCCTAAACAAACAAGTCAATTCATAGCATCCATCTTATGTGATAAATCAGATGATAATGCAACCGGTCAAATAAATTGCATAAAAGGAATTTGTGGAACACACGGGGAGTTGGCTAAATTTCCTTTGAGAGATAAAGATACTGACATGGGGAAGATGGTAAATTGCAAGAGTTACAATTACAAAAAATTTGAAACAAAATTTGGAAAGGAATCTACAAGGTTAGATTATGTAGAAGAGGAAATACCTATTGGAACATTAATGGAAAATTTTTGTAAGTTGATAAAACCATACATATGCCATGGTTTTTTTGCCAAGTGGCAAGCAGAACAATTTAAAAGATTAAGAGACACTTTCCCACTTGGAACTATTCTATCTGTAGTGGACTTCACATAAAATTACTCTTTTGCACATCAAAAAGAGATTCAATCAGAGTATTACTTTTCAAATGAAATAACTATTATGGTGCACGTGTGTTATCGACATGCACATATGTATTTGGATGGTGTTGATAGTACATTTAAAAATCATGTCATTAAGAAAGAGTACCACTTCTATATCAGTGATGATAAGGAGCATGACACAATTTTTGTACAACATTGCTTTAAGAAATTTTTTGAATATTTGAAAGAGAGGCATAACAATAGTTAAACATTTTGTTTGGTCTGATGGATGTGCGACACAATTCAAATCTTCGAGGCCATTTTATGCACTATGAAGATATCATCAAAATGATAAAATACCACATGTTTGGATTTTTTTTGAGAGTGGTCATGGAAAGGGTGAACATGATGGTGCAGGAGCTTGTATCAAATGTGCTATAAGAAAGCATCAAATAAATTATACAAGAGATCGTATAGAAGATGCACGTGATGTTGTTGAATGGTGTAAGAAACACTTTGAGCAACCTAATTATCCTGGTGAATCATCATCGATAACATATAGACCCATTCCCTATAGAGTGTTTTGGGAGATAACCAGTATGTGTTCTCTTTTAGTGTTTTATTTAAATATTTTTTAAATTTTGTAAATGTTCCTAGTTCAAATGTTTTAATTTAACAACTTGATCTACATGTATGTTCGTGTACACATGTACATTTTGTAGATGTGGATAGAAGATCAATGGATGGATGCAAGAGCATGGAGAGGACAAGATCTTTGCATTGTGTCATGAGTACATATAATCGCCCATGGACATTGTATACTAGGGATTATTCATGTTTTTGTTCTGATTGCATTTTGGAAAACTATGTTGATTGTAAGAACCAAGAGCTTGGATATGTTAGTGAATGGAAATTGGTGCCACTAGATGTTTCTGATAGAATCTTTGAAGACATTCCTTCGATTTCTAGTGATTATGATCATATTTCAGGATTGATTAAAAAAGGTATATGACGTACACATATATTTAAATTATATATATATATATATATATATATTTCCATAAAAAATGTTGCGTACATGTAAATAAATTATATATAAGTTTTAAATCGAGTACATGATGTTTTAAATTTATTTAACTTGTTTCAAATTGCAGGAGATATTTTTACAATCATAGTAGAAGATGGAAATATAGAAGGTGTTAGTTATTATTTATTGCGTTGCACAGAAGAGAGAAAGAAGTTAACAAAATCTGAAATGAGCAATAGAATGTCCTTTCCCACAGGTTTGAACTGATTCAATCTACGTTTAAATTATTTTAAATAAATTTATTTTAAACATGCACACATCTGTACATGTTTTCATTTGTATGTACACAGCTCCCTTACGTGCAAATTTTTAATTTCTCATTTCTTATATACATGTACATGCAAGCTTAGTTGTAGTGCAAGGGACATATTTCAAACAAGTTAAAATTGTTCAACATGGGATTCATTTCACTGAATACCAAATTGACAACAAGGTATATCAGTATAGCCACTTGGTCATTGTTGTTGGCCTAATTCTTCGTATAGTTCCACGTCGCGGGCGGTCTCAAAAGTGGAGACTAGATAGTGAAGATCATGAGAAAATATTAAGTGTTATTGAAGAGTAGTCTGAACCACTTGATTTGGTATGAACTATTTAGTAAACCAAAGTACATGTGGTTCAACCCATGAATTGAATTAATACTTGAAAAACTAGAACTTAACTTGTTTTGAAACTTGGATAAATTATTATTTATGTACATTAAAGTGTTTGAATTTAATATATATATATATATATATATATATATATATATATATATATATATATATATATATATATATATATATATATATATATATATATATATATATATATATATATATATATATATATATATATATATATATATATATATATATATATATATATATGGCTTGTGTGGACCATATATTGTTTAGTTAAATGTGAAATTTTCAACTATATTAAATTAGGATGTATGAAGTTAATGTATGTATGTTAAATAATACTTACGTGCACGTATGTAAAGTAAATTGGGGCATGTGGATGAGTTGAAAATCTGTTAAGGCCCGATGTATGCACTTGATTAGGATGTATAGTCTATCTAATTCTAAATGCATGTATGCATATGTAATTTGTAAGTTGTTAAAATAATTTAGCATGTATATAAAGTAAATTAGGACATGTATTTATTTAATTAAAAATGCACGTGTAAATTTAATTAAAAATGCATATTAAATTAGAATGTATGTGTAAATTTGATATTAAATTAGGACATGTGTGTAATAATTGAAGAGTGGTATGAACCACTAAGTGATGTGTTGTGAACTATTTAGTACACCTAGAAGTACACCTAGAATTTAAATTATTGAATATGTTCATTAACTTGAGTTTGTTCATTTGATATGAACAAGTGTGATTTTTATATTGTTCATGGCTTGCATAGTGGAGTGGATATATATTGTTCATAAATTCTTTTAAATTAATGCATATCTACATATACATGTTATATGTAGTAAAATTTAAAATTTAGAATTTAATTTATAAACATATCAATCTTTTTTTAATCTATCTACATGTACACAAATTCAATCACAGATATATATAAATTTGAAAGTTTTAGAGAACATGTGCATGATCTATGTATATGAATACAAATGATGCGATATATAATCCAGGATCAAATGAACAAACTATAGATATATAAAGTATAATCTAACCATACGTGCACATGATATATATAATCCAGGATCAAACACAAACTGTATAAAGTACATAATCTAACATACATGCATGAAATATATAATCTGATCAAACACAAACTGTATAAAGTATAATCTAGTCTAAACTTCATACATGCATGAATATATAATATGAAAGTCTAAAATGTACATGTATATAAAAAGATAAACAAATGAGCTATAAAGTCCAGCAAATCAACATGCATCATGTCGGCCAGGAACAGAGCAACCATCTGAGGGAGAGTCCTGGTGAGAGTCTGGATGTCCAATAGACCCCTACCAAAGTATAATTTATTTAAATATTAAATATAGATCATCTCTAGACACATATATACATATGTGCATATTTTTAAAAATATTCAAATCCGACTAGTTAAATTTAAATTAAAATATAAATTGTAACGCACATACGTATATGTACATATATACAAAAAACCATAACTAACCTGTCCACTAACAGTCTATGTAGAATTGAAAGAATCTCTCCTACGTACACGCTCAGAGCTCAACCTAGGAGTGACATCAACTAACTATTATACATATACATATATATGTATGCATTTAAGGATTAGTCCAGGATCAATTTAAATGATACAAATTAACTTCTATTATTTATTAAATGATCTATATATAGATTTATTGTACATTACAACATATACATCTTGTAAAACTTTAAACACACATGTACATACCTGTGTATCAGGATTAGGTTGTATAGTCTGATCATGTCCCGTGATCATATCAACCACATCACTCATGCCTACATATCTCTCACTGGTTGTACATATTACTAAGGAGTGTAAGGGGATAACTAGATGACTAGGCATTGTGGATGAAGTGTTTGACTGTAATAGCATATCCATAAACTCAGTATGGCTCAAACATCACAGTTGCTCCTCAAATGAATCCAAGACCTCATTTGTGATATGGACTTGATCTACTCGTATCTCCTTCTTTGTAGCAATAGAGTGATCTGTAGGTGGGCCAATGCTTGGAGCATGCGTAGAGTGATGAGAATGTTGTGACTGCCTTGGGGTATGCATCGATGCAGTGGTAGCCTACCTATCTCTAATAATATCCTCTCTAACAACAGCCAATGGTATCCCAAGTTAAGATAAAATAAAATGGTAAGAATGTAGCAGGTCCTCAGCTAAATACTACAACATCTGTACATGTCTACCACCTCCTACTATAGCCACTACCTCATCTGGGGAGAGGATGCCAATAGTAATATACTAATCATCTGAATCTGAAGCCACCCCGTGACTAGAATATGCATGATCTGTGGATGATCTCGAACGTGGTCGGCTCATCATATATCTGCCCATCCTGTCAGATGATGTGGTTGCTGTTGTTGATGCAATCTGTCAAATCCTATCAATTACTTCTCTTTGAGAAGCAATCACAACGTGATCTGCTATGGGGGCGAGGGTTGGGACTATTGCCAGAAATCTCTCGACAACAAGGTCCTTGTGTCTAGGTGGAGCTCTATCACGCCTACGATATGCATCTCTATCAGCAATCTTGTCCCTCCCCTGTCCATAATATTCTGGAATATCAAGGTAGTTTGGTTTCATCTGACAATGAACCTCAACAAATACCTATTGTGCAAAGTATAATGGTATCTGGTCATTATTAAGATAACAAACATGTGCAGCTAAGAAGCGTGGGTAAATCAACAATGCAACCTGTGGATTGATACATCTTGTCACTTGATATCCTCTCACCTTACTCTTCTCCTGATACTGTGGAAAAAATATCTCCTTGATGGTCTCCTTCAAGACCACCCTCACCACATCAACAAAAGAATCAGGACCCCTCACCTCACTCCTCAACTGTCTATAAATATCATCTATAACCTCAAGTGAGAATGAGGTGTGAGAAACTAAGTGGTCCCTCAATGTCTGCAAACTATCAAAAATGGATTTGCATGTACTCTTGTACATGCTATCAATACGGGGGTAATCTAATATGACCCTCAACCTATGTAGCTCATGATCACTGTATTGGAAAATGGTAGCAATATCGGGCAACGGGGGATCCTGGTGTGGAGGATCTATATCATCAATATGTGGCTCCTGATCAGGAGCCTATGTAGGTGGATTCTGATCAGGAGCCTATTCAGGTGGATCCTGGGATGCCATCTATCTAGGTAGGTCATAAAGTTAAAATAAATGCGTAAGCACACACACATGAAGTGCATTTGATAGGGAGGCAGTGCAAGTGGAATGCTCAAGTGACTTATATGTTCACTAAGTATAGGACCTTACTATTTTCAAGGATTTGTTTATGTAATCAGAGTGCAAAGGTTCATATACCATCTCAAACTTCCTCTTGTTTCACCTCCCTAAGTCAAGACCTCTTGTATGCTGAAAGGCTTCAACCCCATAACCACTCTGGCTTGCTAAAACTATGTTCTTGGGGTCTGTCCCACAAAAGGTGTCAAATTCATGTGAGGACAACTTGTTTCAACTGGAATTGAAGTCTTTTGTGCTTTTCATTCACCATTCGTGTACCTGATTTGACCAAAATTCAATTTTTAGGCCTAAAAAGGCTACAAGCAATTAGCCCTCCTTTTGGGGTTTTGTGCTCACCCTGTTCAAGCGATGGACTTACAGACTGAAAGGTTTATATTTTTGGATACCCTTTTGGGAGTTCTTGAAGATTCATCAAGTTTGGGGGTCCCTAAGTCCTTCTCCATGACTGTCCCAAAAATGGGCATAAAAGGAGGGTTTTGGAAGGGTTTGTTGTCAAAAACCACATTTCAAGCTTGGGAACCTCAAAATGATTCAAATACACCTATTTCTACCTTTTTGTTGGCTAACAAGACCATAACCAAAAAGGTTTAAACCTCACAAAGTGAAGACCAAGATTTTCATGATATGCATACAAAGGAAATGCAACATTTGACAATTTTACACTTTTGCCTTCCACAAGCACTTTTTTTTGGCAAAATTCCAATTATAACAGAAGAATATGAACATAAACGACATTAGAGACAAGAAGGAATCCAATTTTCCCTGCACAAAAGGCATTAGGCAAGTACAAATGGTAAATAGTTCACTGTCAAGTAAATGGGACTGCACTTTTCCTCTTTTCACTGTTTTTCCATTTTGGACCTGCACTTTGCAATGTTAAAACACATATTTGAAGGTTTGTTTGTGCTCTATAAGAAATTATCTGTCTTCTTCATACATTAAGTCCTTCATACCTGCAATTTGAAGAGGAGAAAATCCATTTACAACTTCAACAATATGCAAAAATCAGTCATACTTGACTGTGGCAGCCTGCTGGGCGTTTTACATTTTTTTTTTTTTTGCCTAAGGAGATTATTGTTTGATCTTGGCTTTTACATTACCCAAGAGTAGGGCTTACTCCTTTATTTTACTTGTTTACAAGAAAACAAAGTATCGACAGAGGTTTTCACACCAATGAATGGTGGAGAGCAAACTAGGAAAGAAAACAACTACCAAACAGTGACTCACTGTTTTGGCTTACAATTCATGAAACTGAAACATATAACCTTCCTCTTCTAGACTTAGGAAGTCTCTTTTATTTCTCACAACACTTAGACAACACATATTTCTATTCACCAAAAGGATGCAAATGCTATGGAAGAGCAAAGCATCATACTTGTGCAAAGACCCTAGCCAAATGGCTTACTTGCCTGGGGCTCCATGGCCACAAAACACCTTGTACATGCACTCTTGAAACCAAAACTCATATTTACATAATGTAAAAATTGACCAACTGGTTCTTGAGAAGCCATGAACACTTTAAGACTCCAAGAAACCAAGTTGGTCAAGCATTCTTGCCCAAATTCCTAGACTGGGCAGTGAAACTGTGAAATCAAAACAATTTTGCTACAACTTCAAAACTAAATCAAATTTAATGCCACAAAAGGGAAAAGTTTATGAAAACATGTTAGAATCAGAAAATACAAGAATAGTACGGACAAGTACAGCAGGTGTACGGACTGTTGTTCACATGGAGCCAAAAACTAGAGAAAACCAAGTAAAAACTAGTGCAAGTTTGCAAAACTTCTCATAACTTCAAATGATCAACCCTTACAAAAGTTAAAACAGGAGTTTAAATACCTCCAAGTTGGTTAACCTCCTATACGGATAGGTACATGTCCAAAGGCACTTAATTTTGACATTTTGATGCCTAAATGACAACTTTTAGTGCCTAGAAAATGCAAGATTGACCTCCAAAACTAACCATCATCTAAAAACTCTTCTTATACCTTAAATCTAAACATAAAACATGTATAAAACCTTTCAAAAACAAAAACACACTAAAAACTCACTTTTTACAACATTTTGCCAGGCAACACCAAAACTGGCAATTTTGAGCAAAAGTTGAAAACAGGAAACCAAAACCACACAATGAGTTCAAAACTCATCCAAACAACCTAGAACAACTTCAAAAAGCATGCTAAACAACTTTCCAACTTAAAATAACACAAATCAAACCTGAGATGAAAAAGAAGCTGAGAATGAGCTAGGTGCTCCTACACCAGCATTAAATTTAAAACATTAAAAATTAAAATCAGTTAAATTCTAGAGGGAGAGAGAGAGATCTTTAATCTTGATCTCATTAAAAATTAAAATGTACAAATTAATGAGAGAGAGAGAGAGATAACATTAATTTCAGAGAGGGAGAGAGATCATTAAAGATATATATACATCATGTACTAAATTAAAACATATATAAATTTATCTATATAGATCGCATACATACATTTTAAATTATTAAAACATTAATTTGAGAGAGAGAGGGAGATCATTTAAATCATGACATCTAGAGAGAGATCTAACATTAATTTCAGAGAGAGAGAGAGAGAGAGAGATCATTAAACATATATACATACAACTTTACTAAATTAAAACATATATAAATTTGTCATTTAAATCAAATACATCAAAAATTCAAGAACATGATATATAATTTTTATAAGTCAATAACAAAAAAAATTAGACCTATATTTTATTGTAACATATAAATATTTTTGTGTATATCAAAACTAATTTTTTTGTTCACTAAAACATGGGCATTGATACAAAATGGAATGTAACTTCTCTAATTTTTTTGACATTGTTTGTTATTGAACTCCATATCTCAAAAAAATAGAGGTCATTGTATTTTTGTAATGGACACAGGATTATAAAATTATTAAATCTGTAATATATTAAAAAACATACTAGATGTAAATTATACTTTTTAGAAAGCTAGCACTAACCTGGTTGCATACTTGTAAGATTAGATGATTTTGTTTGGCCCTTAAAAATATGAAGCAAACTAACATATTTTATTAGTATGTGGATGGAAGCATAGATGACTATGTTGAGGGCTCCACAAAGGGTGGTTATATATAACCCCCCAGGCTTAGATCAAACTTCTCCTTCTTTGATACAACATCATACACTTTTTAATCATGTGAAGATTTAAAAATAAAATAAAATAAATGTTGGACCACTAGTAGGACACAGTATTATGCTTCAATTCAAATATAATATCATATGTCATGACTCAACCTTGCAGACATTGATATTGTAAACTTCCCAACATGACATTAACCATCATAATTAAAGTTTACATTTGGTATTTGAGTATAACTTCTTGCATATTAGATTAATAATATAACATTGATCATCGTGGACACTTTTGAAAAAGATAACATTGAATGCTACATTCTTGTAAAATTAGGCGATTGATTTGACCCTTGAACACATGAAGCAAACTAACATTTCTTGTCAATATCTAGAGATGAGAAAATAAGATTGTGTAAGAGGCTCCATAGAGGGCGGTTCAAGCTCTGGGGATTTTAGGCATATATTAAAGCCCTCCAACTTAGACTGAACCTCCCCTATTTTTTCCAATCATAAAAAAATAGGGATGACTCCCTACTGAGACAAACTATTGTGCACTTTAAACTATATATCAGTTATCATGACTCAAGCTTGCACCTACCAATCCCCACAAAACATCAATCATTACAATCAAGGTTTTTATTTGGTAATTATGACTAACTCCTTGTATAATATAAATAGATATCATATATAGCATTAATCGTCATTATCACTCAGATTGCATAGACACATCTTAGTAGTTTGAATAAGATAGATACATGCATGACCCCTTATGACCATATATGACCCCTTCTAGGACACTATGTTATGGACTAAGGGGTGTGTCATTCACACTAGGATTTTATAAGGGGTCATATGCGGTTCTAAGGGGTCACACATGTGTTAGAACACATGCATGACCCCTTAGGAGCACATATTCTTGACCCCTTAGGACACTAATGTATGTGATCTTAAGGGACCGATATGTCATACACACGCGTGACCTCTTAGGACCACATATGACCGCTTAGGGCACTATGTGATCCTAAGGGGAATGTCGTATGTACACTAGGATGTTATAAGGGGTCATATGTGGTCCTAAGGGGTCACACGTGTTATAACACATGTGTGACCTCTTAGGACCACATATGACCCCTTAGGACACTGTGATCCTAAGGGGAATGTCATATGTACACTAGGATGTTATAAGGGGTCATATGTGGTCCTAAGGGGTCACACATGTGTTAGAACACATGTGTGACCCCTTAAGACCACATCTTCAACCCCTTAGGACACTGTACATGTGATCTTAAGGGATCGTATGTCGTAGACACTAAGATGTTATAAGGGGTCATATGTGGTCCTAAGGGGTCACACATGTACAGTGCTAGTACACGCATGTGCATGACCCCTTATGACCACATATGAACCCTTCTAGGACACTATGTGATGGACTAAGGGGTAATATGTCATTCACACTAGGATTTTATAAGGGCTCATATGCGGTTCTAAGGGTTCACTGTAGTTCTAAGGGGTCACACATGTGTTAGAACACATGCATGATCCCTTAGGAGAACATATTCTTGACCCCTGAGGACACTAATGTATGTGATCTTAAGGGACCGATATGTTGTACACACTAAGATTTTATAAGGGGTCATATGTGGTTCTAAGGGGTCACGCATGTGTTAGAACACATGCGTGACCTCTTAGGACCACATATGACCCCTTAGGACAATATTTGATCCTAAGGGGAATGTCATATGTACACTAGGATATTATAAGGGGTCATATATGGTCCTAAGGGGTCACGCATGTGTTAGAACACATGCGTGACCTCTTAGGACCACATATGACCCCTTAGGACTATGTGATCCTAAGGGGAATGTTGTATGTACACTAGGATGTTATAAGGGGTCATATGTGGTCGTAAGGGGTCATGCATGTGTTAGAACACACGTGTGACCTCTTAGGACCACATATGACCCCTTAGGCACTATGTGATCCTAAGGGGAATGTCGTATGTACACTAGGATGTTATAAGGGGTCATATGTGATCCTAAGGACCACATATTCAACCCCTTAGGACCACATATTCAACCCCTTAGGACACTACACATGTGATCTTAAGGGATTGTATGTCATAGACACTAGGATGTTATAAGGGGTCATATGTGGTCCTAAGGGGTCACACATGTACAGTGTTAGAACACACATGCATGACCCCTTATGACCACATATGACCCCTTCTAGGACACTATGTGTTCCTAAGGGGTACATTTTGTATACAATAGGATGTTATAAGGGGTCATATGTGGTCCTAACGGGTCACACATGTGTTAACGCATGCGTGACCCCTTAGGACCATATATGACCCCTTAGGACACTATGTGATGGACTAAGGGGTATGTCATTCACACTAGGATTTTATAAGGGGTCATATGCGGTTCTAAGGGGTCACACATGTGTTAGGACCACATGTGTGACCCCTTAGGACACTATGTGATCCTAAGGGGTATGTCGTCCTAAGGGGTATGTCATACAAACTAGGATGTTATAAAGGGTCATATGTGGTCCTAAGGGGTCACACATTTGTTAACACGTGCGTGACCCCTTAGGACCACATATGACCCCTTAGGACACTATGTAATGGACTAAGGGGTATGTATACACACTAGGCTTTTATAAAGAGTCACATGCGGTCCTAAGGGGTTACACATGTGTTAGAACACATGCGTGACCCCTTAGGACCACATATGACCCCTTAGGGTCCACTATGTGATCCTCTATGGTCCTAAGGGGACATATAGTGTCATCAAGGGCATATGTGGCCTTAAGGGGTCCTAAGGGGTCATGTTGTGTGTGTAATAGTATGTGAAAAGGGGTCACATTGTAGAGGATTTATTTTATCTAATTTGTTTAAATTTGTTATCTAAGTTTTATAATGTTTTTTTAAATTTAAATTTATTATTTTTTCTAACGTTTTAATTTATTATATTTAGATTTGTAACATTTTTCTAAATTTTTTTTTTGCTAATGTTTTTCTAAGTTCTAATTTACTACCTTAGTTTTCTAAGTTTTTCATAACATTTTTTTTTAAAGTTGAAAAAAAAAACATATAGAGTTATTTAATTTTAAAAATAAATTGACATTAAATCAAAACATTAAATTTTTACACGTTTTTCTAAAATATTGAAAAACAATAAATATACAATTATTTAATTAAAAAAATAAATTAACAAATAAATTATTTATTAATTTTTAAATAAATTTAATAAAAAAAACATTATTAAACAACAAAAAGGTTATTTTGTGCACCTAAAATAATGTAGGTCGAAAGCTGAAAGGTGAGATGCGATGGCTTCTGTAGACAGGGCATGGTGACGTGGTGCTGACGTCGAGTTCACTCTAACCCCCTATGGACACAGAAAAATACAAATTTGAAAATGACAGTTTAACTGTCGTTTTCGGTTTTTTATAGAAGTTTAAAAAAACAATTTAAAAAGGGGTTTGATCGAACCCTTTAAAAATAAATATTTTAAAGGGTTCGATCGAACCCGTGTCTGATGGTGGGTTCAATCGAACCCTGAGGGGGGATTCGCTCCCCAAAAAAAATTCTCCACCTCCGCCAATTTTCTTCGTTGGCAAAAGTGGGAACCATTAATGTGGGATAGCCCTAAACATAAATATGTTTGGTGAACTACTACGTAGATTGTGAATGTTTTCTAGAAGCATTCTCTACAGAAATATTTGGTATATTTATACATTTAGTTTGCCTCTATTATTCATCCTTACAACATAACCAATTGAAATGACAAGCTTCTCCTAGCTCCTTTTTTAAAACGTAAGGATCCACCCACTTCAAAACCATTTGAAAAGCTTAGTTGATTTAAAAAAAAAGTTAACCTAGTTTTAAAAGTCCATTTATCATGGTTTAATCTTTGTAACCTCTTCTATTTGATGAGATAATCAAATTCAAGAATATGATAAACCTTTAAGAATCATCAATATACTTAAAAGGTAAATGCCTCTAGAAAAAATGCATCTAGGTGGTGTGGGATTTGTGGGATCTAATAGTTTTGATTAGAAACCTTTGTAGTAACTTAACATCCACTTCAACCCATTGAATTTTGAAAAATGACTAATCTTTGATAATAAGCATCTTGTTCCACCCAAACTCTTCAATTTTCTACCTATTCTATGATACTAATTTGAAAGACTAAAAATGGATTAATGCTGACAACATCTAATTCTTCCCCATTATAGATATCTATAGGAAATTCCTTCCTTTAATCATCCTCTCTCCATCAGTGCCAAACAGAAATGCAAGTTCAATCAATCAAGGTAGAATAAACCAATTCTTTAAACTTTGAAATACAAGGTTGATACCCAATTCTAACTCATAACATGAAAAATCCCACATGTTAAAATACCCATGGTACATGTGCCTCAAATTCCTCTATCCCAACCTATCCATTTTGTGCCACGATCTAATTCTATCACACATTTTTTCTCTATATTCACACTCAGAAAATCTATTTATCCCTCTTTTCCTCATACCTTGTCCTCTTCCCATATTTCAAGTTATAAATGTGATCACCAAATTTTAATGTTTTTTTTGTTGACTGGCTATTTACTCCAACGTGCACTCTTCCCCTTCGAAACCCAAATTGTTTGTGCTAATTTCTATATATAGATTAATCTATCCATTTTGTATCATAAAAAACTATAGGCTATTAATGATCTCAAAATGATTTCTTAGGATTTGCATTCTTAGTTGTAACTATGAAGGCAAAAAAAATAATGAAGATAGTCTCATTTGGATGAATGAGTAATTGTTAATACAAATTCTCTTCATGGTTTTTCTCCAACCATATTTGTATGATACTATAGATTGGCTTCTTTAATTACAATTCCTTCTCTTTTTATTTAGCTTCCTAGTATGATGGGAGATTAATTTAGTTCTACAACTATTTTGACACTATTTTGATTTAGTGTATCACTTTAGTAGCTCTGTGTTTTCTATAATACAATATTTTTTAAGTAAGAATAAGTTTCAATTTTTTCTTGAAATTATGTGTATTTTATTCTTAGGGAATGAGCGCTAATATAGATATATACTCTTAATGTGAGCATCTATTAATCTAAAGAAAACCTATTTTATGTTTTTCATTAAAGAGTGAAGCACAAATGAAGGTACAAATAAGAGACCTCTCCTTTTCAAGTATCCTCTAATCTAAAGAAAATACAATACATAAAAATTCTTATGGATAATTGTTAATTTAAAAATCATGGAAGAAGTGTGATTGGTGTTAGAGACTAAGTACTTGTGAAATGTGGGTCCTCGTTAAAACACTAAATCAAGGTGTTAAGAAAGGCACTTCATGTTCACTAACAACAATTCAGATGATCTCAAGGGACCCACCTCTATTAGATAGTAGATGGAGAATTAACCATAGCCTATTGTGTAAGATGTTTTATGCACCTAAAAGGTAGAGGAACAATATGTCGAAGTAATAAGCCCAATTTAAGACACAAAAATTAAAATTATTGTCGATGATATAAGCTAATACTTCACTCTTTCACCTCTATATTTTATGTCACTTTGCATGGCTTTCTTTAATGCATATTTATAGCATAATTTTCGGCACTTTTAGAGTACTTATGACCCTAAACTTGGACCTCCTTAGGTGTTATGCCAAACCATCCATTTTAGAGTACAAATGCCCAATTCTTGACACCCTATAAGACCTAGATTAGATCATACTTGTCCCACTATTCATTTTCTATACTAGACTGGGCATGATCTAACCCCCAATTTAAAAAGAAGAAGATATTCTTAATTTCAAGATATGAATTTGTTTGTCATTGTGGACACTATAAAGTTCAACTTGTGCATATAGAGTTGTGTATTTAAAGGCATCATCCTAGGACAATATAAGATAGATCCATAAAAAAATCACACATGAATATGAAAAAAATGAGAAAATAATTCTCAACTAGTATCAATCACATTTCAATCTCAATTGATATTTGATACAACAATTGGCAATCAACATTCAATATTCATAACTATTTGTCACGCTTTCCCGCTCTGCTTTTCGGCAAAGTTTTCCCGCTCTGCAACTGTTTGAATTCCTGCTATGCCCGACGTCTCTGCTGGGGAGGACCTGTCCTCCCTGGACCCTGACCCCCCTCCGGTTGACCTGCAGATTTGTCCAGATCTGGGGCTTGTGTTGCGCGCCCAAGGAGATGGGTGGGCTCCCTTTGTGTTTGCTTGTAACGAGATCCTACATGAGGCCCCCTGCCTTGCAAAGCTTCCTCTAGTGGCCCCCAACATGGATTCTTCCAAAAAGGACCCCAAGACTCAGGAGGTGGGTCCTTTATCTAGGTAAGCTCAATCAAACTCTTGGAAAGGTACCCTTTTGGGGAACTCCAAGCCAGAAAGTTCGTCATTGCAGCCAAAAGTCACTAATGGTGAGGAGGGCCCTGAGATTTGCCTCCCCGATGGTATCATGGATAATATTGCTTCATCCCTCCACCTTTGCCTGGTTGGAAGGTTCCTTGCCTTCATATCCACTATAGGTATGGTTAGAAGATGGGCGGGCTCTAGATGGAAAATCAAAGGTAGTGTCTCTATCTCTGCCATGCCTGGCGGACTCTTCCTTTTTAGATTTATTGCTGAGGAAGACTTCATTTATGTTATGTCGGGTACATGGTATTATGCTAAGCACTGTCTTACTATCTCCAAGTGGAAGCCGGGGTTTGACCCCAGTGCGGACCTCCTTAGACTGGCGTCGGTTTGGATCAGACTCCCTGGCCTCCCCCTGGAATTTTAGGAGTGTTGGTGTAAATAAATATTCATTATGGATATTATTACACTTTACTTAAGTTAACTTAGGATAATGCATCTCTTCGTAGTTTGGATATGAGACACTTAGGGAAGTGTGCACATAAGGATATAGCTTGTAGGAGGAATTCCACCTTTTGTGGTCTTATTTTGTTGTTACACTCCACATTTGGTGGGTCATCCACCTCTTGTGGAATATTATATTATTTCTCCTACCTACCCCTAGTATTTCTTACCTACCCTTGTATCTCATTAAGCCACATGTCATGATTGTGTTCTCGTACATCCATATGGCCTTGCCTATATAAGTAGGCCTATATTCATTGTATTGGGGAATCTAGTTGATCATTTGCATATTGATGAGAATACAGTTTATTCTTGTCATTCTTTTGTCTCTCTTTTATCCTTTTCATTGTGCCCTTGATCTTGACAAAAGCTCACATGGTATCAGAGCCATTGGGGCTTCATTGATTGGTTTTTGGAGACATCTTAGAAGGCTTCTATTTTACGGATATGAGGAACAATGCTTTTTGGAGGCATCTTAGAGCATTTTTGACCTCACCATTGCATCCAGGAGGCTGTTTCCATAAAAAATGAGTATAAACTCGACCTATTTTGGCGAAAATTTATTTTTGGGTGTGGAGGAAATTTTCTTCCCAATTCGAGCGATACGGTTTTTCAGAATTTTCGGATTCTCTTAGCTGTACCTGTCCAATCCTCAATTCTGCAAATTCAAAGGCCTCATTTGAGCTCATATGACCTCCTTTTCAGGTGCCATTTTTTTTGAAAGTGCATGTTTTTTCATCTACTTCAATAATCTATGATCATATTTCAAAGATTTTAAGTGGAAATTGTAGTTTCAGAAATTGGTCTTATTTGGCCTATTTGGTACTTGTAAATTGCTTGGATCTTAGTTTAAATCTCTTGCACTATTAGTTTGAGTCTCTTTTGGCCTTATTGAGGCAATTGTAAAATTAAAATCAGAAGTCCACTTTGCCATTTTTTGCAAGTGGCCCATTGTACACGCACTAAGTATAAAGTGCCAAATCATCACTTTTGGGGGGTTCTTTGATTGAGTGAATTTGGGGGGGTGTCTTGTGTGATTGTGCCTCTCTTTCCTTGTACTCTTTCATTTTTGTTGCAATGAGTCCTCATAAATTTCCACCTTTACCTCCACATAATTATGCATGATGGAAAATTAAAGTATGGAGGAAATTAATGGAAAAAGGTCTCACGCAGTACATAGATGGAACAATAGCAGCAACACCTGATCCTAAGGTTGATCCTAATGCTCAGTTAGAATGGCTCACTAAGAATTTCATGGCTCTTGGAACTTTGTGTAAGTATGTATCGGATGACCTCATCTTTCATATTGAGAAGTGTACTACAATCAAAGATGCTTGGGATATGTTTCAAAAATTGTATGGTCAAGTTGATGAAATTAGAGGTTACAAGATTGACAATGAGCTCACCAACTTGGATCCCAAGAGTTTTGATACAATCCAAGATTATGTCACCAAATCAAATGAGCTAAGAGCAAAGCTTAAGGATTGTGGAATTGACAAAAAAGATGCTCAGTTGATATTCAACTTATTGGACAAGCTTGCACTAGAATATGCAACATTTGTGTCTAGCTTTCAAACTCATCGTTTGACAGTGGGGAGTTCCTACATTATGCCTTCATTTCATGCTTTCACATAAATGTTGATATTGGAACAATCTAAGTTGTTGAACATGGGGCTTCTCAAGTCTTCAAAGTCCAAGGCTTTGGTGGCTAATCAAGGGAGTCAAGGGAGTCAAGGCAAAGATTCCAACAAGAAGAAGAAGCAATCCAAGTCAAAGCCATAGCAGGAAAAAGGACAATCATCCTCCCCATCACAAGGCGATTTTTTATCCTCTTCCAAGAAGGGGACTCCACCTAAGAAGGATAAACCAACTTGTGCATATTGCAAGAAGTATGGTCATGATAAGCATCGATGTCACACCAAGCAAGTTGATGAGTTGACAAATCTTCTTAAGAAAAACAACATCAACTTGCCATCCACCTACACAAATAAGGATTCATCTCCTTCCTCTTCCTCACAATATAAGGGAAAAGGGCAAGCATTTGTGGCTACAAAAGGTTCTTCACAGCAGTGGATACTTGACTCGGGTGCCTCTTCTCACATGGGTTCTACAAAGGAGCAGTTTTCTTCATTGGAGCCATCTAAGGTACCTCACATTTACATATGTGATGATACACAAGTAGAGGTTGAAGGGAAAGGTTCAATTGACATGGATGATGGAACATTTGAGAATGTTCTTTATGTTCCTAACTTGTCTACCAACCTTCTCTCTATCTACCAAATCACTCACTATGGGAATGAGAAAAAGGTTGAGTTTACACCTGATTCGGTTGTGGTAAAGGAACTTGATGATGATTCCTTGGTAGCAGTGGGACAAGTCAATGACAACTCAAGGATTTATTCATTCTCCCACTTTGTACCAAGTTCTCCTTCTAGACCCTTGCTTACTCATTCAAATTTAGAAAGTAAGCTATGGCATGAGCGGTTTGGTCACCTCAACTACCGCTATCTTCAGCAGCTCAGCACTAAAGACATGGTCACAGGTCTACCTCGAATCATTTTTTCAGAGGGTGTATGTTTAGGTTGTTCCTTGTGCAAGCATCCCAAGGAGAAGTTTGATAAGGGGAAAGCTTGGAGAGCTTTGGAAGTTCTTCAACTTGTTCACAGCGATGTAGCAGGTCCATTTCCAGCACCTTCATTTAGCAAGGCCCTTTATGTCCTTACCTTCATTGATGACTACTCCCGCTTCACTTGGGTCTACTTTCTCATTCATAAGAGTGAAGTATTTGACAGATTTTAGGACTTCAAGACTCGTGTGGAGAAGCAATTCAGGAAAGTGGTCAAGACTCTTTGCACAGATAACGGAAGGGAATATGTGAACAAGACACTTGAGGATTTTTGTACATTTGAGGGGATTGATCTTTAGCATTTTGTTGCATACACTCCACAACAGAATGAAGTTGCAGAGTGCAAGAATAGAACTCTCAAAGAAATGGCTCGTTGTATGATAAATGCACATTCTCTTGATCCTGCCTTTTGGGCAGAGGCTATCAGTTGTGCTACACACATCTAGAATTGGGTTCCTCACAAAGCTTTGCAAGGTATTACTCCTTTTGAGGCTTGGGCTGGTAGGAAACCGATTGTGAGACATTTCAGAGTCTTTGGGTGTCCAACATGGGCTCGTATTCCTCCGCAGAAACGCAAGGCATTGGAACCTCAAAGTCAGCCTTGCATATTTGTTGGATATCCTGAGGGTGTTAAGGAATGTAGATTGATGGATCCTGAGACACATGAGGTGTTCATTGAGAGGAGTGTTCACTTTGAGGAAAGCTCTCCTAGCTTAGCCTCTCTACCTCCTCCACCTTCCTCCATTGTGGATAGTGATGACACTGATTCAGATGATGAGACTCCTTCAGCTCCGACTAGCAGGTTTACACCTCTGCAAGGTTTACATGTAGTTGAGGAGCCTCGTTCTCCACCTCCACCTACACCTCGTTGGGCTCGACAAACATTTGAGTCTGTGGGTTCTCTTGTTGGGGATCCTTCAGATACACGGAGGACTCAATCACAGCATCAGGATCTTCCACATGCATTCATTGCTATCACTTCCGATCCATAGACATTTCGGGAAGCATCAGGGGCTCCTAAGTGGGACCAAGCTATGGAGGAAGAGTATAGTTCCTTGATGAGGAACAACATATGGGATTTAGTCCATCTCCCTAAGGGGAGAAAGATGGTTCGATGTAAGTGGATCTATCGAACCAAGTTTGCAGTGGATGGTACTGTGGATAAGTATAAGGCTCGGCTTGTTGCGAAAGGTTTCTCTCAAGTTCCAGGTGTTGACTATATTGAGAACTTTGCGCCCGTAGCCAAGATGAACTCCATTCGCTTGACACTTGCTATTGTTGCAGCTCATGGTTGGGTTGTACATCAGATGGATGTGAAGAGTTCTTTTCTTCATGGGGATCTTGATGAGGAGATTTATATGGAGTAGCCGCAAGGTTTCATCCAGGATACTTCCTTGGTTTGCAGACTAAGCAAATCTCTCTATGGCCTTAAGCAGGCCCCTAGGGCTTGGTATGCCAAGATGGATTCCTTTCTTCTCTCAGCAGGATTCACTACGTGTCATTCTGATCCAAATGTCTACATTTTGCGACAAGATGACTCTCACTTGATACTTGTGCTCTATGTTGATGATTTGCTCATTACAGGGAGCACCACATCCATCATTAGCAGGGTCAAATCTACTTTGCATGACAGATTTCTATGACTGACTTGGGTCTTTTGCACTACTTTCTCGAGATAGAGATTTTACAGTCACCTTCTGGGATTACTCTATCGCAGCCCAAGTATGCTCTTGATCTACTTGCACGCTTTCATATGGCTGATTGTAAGCCTTCCCTGACTCCCTTTCTTTCAGAAGTGAAGCTTGAGGCTCAGTGTTCTTCTCCACCAGTTGATGCCACATTGTATCATCAGATTATGGGTTGTCTCATCTACTTGACTCATACATGCCCTGATATTTCATTTGCAGTTGGCATGGTTTCTCGCTTCATGCAGGAACCACATGAGCTTAAATGGAAAGCCACCAAACACATCCTTCATTACATCTAGGGTACACATCACTATGGGATTCACTATGCAGCAGGCATAGGCCTTCGCTTGGTTGGTTACACAGACTCCGATTGGGCTGGCAATCTTGATGATCATAAGTCTACTTCAGGTTATAGTTTTCACCTTGGTTCGGGCCCCATTTGTTGGCAGAGCAAGAAGCAGCATGCTATTTCTCTGTCTTCGACTGAGGCTGAGTATCAAGGAGTTGTTAACACAATGATTGAGACCATTTGGCTTCAACAAATTCTCACAGAGTTTGGGTTCACCACTCCACGACCGATTGTTCTACATTGCAACAATCAGAGTGCTATTGCAATCTCGAAGAACCCGGTCGAGCACCAGTGGACCAAACACATCGAGATCCATATGCACTATATTCGAGAGCTGATTCAGGAGCAGGTCATTGATTTGCAGTATTGTCCTACAGCAAAGCAGGTTGCAGACATATTCACCAACCTTTCACCAAGAGTAAGTTCTAGCAGTTGCGAGCTCTCTTGGGGGTGCGGGATATATCATTAGTGGGGGTCAGCTGACTCCTCCTTCCTCTCTTATGGGAGGTTTTGTCCTTCTTCTTTTAGAGTGTTTTGTACATTCATCTCTCTTTTGGGGGGAGTTTTTTCCCATTGGGTTTTCTCCCTTTTTCTGTTTGTGAGAGATTGCATTGCATAGTTTTGCTTGCATTTGCATATTGTACATGGGTACCTATCATGGCCTAGTAGCCAGTACCCATCTTGCATTTTTGACTTGAGTCTTCATTCCCCAAAGTTGCACTTAAGGGGGGGTGTTGGTGTAAATAAATATTCATTATGGATATTATTACACTTTACTTAAGTTAACTTAGGATAATGCATCTCTTCGTAGTTTGGATTTGAGACACTTAGGGAAGTGTGCACATAGGGATATAGCTTGTAAGAGGAATTCCACCTTTTGTGGTCTTATTTTGCTATTACACTCCACATTCGGTGGGTCATCCACCTCTTGTGGAATATTATATTATTTCTCCTACCTACCCCTAGTATTTCTTACCTACCCTTGTTTCTCATTGAGCCACATGTCATGATTGTGTGCTCGTACATCCATATGGCCTTGCTTATATAAGCAGGCCTATATTCATTGTATTGGGGAATCCAGTTGATCATTTGCATATTGATGAGAATACAGTTTATTATTGTCATTATTTTGTCTCTCTTTTATCCTTTTCATTGTGCCCTTGATCTTGGAAAAATCTCACAGGGACGATACCATTTTCCGATGGATTGGTAACTCATTCGGCCAATTTGTTGCTGTCGACAATGCGATAATGCAAAAGTCCAGACTTGTGTATGATCGCCTTTGTGTGAATGTGGTTGTTAACAACCCCCTCCCTAACTTCATTGCCCTCAAATCCAAATGGGGTAAATGGACACAGGCAATAGTCTATGAGAACGCCTCTTTGTATTGTCAAAGATGTGGTAAACATGGACATGTTATTGTGGACTGCCCGACCCCTCAACCTCCTGAGGAAAAGTTGAAGGAGAAGTTGTTGTCCCCAGGTATTGTTGTTGGGGAGACAACTGAGAATGGTAACCCCTCGACCTTCGACAACTCTGTGGGTTAGACCGAGGATCTGATAGAAAAGACAGGCCCTCAAGATACCTCTGAGGAGGGCTACCCCTTCTTGGCTAGTATTCTTAACATGATAGTTACCCCCGATTCCAAGAAGGCTCCTACCCCCTTGAGGAGATGCTTAGGACCGGAGGTAGAAGAAGGAGAGATCCCCAAATCGAAGGTTGATCAAGAAGGCCCCAATGTGGAGGCGACTATCACAGAGAAGATAGGAATCATTACCTCCACTCCGCCAGCAATCGTGAATCTGCTACCCAACCCAAATGGAAGTTGTGGGAGGAATATCTGGAGCACTTGTTTTGGGGCCTCATCCACATCCGGGCTTGCATTGGAATCGACCTCCTCCTCATCTGCTACAAGATCCTCTGGGGATATCAGTACTCTTTCTTTTGGTAGTCGTTCCGCCCAGTCCTCGCCGACGAACAAAGATAAGGGGGAATGGTAGGAACCAAAAAGAAAAACTAGGGAAAATAAGAAGGCGGATGTGGGAAATGACTCTAAACTAGGCAGACCCTCTGAGAGGACCCTTAGAACTAAGGTAATGACCAAGGAAATTGCTAGTGGAAGGCAATTAACCTTGGAGACAACATAGAAGAGTAAGAAATGAAGTTCCTCTCATGGAACTTAAGGGGCTTAAATAGCCCCCAAAAGCAGTATGCTCTTAAGAAATGCATACTCACCAATAGAGTTGATATTAACCTTATCCAGGAGGTGAAAATGAGTTACCAAAATTTTTCTATGCTTGTCGATAGTTTATGGTTGGGTACTGCCTTTCATTACGGAGAGGCGGATGGTGCATCAGGAGGAATTGCTACCCTTTGGAATAAGAGCAAGCTGGACGGTTTTGTAGTTGGCTCTTCTCACAACTTTCTTTCCACTAGGTTCACTATGAATAACTTATCCTAGTTCTTTTTTAATATTTATGCTCCTAATACCAGACAGGGAAGGGTTCTGATCTGGGAAGAAATCACTACCTTCTTAACTAACAATAAGGAGGAGTTGTTTATGCTAGCTGGGGACTTCAACACCCCCCTCTATCCTTCAGAGAAGATAGGAGGTCTAACGGACTGCAGTGAGAGCATGCTTGACTTAGCTGACTTCATCAGAAATAATAAATTACTTGATCTTGACCTCCAAGGGAACCAGATCACCCGGTCTAACAATAGAAAAGGCTCCGATCTGATTCAGGTTAGGCTGGACAAGTTTATGATCTCTGCCAAATGGAACTTTGGGACTAATTCCTCGCTCTTATCTCTCCCGCGCACTATCTCTTACCACTCCCTGATCCTCTTCTCCTGGGTTGACAAGCTGACCTCTGGTCCCTCACCCTTCAGGTATGAGATTATGTGGCACTCCCACCCAAACTTCAAGCAATGCATACAAAACTGGTGGAACTCCCCTGTTCAAGGGACGACTATGTTCAAAGTTTCTAAAAAGTTGGAAATCATCAAAAGGGAGGTGAAAACCTGGAGCCTCTCTTCCTTTGGGGATATCTTCAAGAGAAAAAAGGAGGCTGAAACCAATTTGGACCTCCTCTAGAGGACCATTGCGGAGGGGACTTCCTTTAGGATCACTCATACAGAGGAAGAGGGATGGAGACACAAATGGAAAGAAATCATGAATCTAGAAGAAATTTACTAGAAGCAAAGATCTAGGATCCAATGGTTAGCTGAGAGGGACAGAAACACCTCTTTCTTTCACAGATCGTACTCAAAACATAAAAGAAGGAACACTATCCGGTCCATCAATGAAAAAAATGAGGAAGTGGTGGGGAATAATGAAATTTGTCAATGGGCTTCCCTTCAATTTTCTAATGCCTACTCAAATGATAGGATCAAGGAACCTACTGAAATCAGTGATAAACTCCTTAGTCTCATTCCTCGGGTCTTGGATGATGTTGATAATGAGCTATTGATAATCTGTGTGTCTGATGAGGAAGTCAAAGCTGCAGTTTTTGCTATGGCTGCCTTTAAGGCCCCTGGTCCTGACGGCTTCCCCCCGACATTTTTCCAGACTTTTTGGGAAACTGTGAAGTATGATCTCACTAATGCTACCAGGAACTTCATTCGCACTGGTAAACTCCTGAAGAAGTTGAATAACACCTTCATTGTTTTGGTGCCCAAAGTTCCTGATCCGAAACTTATTTATGACTATCGGCCCATCAGCCTATGTAACTCAATTCACAAAATTTTCTCTAAAGTTATTGTCAACAGAATCAAGCCCCTCCTTGATAAATGCATCAGTCCCTCTCAAAGAGGTTTTGTTCCTGGCAGGTTGACCCTTGATGTTGTCATTACTACTCATGAGGTCATTCACTCCATGGAGAAAAGTCGCAACCCAAGTATGGCTCTCAAACTTGACATCTCTAAGGCTTATGACAAGGTTAATTGGAAATTCCTATATGCGGTCCTTTCTAAGATGGGATTCCAAGAAAGATTTATCAATATTACCAGGGTGGCGGTGGAAAGTGTTCACTATTCGGTGATTGTCAATGGCACCCCCTCGGGCTTCTTCAAGGCTAGGAAGGGGCTTCGTCAGGGTGACCCTCTCTCACCTTATTTGTTCATTATGGTAGCTGAAGTCTTAAGTAAGAATTTCTCCAATTTGATCAGGACCAATAGAATCTTAGGGGTAAAGGTTGCTTCCACTCTCCCCCCTATGATTATGCAACAATTTGTGGATGACACCTTCCTTTTTGGCCTTTCGTCTATGATAGGGGCTAAAGTGTGGAAGCATATGCTAGGAGATTACGCCCATGCCTCTGTTCAACTGATTAACTATAGCAAGAGCAAGGTTTACTTCTTTAACACAAATAGAATTCTCCAGGGTAAACTTACCCAAATCCTGGGTTATAGTGTTGTTGATCTCCCTGATTCCTACCTGTGTCTCCCCCTCACTACCAAGGAGGTCACCCCCCACTTTTGGGAATCAATCCTAGAAAGAATGCAAAAGAAACTCATGGGATGGATTGGAAAAACTCTGAGTAGTGCAAGCAAACTCCATTTTCTGGTGGCCTCCCTTCAAGGTGTCCTTGTCTACTTTCTCTCTCTTTTCAAGATTTCCAATGCTATGGCTAAGAAACTCAAGAGAATCCAAAGAAACTTTCTGTGGACGGGTTTGGAGGAGAAGACCAGAATCAACTTAGTCAACTGGGATAAGGTATATAAACCAAAGAGCATGGGTGGCCTTGGGATCAGAAAAATTTATGATCTGAACAAAGCCTTGTTGACTAAAATCAGATGGATCCGTATGAAGGGCAAAACGGACTAGAGCATGATTATGAGGGCCAAGAACTTCAACCACACCCCCTTCCCCTCCCTCCTCTCTTCCAATGTGCTCCCTCCTGGGTCTAAAATTTGGAACAACTTTTTTAAGAACATGAAACTTCTCAAGCAGGGTCTAAAGTGGCAAGTTGGAAGTGGCTAGAAAATTAGATTTTGGGAGGACAACTGTATTGGGGACAAACCCCTTGCCTCCTTCTAGTTCAGTTGTCTCATGATCCCTCTGAAGGATTCGATTGGCTTCCTTGTGAGAAACTACATCTCTCCCTCCCATTGTTGGTTAAGGCTTGTTGATAGTCTACGAAATACCCCCCAAAGGATTCATTTGGCTAAAGAGCTACAATCCCTTCTGCAGGGGATCAGGATCCACTGTTTCACTCACACTGATAACTTTGTTTGGACTGTGAATCCCTTAGGGGCTTTCAATATTAAATTGGCCTACAATCTCTTGGTTGCCTCCTTCAATGATTGTTGCAGTTGGAAAGAAGTTTGGAACTCTCAGCCCATCCCTAAAATTAACTTCTTCTGGTTGACAACCCTTCATGGGAAGGTCCTTACTATTGATAATTTGAAGAGGAGGGGATTTATGCTTGCCAACAAATGTGTTATGTGTAGTTGTGTGGAGGAAAGCGTAAATCACCTCTTTATCCATTGCCCTTTTGCTTCTGGGGTTTGGCACAAAGTTCTTTAGAAATTCAATTTGGCTTGGACATTCTCAAAAGACTTGCAGCAGTTTATCAGCAACTGGAACTGCCCTTCTACTCACCTGCCAGTCACTCTCTTTTGGAGACTCATTCCTCCCCATGTCTGTTGGCATATCTGGAAGGAAAGAAATAATAGGATTTTCTGTGACACCAGTAGCTCGGGTGACACTGTGACTGACTTAGCTGAGAATTACCTCAGGGAGAACGCCATCATCAATAAGTGGAGAACCCTAAAAGCCAACCCTATGGCCCTAGATCAGAGGTGGATTAAAAATTGGAAGTTGCTTGATAACTTCCTTTGATATGACAATTCAAAAAAGATGGAGATGCTCAATACCAGATGGTCATCACCCCCCCCCCCCCCCCTTGGCTCAAGCTCAATTTTGATGGTGTTGCTCATAGTGGTTTAGTGGCAGGGGGAGGAATTATTAGGGATAGCCTGGGCAACCTGGTTTTGGCCTATGTAGGAAATTTTGACTATGTTTCAAGCAACATGGTGGAAACCCTTGCTCTTTTGGGGGGGCTTAAGATGGCCCTTGACACCAATACCAAAAAACTGATCATTGAAGGGGACTCTAAACTGATTATTGAGGCCACTAAAGGCGCTTCACGGATCTACTAGAGAATCAAAAATGTCATCAAGGACATCTGGTCCATGATTGTCTGGCTGGAAGATTTTCAAATTCAGCATATCTATAGAGAGGGGAATGGGGTGGTGGACTCTCTGGCTGCGACGAGTCTAGAGATAAAAGGAATGAGGTGCTAGAGGCACCTAGATTCTCTCATTGACAAGCATAAGGACCTTATTGGGAATGAACAAACCACCTCTATCAAGCAATGAAGTGCCACTTTCCTTTAATCAATAGGCTGCTTTGGGCTGGTTGCCATGATACGCTGCTGGCAGGATTTTCAAATTCAAATTGGGCGGGCTTCGCCTTGCTGGCTTTTAGTGGTCCCCACCTGCTCTACCAAATGTTGACTTGGCTGACCACCTATTTTTGCATCGTCGATGGGTTGGAGTGCCAACTTTTGATCATTAATAACAACAAGGACCCTAATTATTACAATAAATGGAACCTTAGAACTCGCCATAATGACAATCTTTGCAAGTTGGCGGAGATCTCTAGAGGTGTCCCTTTGCATGCTTCCCAGAGCCAGCAGACGCAGGCCTTGGGAAACAGCACCAAAAATCATTATTAAACCTTGTACATTATTTTGACTAATTACCATTTGTTTTCTCTTAACTCGAGCTTTGGTTTTCCTCTTTGCATTTGTCCTTTCAAGCTTGCGTTGTATCTCAACTTCACTTTGGAGGAAGCTAACATGGGAGGGGATTTAGTCAGGGTTGAACTGAACATAATTGACGACTGTTTTCGTAATGACCCGTGTGTTTGGATGTATGCTAAGGAAGGAGGAATCATCCCGTTCATGGAAGCCATGAAGGGATTCGACGAAAACCTCTCAATGCAATTTATCAACAATTGGAAGGATAGGAGGGTGGTCATGGAGGACATTTCATTTGAAATCAATGAAGAAGTTATCGCCCAGGCTATGGGTCTCCCCACTGAAGGGAGGAAATGGAAGAAAACTGGAACAGGGTTGCAGACAAAAACAACATGAACCACTTCTTCAAAAAGGGCGAGGAACCGACCAGAATGCGTGGGGGCTTCAACAGGGAATGTTTACCCTACCCGTGGGATCAGGTTTGCAAAATCATAATGAAATACTTCACCCTCAAGGGAAGGTATGGTGTGTTCTACTATTATCACTTCCCACTACTAAACCACTTTCACAACCATGACACCATTTCTTTTCCTTTTTTTCTGTTGCATGCTCTTGAGTCTACTGTCAAAGATGTCCGCAATTGTATGAGCCAAGAGGGTAATTTTACCATCCTCCACCAGGGGCTAATGTTTAGACTTTACAACTTTCATAAGGCCCTTTGCCCACCTAAACCTATCTCGGTTCAACCCGCCCCCTCCATTCTAGGTCCCCCTAAAGGCTCTAAAAAAGGCTCCAAGAAGTCTTCAAAAAAGTCGATGACTCCTTGTCAATCCCCTGACCAAGGCCCCCGCTGCCCCCTTAAAATTGGGGAAAAAAATAAATGCAACCCTTTTGCTGCGAAACCCACCTCCAAGAAACCCAAAAAGGAGCCCAAAATCCTCCTTATTGAGTCTGATGCTAAGGAGGGTATCACCCCGCGCAGATCCCACAGAAACAAATCCAGGATGAAGCAAATGGTCGTGAGAAAGAATTATGCCGAAGATGATGAGGAGGATTATGAGAAAGTGGAGAGTGAGAAGGGGGAGGAGGATCTGGAGGCCACAGAGGGATCAAATTCCTCCAATTTAGGCACTAATGTCCCTGATTCAGAGACCATCAAGGAGGATACCAAGAACACCTCCCCTCGTTCCAACACTCCCCTGCCCCACACCTCGGAGGAGGATGGTAGACACTTTGACGACGGGAAGACTATTGTTGATGAAGCGGAGAAGAAAGAGGCGGAGCAGTATTCGGGTTGCAGGGCTATCTCTGAAGATCTTCATGGTGTTAAGAAAAAGCTGGAGCACCTGGAGTCCTATGTCAACAAGATTGGAAAATTCGCTATCAAAGTGATGCACTCGTCTGCTACCTCTCTATGCTTGCTCCACCAGGATAAGGCGGATCCAGAAGGGCTGGGAAGTGACACCACTAAGGAAGTGTTCCAGTTCCTAGCTGATGACTGGACAGGGCTCATGCTCTCTAAGCACACGAGTGCTGATAATTAGGTTGTATGGTTGGTTTCCTGCCTTCTTGCTTTAGTTTTTGTCACTGGAACGTTTGTTTCCATGTAATATTGCTACTTTTAACAGTTGTTATAGTAATGACATTATGATGGTTTACTGCTGGTTATGGCGCTTGTTGGACGAGATTGGTGTCAATCTCGGGTTATCCAATAGCGACAGGCAGTTTTTGATTTTGATTATTAGAGTAGGGATTGGCTGACTGTCGCGTGTCTGTGGTGCATGTGCTGGTAATGGTTTGTCTGTTTCTTTCGGGTCAGCTCTCGGTTTTGGTTGTTTTTTAATCAAAAACATTCAACATTCATTGTTAGCCTCATTTTCAAAATCTCACTGTAAATTCAACTATCAATCTCAACTTGCATTGAGCTCAGTACACATAAGAATTTGTTGTATTGGACTCAACTATCATCGAACATATAAATAAATATTTATTACCATATTTTATTCCTTTGCATAACTATTAAATCAATCTAAGAACCTAATTAATATCATAGTATATTCATTTGTTTCCATGTGTATAACAAGCTCCCAGCGTTGCTTATTAGCTCCACACCATTTCTAACAAAAAAAATATACACTAGTTAAATATTTTATGTATATATTGAATATCAACTTTCATTGTGAACAAAATCATGCCACCAAGAATAAATTCACACTATGTAGACTAGTTGTAGGCATGATCTAGTCCCAGACCCTCATAATCTTAGACATTCATTGATCTTAAACTTTTATATATATATATATAAACATCCAAAATCAACATCACATCAAACTCATATTTTATTCGAGTATATATCATAGGGTCGTTATGGTTCCAAGAAATTTGTTCCCCCATAAATATAATATAAAAACAACCAGGCATAAATCGTACTAAACCTAAAGCACTAAAAAAAAAATATTAAAAAAATAATATTCTTCTTCGAGGAAGCTTCATAAAGTGAAAGGTACTATAGGAATGATTCCTTTTTCTTCCACTACAAACTTTAAATAAAATTCCCCCACTTCCGAATTTAGACGTATAATATCGATTAACTAATTTCAAACAATATCTACCGTTGACCACATGTAAAAATAAATAAAAGTACAAACTTTGAAACAATTAAAAAATTAAACGAAGCTATCCACATCATGCAATCATTTAAAAAGTGACAAATAAGCAAATAATGAGCCGCGACAAATTCATCTGGACTCGATATGGGGTTTTGGTGATAATATCATAATGTGTTTAAAGTAGATTGACTCAATATTGGAAAATTAACATGAGGGTGTTGAGTGCTCATAAAACTCCACTATAACAATGTAGTTGAACTAATTCAACTAACTTTCACATATCTTGTGATTTTTTTCACCTAAATTTTTAAGTTTTTTTTTTATCATGATATTGTCAATGATCTTTTTGTTAAGTTAGATTCTAATGAATTATCATTTCGTTTAAGTCGTTGATTTGTGTCACTCTATCAATAAATAGAACTTGTGATTGTATAATCCTTTTCGATGTTTATGGTAGTGCCATCTCACAATCTCTCCTATATCATATCTCCATTTTGATTTTGATAAAGGTTTCCCATTCATTGATGGACAAGTAGCTACTATCATTTTTTATTCTTTTACATTCCCACATTCATGTTAACCATTAGATATTACCCACAAACAACCCTCCTTCCTTACCACCAACTTTCTCTCCATCTGTTATCATGATTGTCAATTCTCACTTGACCAATACTGAATCCAATGTAGGCTTCATTCAACACCCCAAGGAATGGCAAATGCTCATCAATTGACTTATTTATCAAGGAGGCTTTGGCTAAGGTAAATTTGTCTTTTTCTCTCTTCCTAATAAAGCCGTTAAAGTTATTTCCAATTGCAAATCTTGCTCAATCGTTCTTTTCTTCCTATGTGGTGTCTTTTCAAATAAATCATTTCATAAATGGACCAAAACCTACTAAGAGAGTAAGGACTGACTTTTGGACACCATTTGTGGCGTGGGTTAGGGATATATTTCATGTCTATTCATATCTCCTAGTCATGCCCAATCTATTCTCCAATATGAAATATCTTTGAATAAACCTACTATCTTCAAGTCTAGTATTTTAACTTTTATTGAAGGCACGTCTAAGTCCAAATAACTAATGTGGCTATAATTTTCCTACTTTAACAAAGCCTTTCATCCCTTCTTGCATAACATTATAGGCTAACTCAAATGTGTTATTTCTAGTGTAAGCATAACTTAGATAAATTTGCCAACTTATGTGTTCACCCCCACAATTGCATTGAGGTTGACCTTTCTCTACCTCTATTTGACTTCATTTACTCGTATGGTCTTAGTGTTGATGTTAGTTAACTTATTAAATGTCTTAATAAACCGTGTCATTTGATTTGTGACTTTCTAGTCTATAAACCATGCCCTTTTGTAACATCTCCCTATGGTGTGAAACCTCAGTCATCCTCTATGTCTACTCCTTCTTCTTCATTCCCAACTTGACACCTTCCTCCATACTACATGTTCTCCTTCCCTTTTCTCCTCCATCTTTCTTAACCGTTGTTTCCACCTACCCTAATTTGATTAATCTTTCCCTTCTTGAGGTTTTGTGTCTTCCCTACACTCCTTACAAACATGTGATTCTTGTTGATAGCTACATCTTCAAAACATCGTTGTTACCCCATTGGTTTGTCCACTCTAGTCTTGGGTTCTTTCCCTCCACTCTCTCATTGTACATACACTTTCAATACCCTCTCCATAGTCTAGCATCTCATTTTTTAATGTTGCATGAGGACGAAAACCTCACCATCCTCTTAACTCAATGAAGTGCTCTTTTATATCATAGAATATGTGAGGCATTTCCCTCCTTACTTGCAAGTTTCAATTTTTATTTTTTTTGTCCTATTTGATTTCTAACATTCTCCTACTTTAGGATATAAAATCAATACCCTCCATTTATTTGTTTCTCTCCAATCATTTTTCTCAGTTCTCTTTTCTACCACATTACCCATCCTTATGGAAATGATGGTGTTTCTCTAGGCCTTGGTCCTTGGCTAGCAATATAGGTAGTCTCTTCCAATAATACTCCCTCTCATTCCTACGTTTCGACCACCCTTATTATCAATCATTGTCTACTTTGTATCTACTTTTCTTATGCTCCTTATTTAATGTTAAAATGTATTTCCATTTCAAATTGGTTGTGCATTCATCTTCCTATACTTGATTGGATTCGTATCATTGACTTCAATATGATTGAAGAATCATTTAATCATAAGCGGCTAACTTCTCAATGCTTATCTCATGATGAATTTTAGGCTATTGATCATAACACTCTTTGTATTTTGGAACGTCTTTGTGGTTACCTATCCTTTGAGTCCTCTGATTGGCTCATCTAAACCAACTATCAATATCTCTTTCATAAATTTAATCACCTTGATTATTTCTATGTCTTCCCTTCTTTTTCCCTTCTCCCCTTTCTTGATGACCTCTTTGTTAGTCTTAGCCTTTTTCCCATCTTGTTTGATTATCTTCTCATTCTCCTTAATCTTAAACTCTCATTGTATCTCTCTAATCCTTCAACCTTACCTTCAAACTTAATATTTATCATCTTCATTAGCCTAATTACATCACATGCCATTTGGCTACCTAGAATTTTGAACCTTTCCCATCTACTATTGGTTGGATCACTTGGTAGAATTTTCCTCCCCATTGTTTTGTGACCTTCCTATGCAAATTTGGCTATCAACAAGTCTAGCAACACAAACAATTTGAGAAGTCTATTCAAGGACAATTGGTTGTGCACAAAATTTAGCTAATAAATTCTCTTACTAATTATACTCTACAACAAGCAATAACCTATACTAAACATTAACTTCATTAATTGAGTGCATACATAGGT
This sequence comes from Cryptomeria japonica, assembly GCF_030272615.1. NCBI lineage: Eukaryota > Viridiplantae > Streptophyta > Pinopsida > Cupressales > Cupressaceae > Cryptomeria > Cryptomeria japonica. Next base: position 723,295,953 of record NC_081408.1, read on the forward strand.
CATGGTGCTCAAGTGTATGCTCATATTTTTCTGCTCAAAGAGGGTAATTGTGGCACCCAATTCTTTTTCCAATACTTGAAGAAAAATATTCATGAAGAATAAATTTTCTCAATAATCACAAATGAGGACCAGGTGCTCTCCTATCATGTCAATATCAGGGAATCCTTCTTATTCCACTACTATCATGATCATTCCAAAAAAAATCCATCTTATATTATACAATACTATGGAGCTCTACATCTCAAAGAATATCAAATCTACCACAAGCATCTCAATTGATCACAAGCTCACTCTAGAAGAGTTAGATTCAATCATTAACAGCTAGACTCCTAGTTGAGTCTTTTCAAGTTTTGTGTCCCTATACAAAGTCTACCTTGAGGCTTTTCATAAACAATCTCCAAGTAAATTAATTATCAAAGAGAATATCAAGTTCATACCTAAGCTTGGAGATTCAGAGGATATCTAAAACTAGAGACTAATAAATTTTCTTAATGTCTCCTACAAGATTATTGCCAAAGCCTTGGCTTTGAAAATTCACCACATGCTCCCTCAAGTTGTGTGCCCAAAGCAAACAGGTTTTATCAAATTTGGGCATATCTTGGATAACATAATTGTTGTTTGGGAAGGTACAAAATGGGCTTGCCACTCTAAGCAACATGCCTTATTCCTTAAATTGACTTTGTCAAAGCTTACAGTTGCATTGAATGACCCTTTATTTTAGCTATGCTAGGTGCTCTTGGTTTTGGCCCTCATTTCATTTGATCTACCAGAATGTTATTTTGTGATGCTTCTACTTGCATTAGCATCAATGACTGTCAATCTCAAGCTTCTGGGTTGTTTCGATCTATTCGTCAAGGCTATCCTTTGGCTCCTATCTATGTTTTGGATGCTAAAGGCTTTGACTATCTTTTGGCACATTCCATTGCTTCTAGATGTGTTCGATGGATTGCCTTGCCTAAGTCACCTCACCAACTTGTCAATGACCATTTTGCAGATGACTCCTTCCTTAATTTAATTAAGGATGAAAATAATGTCAAGGAGGCCCTTCTATGTCTTGACACTTTTTGTTTGGCTTTTGGTTTTGCCATTCAATGCCATAAAAATCAATGTTATAGTCAATCCTTCCTTCTAGCTCTGGCTTTCTCATTATGGGTGGAAGTGGATTGATCATGGGGAAATGTTTTGCTTTTTGGGCAAATCTTTTGCTTTCCAAGCACTTGCAATGGAGCTTTGGAATGTGGTTCTTGCTAGAATTGAGAAGAAGTTTCTTACTAGATCACCAAGCACATCTCCTTAGCTGGCAAATTCTAGGTTTGCTCAAAGATTCTTGCGGCCACTCATGTTTTTTTACTCTTCTTGTTGGGCCCCTTCTCAAGCCTCATACTTAAAGCTTAGAGAAACTCTTGTGCGATTTTCTTTAGGCCTCTACTGAAGACCACACATATTTTCATAGAGTGGATTGGGAATTCTACTACCTCCTTCATGGGTCTAGAGGACTTGGGTTCCTCTCTACTCAACAAAAAGGTATGGCCCTTTGTGCCAAATGGATTATTCATACCATCTCTAGCACCGAATCTTGGAAAATTCTTCTCAGGCATTGCATTTCTTCTAGTTTTATGGTCAATTGACTTACCTAGAAGGGGATTGGTTTTCAAGACCTTTTGGTTATGAAAGAAATTATGCATATCGAGGGCACCTTGGTGGCCAAGAGTATCTAGTGTGCCTGGGAGACAATTAAGGCTTGGCTTTGGTGGGTCAGTTCTAGCTTTTGTGGTATTTCTTTTAACTAAAACAATATTTGGTGGTATCTACTTATTCAAATTTAGGGGCTTTCTTTTGCTTGGGTGCCATGGATTCATGCTCTACGTTTTCATAAACACAACATTTGCACTCCTCGAGACTTTTTCTGCAAATCCACTATATATTTGCAATCTTGGGAAGACATGAAAGCTCAGTTTTGGCTTTATCGACCAGATCGTGAGACTTTTGACATAGTTTTATCTACTGTGCCTTTGAAAATGCTACAAAAAATTGGCATCCACTTTGTCAAGCGATGGTGGAAAGATTGGTTATGGTACCTTGATACTGCCTTTTGTAATTACAAGATGCATTTGGGTTATTACTGGCTCTCTTCACGTCTTCCTATGGTGGACGCATTGAATCTTCTGTGGTATCTACAATCGCTTCTTTCTATTTGGCATCAATGATATTGTAACATCTGGGCTACTATTGTTGAACCTAAACTTGCCCACTTTTCCTGGTGAATTCTTTTCCTAGGTTTCCCTCTGGGCTCTCATCTTTAGCATATGGGTGTGAAGGATCTTTGGTGTCCTTTCTATGGTCAACTAGATTCCTTTAAGCATATTTTCAGGTTCTGTCACCATGCTCAACATTTGTGGAATTGGATTCATGATTTCCTTCCCCTTCTAGTTAGAGCCTTTCTCTTGGTATATGGGCTCTTCCAGGGGATTTGCCTTGTTTTCCTTTCAAGTAATACCCAAATCTAACATGATTTCAAGGTGTAAATTCTGTTTTATTTATGGAAAGATAGAAACTGTTTTATTTACTCACAATTCCATTTCCACTAAGGTGTCACGTTTTTACTAAAGCATGTATTTGCAATAATGTGCTTCTTCAAATTAAGGTTCAAGCAAACAAGGTGGCGCTTAGGTTTCTCACCTCCAAGAGTTATTTTCTCATTGAGGTAATGCCCCTATACTAGATTGCTAGGGTCCCTTTTGCCTCTCATGGTCACTCTCTACCTCATGGGTGACAACAAGGTCATAGCTCTTTTGCCAAGCGTTCTTAGACCCCTCGGTCTTAGGCTCCTCATCACCACTTTGGTGGCATTGCTCGACGACACTCTGCCTCTCCCCCATGCAAAGGATTTGCCTTTGGGTGGGGCTCGAGAGGGATAGGGTTAGACAATGGTGGTGGGAGCAGATGGCCGATTGTTGGTGGTGATGGTGGCTGGCTTAATTCTTCCAAGGGTTTCCCCCATTTGGCCCTGGCTATTTCACTTGCTCATGCTTCTAGAGATAAAGAAGATGGAGAAGTTGTTGCTGATGAGGGGTGGTCACTTCTTGACATCACTTCGAACCTTGCTGATGTATGGGGCAAACTGGATGACTATGATCCTCCTCCTTCGTTGTCCAGGATTGCTCTCACCGCTTAAGCGACTGGTTTTTTATGCTTTTTGGCTTCTCGGGTGCTACTCGTTTGTTGTTTATATGTTTATCTGGTTATTGGGCTTTACCCATAGACTTCTGATATAGCTCTTTAGGCTCTACCTGTTTGAACTTTGAGGGGTGACCTTGTGTCCCTCTACCCTTTTTTTGTGGTTAATGCACTATAATTTTTAATTAATAGATACAAATGCATATATTCATAAAAAAAAAGTGGGGCACACTATTGTGGGATCACTCACTCCCATTGGTAGAGAACATGATTTGGAAGAACACCAGTTTGGAGATTTTAGAGACATTTTCATACAACATTGCAATGACATCATCATATTGATCTTCGTACCCAATTTGATGGATTTGCTAAGAAATAGAAACATGATTAAAGTAGTTACTCAAGCCTACATCAATGAAATTTATGTTCTTGAGCACAAATTGATAAGTGCCCTTAGTTGATAATTACCAATTAGGGGCAACTAGTATAGGAGGTGTTTTCTCTTTAGATTTGTTGGCAACATCATGTATAGCAACTTGCATCCTACTAGTAGCTAAGGAGGACCTAATCAACAAATCTCTAATTCCTTAAAGCCACATTGGATGAGGACAACAAAGAGCTAGGTTGACAAGTACAAGAGATGATAAGGAATGCCACTAATGCCATCTATTTTTCATGGAGAAATGTGCCAGTCCTAGGTACCGAAAAAGAGAAGATGAAAGGGAATACAAAAGATAAAAAAAAATGCACATGAGAGAGGTCCAATAAACTTGATTCACTCTATGCCTTTGGAAATGGTACCCTATTTTGAGGCTAACATAGTAAATGAACACTTCAGAGATATTTTTTGGAATCTAACTATACATTAACTTTTTTTTGCTTGCCTCATTGTTCATATCAGATAACAAAGGTCTTATAACTCTTTTTCTATAATATAAAAATGAATGACTTGAATTATAGATAATAGAAATTTTTAAAATTATGATTAAATAAAAAAATCACATAGATAATACAAATAATAATTTGTATAAATAAATATACCCGTTATAAAATTGATTAAAATAGAAAACAAAAAATGAAAAAAATTGAAAGATATAACTTACACTACAATCATCCTTAATATCTTCAATCAATTAAACTACAACTTTCATTGAAAAATAACTCCAAAATGAACTACAACTTTCAGTGAAAAATAACTCCAAAATGAATAAAGCCATACAATTTCATGTATTAAGGAGGGTCAACCGTCAAATTTATCCCTAGGCGCCATTTTTCTCCCCTGTACGGCTTCCCGTTGCAGGGAAGAAAAAATGTAATTGGAAAGGGCGTCCATTTTTTGAGAGCGCGAATTTTGCATTTCCCCTGATTTAGGTCGATTTTGTCTGACCTTCATAATCTTCAGACAGCTAGCAAGGAGGAACCTTTTTTTACTATGAGCACTTTTATTTTTACTGATTTGGCAGGAGGGCTCAATATTTCAACATTTTTTTCTTCTTTCGCCTTTCTTTTCGTAGTTCAGAGTACGGCTTGCAGAGAAAACAGCATCAACTGATTTCAGAAATTGTTTTTGTCCGATACTTGCGCATGGCACTCGAAGAAGTGGTAAGCATTTTTAATTGGAAGCTTTATCTGAGTTCTCATTGTACGATCTGTTTGTTTATTTGTGGATATGCGCATATTTATCCTTGATTTTGCACGTCCTGTGTGCAGGCGGACGCTCCATTAGTGGTGGTTCAGTGTTCTCAGAGCATTTGCAGAACGTTCATGTCCTGTATTGACTGTAAAATGCTTTATTGAAAAGGAAGAAATGGAGTGGGCTTGCAGTTCGTGGTGAGTATTTTCGCTTGGCCTAGGGTTTGTCAGTCTTTTTCCTTTTTAGGGTTTCAAAAAAGTTCCATGCTATGATTGAAATAAAAGCGAAAAAAAAGGGAATTTTTTTTTAAAAAATTTTATCTCGACTTTTAGCAATTTAAGGAATATTCTAAAACCATCAAAATTACTAGTTATTTCATCTTGAATTATCTTCCATTTCTTTTTCATATAAGGAATACAAGGAAGTTTATTGTTTAAGAGATAAGGGATATAATAATATTTATTTTTAATGAGTCAAAGTAGACTACATGAATATTATGATATTGCTATCAGGATTCAATTGTGTAGTTTTCAAAGTCAAACTCATTGACTCATGTTTCATGAGTATTGTTTCACAAGAACCCATCTATCATGGGAATGAATAGGCCACTTAGCACTAGGTGGACCATTCATTCTCATGGTAGATGGGTTCTTGTGAACCACTACTCATGAAACATGGGTTAATGAGTTTGACTTGAAAACTACACAATTGAATCCTGATAGCAATATCATAATTTGACTTGTTGTGGAAAATATCTCCTGCATGCATAAATATTGTTGGTTTTATCGAGTCAAGTTATAGATTACATAAATAAAATTGGATGTGGCAATAAGGTTTGTAAGATGATTGTCCAAACCTCAACAACCAAACAAAATAATTGTTGATAAAACAATAATAGTAAACACATAATAAAACAATAGACACAAAGGACACGAAAAAAAAGTCTCTCACAAAAGCACTAAAGCTCCATAAGGCTTTTAAACATAAGCGACGAGTGATCAATTATCAATTACCATAAGTAAATGGAAAGAAAAGAGCTATTGTTATAGTGCATTTAAGCCCCCCTTTTTGAGTCTTCCATTTTTTGATGGCACTGAAAGAGTAAGAAAAGAAATATGGATATAAATGGTAATCCATAAATCATCCAATGACTATGCAAACAAAAGGCAAAATCTTCGCTGATCTCTTAGAATTAAATGTTGTACATATATAGAACCAAAAATATAACTGAATAGGGAAATTGAAACCTACAACTACCACAAACAAATAACTAATGACTATAAACAATGTTCATTATCCTACATTCTTCATCAATATGATTATTGGAAAAAATGGTCTAGATTCTATCATTTCTCCCTTATAACAAACATTTGAAAGAAACCAAGAAAATCTTGAAGTGTTTGAAATTGATAATGAGCAAGGGACTTCATAAAGATACCAACAATTTTTGTTTCTATAGAACAACAAACAACTTCAATCAAACCTTGTCAGACTAGCCCGTGTTAAATGTTAACATGCTTACTCTTGTTGTTGAACCTAGATTCTTACTCGTTGAAATAGTACTTTGATGATCATAACTACCATATTTCAGAACCATTTTGGGTTTGTTGAATATCCTCTAGCATTCTTCTCAACCAAAATATTTGGCAAGTAGTGAAAAGTAGCAACTTTACAAGTACAATAAAAATAGATACAATGGGTTTTTCCTTGTACTTTGAAGAAATTATTGTGAAACCAAGTCTAGAACTATTACCAAATCTAGGCTTCCAATCATCTATAGATCCTGTCCAATCTAGATTTGTATATCCAACCAATCATCCAATACCCCTTGAAGATACCTAATAATCCTCTTAGTAGTGCTCCAATGCATCTTCTTAGGTTTTGACATGAACCTAGATAGGAAACTCATAATATATGTGATATCAAGTTTGGTCTAGTAGTCAAATAGATCAAATAACCAATCAACTATTTATAGAGAGTGAGATTTACTAAAGAATAATAATCAAAACTGGACAACTTAAGTCCAACTTCAATAAGTGTGGCTACTAAATTATAGTCCTTCATATTGAAACCTCCAAAGAATATCTAAAATATACTTCTGATGAGACAACAATATACTATCTGCATGTTCCTAGACTTCAAGATAGAGAAAGTAATACATCCAATCCTAAATTAGTCATTTCAAATTCTAAAACCATATGTGTGCTAAATTCAAAAAACAAAGAAGAATTATTCTTGGTGTAAATAATAACATTCACATAGAGAATATTAATGATAAGAATATCCTCACTAGAATGCTTGATGCAAAGATTATGATCTAATTGACTCTTGATACAACCTTTCTTCTAGAGGTAAGAGTCAATTCTAGAGTACCATGCCCTTGGTGCATGTTTAAGACCATACCAGACATTCTTCAACCTATAAACAAAGTAATTCTTTAGAAGGTACTTTAAAACCTTGAGGCTAAGTGAGATAAACTTCTTCATTAATGTAAACATTAAAAAAAAAAAACATTCATTTGATAAAATGTCCAACTATTTTGATAGCTAAAGACAAAACTAATCTAACAATATCCATCCTTGGTACAACATCGTAAAATAAAGTATAATTAATAGCTTCCTATCAAGAGTGTACCCTTTTGTAACTAATCTTGCCTTCTGTTTCTTAAAACCCCCTTTAGATTTAACTCTTTACATCTAGGTTGGACGTAAAAGCTTGGATGTGTCCTTTATCATAATCCCTACCTTTGACCAATTTCATGTGAAGTTGGCTCATCATTGGACCACCTCCATGAAAGCGGCCCCTTTCATAGTTCATTAATGTTTAAAATTTCCATTTGAAGGATAAGTGCATACTACATACCATAGTAGGTTCTAGCCCTTGTCTCGAAGTGGAAACTTTTCACTTGACTACTTGTGGCCATAACCACTTGAACCCATTCGACCCCATGAGGATAATATGTTACTCTCTTATTAGAATTTTGAATCCAAGAGAATAACTAAGTTTTCCTTAGGTAGTTCCTTGTGTTCCACTCTGATCGCTACCCCTACAGATCCTACAACATATGTGGATATAATAGTAACTTCTCCTACCCCACATGTAGTGAATGAACCACTTCCTAGATCAGGTATCCTTCCCCTTCCTAGATATTCTAGTGTGTATTGTTATCCTATAAAACACAACACAACAAATGCTCACCACCATCTAGACCTCCTTCTACTTGAAGGATTACTTTTGTTCCTCTTGCTTCTTTAGAATCTAGAGGAAAGAATTGTTGGCATGAGGCTTTGCATTGATGATCAGTTGTTGTCATTGATGGCAACTAGCATCTGGTGAATCAGATATCCAATCCGGAGTTCGTGATTCCTTCATTCTGGAAGATTGAGTATGGTTCAGTGAGATTCAGTAGAAGAACAATGTAACTGAGTGTGTAGTTTGGTGGTCAACAAATTATTTTGGTTAAGTATTTTTCTTTGCGGATCTGGGAGATGTATTGTGGATATGCAATTTACCTTATTCCAGGTTTGTGGCCTCCGGTGTTAAGTTTGGTGCTGGTTAGAAGATCCAATAGACCGTTTTTTCCGGTAGACCAGTGTTTTGGTATAGTAACGTGTGAAGATTTGTTGTGCGGATTGTGTAGAGTAATTTTGATGATTGTTTGCATGTTTGAGGTTGATGAGCCAACTTATGGGAAGCATGTGGACATCTTGTTTTGGTCTACTTAGGTGTTTTTGGATCGGATTGAGCCGACTTGTGGTTACACATTTCATGTTGCGTGTTATGCAGTTTTTGGAAGCCGACATGGAAATCAATTTATTTTGTTGATGCAGATATATAAGATTGATTCATTTGAGAATTTTGGGGTATGGTATGAGTGTGCGAAGATTGTATAAGCGATTGTGCGAAGTTTTGGAGTGTGATTGAAGATCTTAGTTCTCTAGTATATGACAGAGCAACAAAACATAACTGACTGATAGAATAGTGGTAGAAGACTAATTGAGCTTAACTAGAACTGCTTTTTGGCATATGTAGATGCTACTATTCAATTCAGACATTCTTGTTCTTATTTGTAATCACTTGTAAGGTAGTGAGCCTTCCTTTGGGCTATAACCTTCTTTTGTAATTGAGTAGTGAGCTCTAGGCAGTGTGCCTGAATGCATGCACATTCCACTTTGTAATATTATTATACTCCTGATCACAGTATTATAATATTGTGGGTTCCAATCCCACCGTGCTTTTTCCCTTAACTGGGTTTCCACGTAAAAATCTTGGTGTTATGGTGTTGATGATCTTGGCTTTGTGTTTTTACATTTACTTTACTTCATTTGCATAATGTGGTTGTATAATCCGGCTATTGAAGTCAATTTTGTTGAACACCGATTCACCCCCCTCTCAGTGTCCCCTTGATTCCAACAATTGGTATCAAAGCCTAGTTCCTTGGAAGAAGCCTAACAGCTTGAGGGAGATCCAGGAAGGTGTCTTAATGGATTCAAGTGGTTTGAGACAACAACTGCTTGTTGCACTTGATGATCTAGATCAGTCCAAAGCCAAGTCTGAGAATTGAAGATAAATCTCAAAGATGTTGAAAATTTCATTGAGTCATTGAAAGATCAAGTGAACTCATCTAGAGAAAAGAGAAAGGAGCTGATGGACAAACCTAAGGAGAAAGAAGAGCAAAGCATTGATGATCAAGTTCTGAAAGACAAGACAAATGAATGTGAAAAACTTGCTAGAGATAATGCAGTCTTGAAGAATGAGATGGAAACCATTGTGATAAAATTGACAAAGGATATTGAAGACCTGAAGAAGAATGAGGAAAGATTGACTCAGTCACTAAAAGAGAGATTTGATGAGTGTTGCAGACTAAATCATGAAAATGACTCGTTGAAGCTTGAATTGATGCAATCCAAAAATAATGAGCAAGAACTTGAAAGACAGATCATAATTCTGAGAGATGAACTTACCACTGCTAATGAATACAAAGAAAAATTCAATACTAGTTCAACCAAGCTAGATGAAATGCTACAAAGTCAGAAGAATAAAGGTGACATGAGAGGACTTGAATTTGAGAAGGGAGAAAGCTTCAGATCTGGTCAAAGCAATCAACAGAAGAACAAAAGGCCTCTGGTAAGACAACATAATGCTTATAAATTCAATGGTAAGTGTTTTGTTTGCAATAAATTTGGTCATATGGCAAGTCAATGTAGAAATATAGTTAATCAAAATACTACATCATTCACCGGTCAATGTTTCAATTGTAATAAATATGGTCATAAGTAAGTTGAATGCAAAAGTATGGTAAATAGAAGGAATGCAAGATGATATGCTTGTGGAAGATTTGGACATATTGCTAACCAATGTAGATCAAGGGGAAATCAAAGTAATTTCAGGCCTTATGAGAGAAACAACATTACTTGCTATGCTTGCAACAAAACCGGTCACATTGCAAAATACTGTAGAAGCAAGAATGTGAAGAATGCTTCGACAGACCAGAGTAAATCTAATGATAAGGGAAAAGCGAAAGTTGAAGAAATAAGAGAACAGTACAAGAAGAAATGGGTCAAGAAGATTGACTCTAAGGCAAGAGATGGGCCCACACCTAATTCTGGTGTTGGAACCTCATCCGGTAACTAAGCTAAGGCATCTAGCCTTGGGGGAAGCTTTCATGAAAATCTTTCAAACCCCCCTATCTGAGATCTGTGCCTGATTCTTGCAGGTTACAGAGGTATGTGTGATGATTGCAGATATCTATGATGAATTTTTGGAAGAATCTGAAGGTCCGCAGAAGATTCTTGTGAAATGAAGGGTATCCGAAAGTATTAGGGTTAAGAGCATTTATTGTAGTGAAAAGTTAGGTTTGTGAAGGATAAAAGGCAAGATAATCATTCATTTTTTCACCTTGCATTCGAAGCAGAAGAACAAAGAAGCACAGTAAAGGAGAACTTGCAGAGATTTCGAAGCATTATCCAAATTTGGTGTGCGATTTTGAGTTTGGTTGAAAGGTATTTAACTATAAAACCTCCCTTTTTGGTTGAAGTTTGAAGTTTGAATTCGATAGGTGGTTGCGTTTGGCATTGCAACGCCCTTGGTTGTGGAAATCACTAAGCGCGTGCATTCAAATTTCAAGAATCATCCATTCATTTCGATGTAGGATGACCTTGAGAGCGCATTTTCATCAAAGATTACTTTAGTGGCGAATATTCGCCAATGACGAATTTTTCACGTCGGCCATGTTAGAAATGGCGAATATTTTGTACCGACTGGGGGTGGCCATGTCGCCAAAACATTATCAATTTCCGTCAAAGTCACAGACCGATCGCCATATGTTTTATGCAATTAAATATTTCTATGCGATGATTTCGCCAATACAATATATGGTGGACACACGGTAAATTTAATTTTTTCACCTACACTCTCTGAGGTTGTCTTAATAGATGACCTTAATTCGCCTATAGGCATGTGAAGATTTGTTAGTTAGGGGGACTCAATTCGCTCGACATCTTGCCGACGCGTGTCTCCATTCACCCCAATTTTCGCCAACTATATTGTATTTGCCAATTATTTGGACGACCTATAATCGCCTCAAAAATTACATAAATCGTATTTGGATGACCTATAATCGCCTCGAAAATTACATGTCATGTTATAGTTACGCGAGATTCGCCAAATATTTATATACCATATAAAATTCCCACATAATTTGCCATATAAGGATTGGTATAAATACATGCAAAGATTAGATCTATCTCAACACAATCTGGTGGGTTCTAGGCTTTGAATTATGATCAATAGCGAAGTTTCAGACCAAGGAAAATCATTGTTGTTGACTTCATTGGCGACTGCTAGTGACCTAAAGGTGAGCGATCATATTTTTGAAGTGGTATATTATACATTATAGTCTATTATTGCTTCTTCAACAAATTGATATTTTTTTGGTAGCCTTTATTTCGTTGGAGATGTCGAACAGGAGGAGGGGTAGGAAACCCAAATGTGGGGAAGGCTAGGAGAGGCCAACAAAAAGTAGAACGTTGTCTTCGTACTTTGGCATTAGAAAATATTGTGGTGAAAACCAGGAAGGTACATTATCACAAGTACAAGTACAAAATTCACCACCTACACCGCATGTTGAAGACGATGGCGAACCTGATATCTCAGATCAGGATGATCTTGAAGAAGATTATCTGGTAGATACCCAAGTTAGCCGGAATGATATAATCGACTTGGGTGATAATGCCATTGATGATAATGCACAAAAGGGGAAAAGAAAAGCCATATCAAAAAAGGGTGAACCGCAATAAAAAAAGGATTGGGAGTGGGATATGTCAGTGAGGAATTTTCAAATTAATTGGGCATCAAAGTATCCATTCATTAAACCAGTGGAGAATCCAATTGAAGGCGAGCCTCCAATAGAATGCAGGTGTAAGATTTGCACTTGGAAACATAACAAGGAAATTAGGTTGCAGCTAAAATTTGACACCATAGAAAAGCATATGGGTAAAGGTTATGAAAAAACAAATGATAGATGAGGTTGAAAAATCAGTGATAAGATGGAAAACAAAGGAGGAATGTAAGCATGTGAGGAATGCCGAAGAGTATTATTTTCATGAGAAAATATAGACGAAGCCTGCTGAAGTTAAAGGTTCTATTGAAGCTATTTTTGGAAAAGCAATGCAAATATAACAACTAGGAAAAGTTGTTCAGTTAAGCGTTGTTTTTTATATTTTGAGCAGAGGGCGTGCTATGACAGATTTTCCATCAATTAGCGGTTTATTACACTTTTTGAAAGTTCCTAACTATCCTGATAGACACTGGTAGTAAACAGTGGATGGGAATGGGCAAGTTGTCTTGCTGAGGTTGAAAAAGATGTAAAGGAAAAAATAAGAGAGTCAAACTCTATTGCATTTTCTTTAGACGAAGTTACGGCAGTAGACAATACTTCATGGGTATGCATGCATGTTTATACTGTAGAGAATCATACCCGCCAACCTCATCTACTATCTATTTCTAAAATGAAGGAGAGTGCGACAACGAAAAATTTATTTCAACTAGTAAACAAAAGTTTAATTGAATATGGAGGTATGGATGACACGACGGTAGCCAAAAAATTGGTTTGTGTTGGAGCAGATGGAGCTTCAGTAATGCAAGGTCACAGGAATGATCTTTGTACAAAGATTGAAACTTCATTTGCACCGCACATTACTGCAATTCACTGCATGGCTCACATAACGAATCTAGCTTTTGGAATTGTGAGCAAGTTTGCTTCGGTTAAAAAAATTGAAATTTTAATCAGAGAGCTCTACTCACACTTCTGTCGAAGTCCCAAGCGATTTATGAAATTTCAACACTTCGTTGATGGAATAACTGATGGGAACAAGCTTCTTGAAGATAATGATGCCAGATGGATCTCTTTGGATGGTCCAGCGCATCGAGTGTTTTCAGAATATCCATCCTTGATTGGACTATTTCACACAACTCGCGACGAATCAGATCAACCAAAATTTCCTGAACTTTTTCGCAGGTTAAGTAATTTAGAGACACTCTTAACTTTAGCAGCTCTTTTGCCTATGCTAGAGGAAATGAGGAATATTATGAAGGCTGCTCAAAAAAGAGCTCTGTATATTGCAGAATATGCTACACTGTGTAAGATGACATGCATGACCCTCGACAATTTCTATCGAAATCAACCAACACTATCTGATGAAAAATTTGTTAAGTGGCGGACACTCACAGATTTGAACAATCCTGATAACTTTTTACAAATCGGTGCAGACGGGGAAGTATGTGCCAATGTACGGGGAGTTGAGATACCAATGCACTTACATGCCACGGTCGACCCCGAGGAACCAGGAAAGCGCCCCGGGAAGCAACTAGCAAGAGTTAAAAGGGAAGATTTCGACAAGATTATTGAGACTGTAACTACTTCTGTGAAGAAAATTGCTTATGATCTATCCTCACAAATTAGAAGCAGATTCCCTCCTGACAACCTACTCGAAGCCATGTCTATTGTGTTTCCTCAATATTGGAGCCTCAATAGTGCAACTGATTTTCGAAGTAAGCTACTGACTTTGATAAAACAATTTTTCATATCCAGAGAATTGAATGGAGTAACTATAAATGGAATATTAGACGAAACTCATCTTCGAGAGCAATCATCTCGTTTTGCATACACTATGAAAGAACAATATGGCAAAATGGAGAACCCTCGCGAAGAGGGATCAATAACAAGGCTTTGAAAAACTATAGCTGAGAAATCAACGTTATGTGATTCAATGCTAGAATATGTGAAGCTTGTTGATTTATGTTTTACCATGATATTGGGTTCGGTAGAAGATGAGAGAGTTTTCAGTGCTTTGGGGTTCCTAAAATCAAAGCTAAGAAACAAACTAGACAAAACTTTGGAAAATTGCTTGAGGCTCTATACGTCTAGGTATGATGTTCACACTTTTCCTTACGATAGGGCACTGCAAATCTGGATGTCCAAATGTGAAAGAAGAGGTTTGGGCAACACTTCAAACCAAAGTGCCAGTGGGACTATTGACTCATGTACTGGACCTACTGATAGCATTGAGATGCAGTTTGACGAAGGTATGCATACTCGGAGTGAAGAAACTCAAACCACAAACAAGAATCAAGAAAGCTCTGAATTTGATGAGGATGAATGTCAACTGTAAGAGATTGGTATTTATTAATCTTATTACTATATCTCATCATTCATATTACAAAAGCATATTACTTTTTGCAATTAGAATTTAATATTGTTTTGTAATTGTATTTTTGAACTTTCTATTTCCAGATTTAAAATAGCATAATAAAAAAAAACCATAATGTGTTTATTGATACATAGATGTTTCTTGTTTATTTATACATGTTTGAGTCTCAAATCTGTGTGATACATTTCAGAACCATATGATACAATTCATTCAATAGTAATACACATGTCAAGAACTTAGATTTTCATTAATTCTTTCAAAATATAGCCATATGATACAATTCATTCAATAGTAATACACCAATCTATGTGATTCTCCATGCAAATTGCAAAAGTGAATACAAAGTTTTAGAACCCTTTGCAAATGACCCTGAACTCCCTTTTATAGAAACAAGAGAGCAACAACAACTCTTGTGTGATTCTCCGATGTCCATGCAAAAGTGAATACAAAGTTTCAGAACCCTTTGCAAATGACCCTGAATTCCCTTTTATAGAAACAATTGAGCAACAACAGCTTTAGGTCGAATTGCAAGTTTGCAACATGTGAAGATTGAACATCAAAATTACAAACTCAGCACAAATTTATATGGCCATCACAGGCCGTATTAGCAATTTAACATCTGCTACATGTTTGATGTCTCCTATTAAAAAAATAGAGTTCAAAATTAAATATTAATTCACGCCATGACAAATTAAACATAGATAATAGCAGTGCCTAAAACCTACTAATCAAAAGTAGAGAAATGCATAAATGTTAAAGCAAGGGAGAATTTGAGAATACAAATTTACTGGCTGAAGTTTTGCACTGTGCATCATAGATTCATAGGCTGGATTAGCAAAATAGCAAAAGCGAGAGCTGTTTTTTTCCTATTCATAAAATAGATTCATAGGCTGGATTAGCAAAATAGCTATAGCGAGTGCATCATAGATTCATAGGTTGGATTAGCAAAATAGCAAAAAGAAAAAACATAAAACCTTGAAATTAAGAGTAAAAGAAGAAAATTGTGCAATACATACTATGATTCTTAAGATTTCTGTGCCAGTTTTTGTAGGGTGCTCCACTCTTCGTCTGATGGAAGGTCAATATTCTGTAAACTATGGAAAGTCAACTCCAACTTCGTCAACATTCCATATTTAGAAGATTTACTTGACATCACTATTTCATCCAATACCGAATTTAGAGTTGTAAATGGTTGGATGAATTCCAGAAAGCTTTGGGGAGTTGTGTCATTTGGAAGCAAGTCTAAATCAGACTTCATTTTTATCTCCATGTTTTTTTTGTAAGCTTCTTCTCCAATGAATTTATTTGATGGGTCAACGGTCTTAGGCAAACCAAGTTTAATCAAATTATTTTTCTTTTCTTACAGCTTCAATATTTTTTTCCCACATTTTTCCATAACTTCTGATGTTTCCCTTAGCTTCTGGCATTTTTGAATGATAGATGGTGTCTTAACTATGGCATCAATGCGATTCTTAATTCCCTTGGATGCCAAGTAGCTGTCAATTGAAACCATTCACACAACTTGTCACTCCTCTGCATTATTTGCCGCTGTAAATGATGTTCAATTTACATTCAATATGCAAGTTATATTCTGTTTGATATTATCTTGTTCTATGTATTACTGATTAAAAACTATAAATCTGACTATCTTCTTTTGTATGGCAGGTGAGAGGAGCATTTATGAATTTCGATGTCCTTTCTCACAAATGCCATTTGATATATATATAGCAGACTGGGTACAGTCAAGCAATGCCTTGCATGGCCGATCAAGACATTACTTGATCGTGCCCCTTCACTATAATAATAATACATGGCGTTTATTTACCAAACGGTGTATGTTTATATTAACACTCGATAACAATCGGTGAATGCTTGCCTTAACACCCGATAACAATCGGTGCAAACATAAGTTAACATCGATACTAATCGATGTTTGGTCTACCCGATAATTGTTTGTTTTATCATTAAATGAGTTAACCGAATTAACTCGGATTGCAATGGTTAACCCGATTTAATAATCGGTAAACACAAATAGTGTAACCGATATTAAATCGGGATTCTACGTTATAGAATGATAATTGACAGTTAAGCATTTTGATTGAACTAATTTGATTGATCATATACAAATAAAGAATGGTTTATCAAATGAGGGCTTGAAGTTATTCATCATAATTATCGATATGATAAATGATTGAATGAGAGACTTCATTTATCTCTCATTCAATCATTTATCTTACTGAAACTACTATGCATTAACACTCCCTCTTAGCTAGGTAAGATAAATGAGAGCAGTGTATCAAGCATCACAATTCAAATGATAGTTAGCATTCTTTTACACAATCTAACCTTCTAGGAGATCATATCACCTAATCACATGATATGAAGTATCACCTAAACACGTGATATAAAGTGTCTATCACATCAATCTTGTGATGATAGGATATCACCTTAACACGTGATATCAGTATTGCTTAAGCACGCAATACTTAAGGATAATTATATGAGAAAATATTCAATTCTCATCTTTATCCAAGTTGTGGTAGGTGCACTAACATTTCATATAAATGTTTTACCACAACTCAATTATGGCTCATCCATGATACACCAAAGATCCAACATGATAACTGGTTTGGACATTATAAGATCGTCACCTTATAATGTCTCCATACAAGTGTTCATTATCTTGAGAGATCGCACCTCTTAGATATGAACTCAGGGGATAAAAATCCAAAATGTCCTATCATGACAAAGAAGTTTACACATTAAACATCTTATTGATATGTAAATATAGATTAAAAAGCAAATTACCTTTCTATCATACCTTAACCTTTTCTGAAGTGATCAAACTTCACCTTGGAAAGAGGTTTGGTCAGAATATCTACCGTTTGATATCCTGTACAAACATATTCTAATTGAATTACATTTCTGTCTACCATATCTTGCACATAGTGGTATGGGATCTCAATATTTAACTGAAAGTTTTATGCAGCTCTGATTGTCACAGTGTATAATAGTGGGTTTCATAGGTTCTCCAAACAACCCCAGAAGCAACTTTCTAAGCCACATTGCCTCTCGAGCAGCCATAGAAGCTGCAATTCGGTGGAGCTTTGAGCTACAGAGGACTGTTTCCTGTTGATCCAAGATATCATGGCTGAACCCAGACTGAAGCAACACCCTGAGGTGCTTTTTCTGTCAGTTACACTTCCAGCCCAATCTGAATCTCTAAATCCATGTAGGTTTATGTCAACTTTCTCATATTTGAGGCCAAGGTTTAGAATACCTTGTAGGTATCTCATGATGTGCTTTACTGCAACCAGGTGTATCTCCTTAGGTTCACACATGAACTAGCTTAAGGCATTAATTGCATAATAAATATTTGGCCTTGTATTCACCAGGTACATCGGGGACCCAATCACCTGTCTGTATTAAGTAGAGTCAGTGGGTTGCGACTCTGCTGCTGCTTCTTTAAGTTTATGTAAATTGGTTTCCATAGGAGAGGTCACGACCCTACAATTTAGCATTCCAAATCTCTTCAATATATCCAAGGTATACTTTCCTTGGTTTAGTATAATGTTGTCACAATTCTACCATACTTCCAATCCTAGGAAGTAATGAAGGAGTCCCAAGTCCTTCATATCAAATTCTTTGGATAGATATTTCTTGCATTGATCTATAAGATGATCATTTCCTGTGATTAATAAGTCATCAACATATAAAATCAACATTAGCATATCACCTTTATTTCTTTTGTAGTAGAGATTAGGATCTGCATCATTTTTAGAGAAGCCTAGTCCTAAGAGATAGGTGTCAATTCTTTCATACTAGGCCCTAGGAGCCTGTTTAAGCCCATAGAGAGCTTTCTTGAGTCTGCACACATGAGACTCTACACCATAAATTTCAAACCCTTCAGGTTGCTCTAGGTAGACTTCTTCTGAGATCTCACCATTTAGAAATGTTGTCTTAACATCCATCTGGTGTACCTTCCACCTCTTAGCTGCTACAATGGATAATACAACTCTTACTGATGTATATCTGACAACAGATGCAAAATTTTCTTCATAATCTATTCCTTCCCTTTGAGAGAAACCTCTAGCTACAAATCTAGCCTTGTGTTTTTCAATACTACCGTTTGCAACATGTTTGATCTTAAAAAGCCATTTAGATGAAACAACAAATTTCTTAGTTGGCCTAGGAACAATCTCCCAAACATCATTTTCCATAATGGATTGATACTCTTCAGACATGGCATCCTTCCATACTTGATGTTCAAGAGCCTCTGATACATTGTTTGGTTCGGCTTTGGAGAGATCATTCATAAGGGCAACATAGCTAGTGAATTTGTTAGGCCTTTTGCTTTCCCTGAAGGTTCCTGAAGGAGCAACAAACTTCTGAGCTTCTGCTACAATTTTGGTGGCCCATAGTGGTCTTTTCTTGAGGTTTTCTCTAGGTGGACTTTGAGTTTCACTTATAGTTTCCTCAGGATTCTCCCTCTGAAGCTTAGGAGTAGGATCTCTATCTATGCTAGGGGTGGGGATATAGACTTCAGGGTCTAGAGAGCTTTGGGCTCTTTTGAGAGCTAAGTCTTCTTCAAAGATCACATCCCTGCTTAGTTCAATATTCTTTTGACCAGGTATATAGATCCTGTAAGCCTTGGAGGTTTCACTATATCCTACAAAGACTCCCTTTTTCCTAGAAGGCTCTAATTTTAATTTTTTCTCCTTAGGTACATGAATATAGACATGGCATCCAAATATCCTAAGGTGGCTAATATAAGATTTTGATTTAGTAAAGACTTCCTCAGGGGTCTTATCTTCAAGATGAGAGTGGGGACATCTATTTTGAATATATACAACAGTGCTAGTTGCTTCTGCCCAAAGATTGATATTTAGATTCTGATCAAGAATCATAGCTTTGGCAACTTCAACGATTGTCCTATTTTTCCTTTCAGCTATCCCATTTTGTTGAGGGTTATAAGGTATTGTTAACTCCCTCTTAATCCCCGATTTTTTATAAAACTCTTTAAATAGTTTTGATGTGTCTTCCCCCTCATTGTCAGTTCTTAGGGTTTTAATTTTATTTCCTAAGTAGTTCTCTGTTAGTGATTTGAATTCTTTAAACCCATTAAGGATCTCTTCTGATTCTTTACATTTTAGAAAGTAGATCCAAGTTTTCCTAGAGTAGTCATCAACAAATATTACATAATACAGAAATCCCCCCAATGAAGGTACGAACATAGGTCCACATACATCATAATGAACTAACTCTAAAATTTAACTTGTTTTCCTAGTACTATTCTGAAAAGCACCCTTAGTATTTTTACCTAGGGCACATCTTGTGCATGCCTCTGAATGATATTTTTTTAACTTAGGTAGACCTGTGACAAGGTCTCGCATTGATGATAAAGATCTAAAATTTAGGTGGCCTAGTCTTCTATACCAAATTTCGTTGGTATCTGTAGTCTCATGAATTAGGGCTAAGTTGGGCACTGTACATAGCTTATACAAATAGCCTTGTCTTTGACCAATTGTTTTATCTTTCTTGATGGATGAGTTCTTTGGCCAAGCCAATACTTTGTTTTGTATCCATTGTCCTTCAGTGCTGATATTGAGACTAGATTTCTCTTGATGCCTGGAACATATAACACTCCTCTAAGTTGTAATGATACACCCGACTTTAGTTTGATGGTGCAGGTTTCAACTCTTTTGACAGGGTGTGTAGAATCATCTCTGATAGTTACTTCCTCATCATTCTCCTCTTTCATGGAGTCTAGTACTTCTCTGAATCCTGTGATGTGTTTGGATGAGCCACTGTCGATCACCCAAGAGTTCACTTTGTTTGATGCTTGATTTGTGAGTGCTGAATAGAGTACATACTTCTTGGAGTCCTCTTCCCTTTTGGATTTTCCTGTTTTGGTAAATGCGCCTTGTTTAGCTCTTTCTAGACATTTGACAACATAGTGCCCAAATTTGTCACATCTGTAACACTGAATCTGAGAGAGGTCCTTCTTGAAGGAGTTCTTGTTGTGACAACCTTTTCTCTTCCTGAATTGCTTCTTCTTGCCTTTCTTGTTTGAGTTCGTATTTAGAACTTGAAGATCTTCATCTATATTCTTCTATTTGATCCCTTTCTTATTTTGCCTTGATTCCTCTTGGAGACAGTCAACCTTTAGCCTATCGAATTTTGGGAAGTTATCCCTTGCACTGATGCCTTGGACGAATGTTTCCCATATGCTAGGCAACCCATCTAGAGCAATGAGGGTTAATTCTTTGCTTTGGATCTCATATCCAAGGGTTGCCAGTTCATCCCTTAGGGCAGATATTCGCATGAAGTAGGCATTGACTGATTCTCCTTTTATCATGGCTATGTGATTTATTTCATTTTTTAGAGCCAAGGTTCTACTGGCATTAGATATCTCAAAAGCATCTTCAAGTGCTTTGAACATGTTGAAGGTTGTTTCATGTTTCCTTATAATGGGCTTAATGTTTTTCCTTACCCCATCAACTATGATTTTGATAGCCTTATCATTTCCTTCTCTCCAAATTGCTTTGTCAAGTTCAGTCTCAGGTTCTTCAGTTTTAGTTTTTACAATTGATTCGACTTTATTTTCTTTTAAAATCAATTGAATTTTGAATTTCCATGTGGAGAAGTCATCACCTCCTCCGAGTCTGTCTTCAAATCTAATAGTGCTAGCCATTGATAGGATTGTGATGTTGAATATATGCTTGATTTGAATTTTACGTAAAATTGAATAGCCTTAGGTTGGATTTAACTATAGCTCTGATACCATGTAAATGATGTTCAATTTACATTCAATATGCAAGTTATATTCTATTTGATATTATCTTGTTCTATGTATTACTGATTTAAAAATATAAATCCGACTATCTTCTTTTGTATGGCAGGTGAGAGGAGCATTTATGAATTTCGATGTCCTTTCTCACAAATGCCATTTGATATATATATATATATAGCAAACTGGGTACGGTCAAGCAATGCCTTGATCGGCCATGTCTTTTAGACATGGCTGATCAAGACATTACTTGATCGTGCCCCTTCGCTATAATAATAATACATGGCGTTTATTTACCAAACGGTGTATGCTTATATTAACACTCGATAACAATCAGTGAATGCTTGCCTTAACAGTCGATAACAATCGGTGTATATTTATTCTACCACCCGATATCAATCAGTGCAAACATAAGTTAACATCGATACTAATCGATGTTTGGTCTACTCGATAATTGTTTATTTTATCATTAAATGAGTTAACTGAATTAACTCGGATTGCAATGGTTAACCCGATTTAATAATCGGTGAACACAAATAGTGTAATCGATATTAAATCGGGATTCTATGCTATAGAATGGTAATTGACAGTTAAGCATTTTGATCGAACTAATTTGATTGATCATATACAAATAAAGAATGGTTTATCAAATGAGGGCTTGAAGTTATTCATCATAATTATCGATATGATAAATGATTGAATGAGAGACTTCATTTATCTCTCATTCAATCATTTATTTTACCGAAGCTACTATGCATTAACAACCGCCAAATATTTTCTTGTATATACTTCGTTGTATTTTTCATATTATCTTTCAATCTATCCTCCAAAGTTTTTATTTTATCATTTGCATTTTGTAGGTCTTCTTTCATTTGTGCACATTTTTTACTTTTTTCCTCTACTTCCTCTTGCAAATGTTTTTCTTTTTCCTTCCCATGATCCAATAGGTCCTGTAATTTTCTCATTTCGGCAACAATAGACTCATAACTTTTGTATAATTTTTGAAAACTGTCTCTTTCCTCATCAACTTTTTTAATGCTTTTAGCCATTTTTTCTATCAGGTTGTTCAATTCTGCATCCATCTTCTTCTGCTCTACAATTTCTACTACAGAGCCCAAAATTTTTATTCTTTTCTGTAAATCATTGCACTTGCTTTCTGCTACTTTCCTCCTTGATTTTTCATTTGCCAGGTCTGCCTGTAACTTTTCTATTTGTTTCTCCAGTTTATTTTTTTCTCTCTCCACCTTTAGCAGTGAACTGTAGACCACTTCGTTAGTATTTATTGACACACTAATTTTGTCCACATTATGTACTTTGGAAAAATCCATTTGGAGGGTGCTAACTTGAAATTCAGAGGGATCTATTTGACTGTGTGGTGGATTTTTATCTTTAGTTGGGGCCGGGGGCATAACAACCATGAACTCCATCACATCTGTCTGGTGGGTCATATGTTGGAAATACCCTGTTCCTTGCAGGCTCTTCGTTTAAAACTTCAGTCAGGGAAACCTTATGAAATGCTTTCTTTTTTTCTTTATTTGCTTTTGTTGTGTGTTCATATTTTTCATAGTAATCACGATATTGAAAATTTGGGCTTGTTGAAGCAATTGAATGTTTGAAAGGTGACATAGGAATACCAGAGGCTCCAGTTCCACTTATTCCTGTGGTTTTAACTAATGCTTGACTAGGATTTCCAACAACAATTCCTGATACTATCCCACTCCCACTGACACTTTCATGTGTAGTTTTCATAATCTTTTTAGGTGTGTGATCTGAAGCTGCAAATGATTATTTTGTAGTGTCAGTGGCACTTGATATAGGATTCTGAATAGTATTAGTATCTACCACTAGTGGCCTCTTGCGAGAGATATTTTGTTGTAGCCCTTGTCCAACAACTAGACAACTAGTAGCAGTAGTACTAGTAGTACCCATGCCAACCCCACCATGGCCACCAATCACAACGTCACTTGACTGAACAATAATGGGAATACTATCCCCAAATTCCCCACCTGTAGCAATGGCACTTGATTCACCACCAATGAGAATACCATGATGTGGTGGTGGTTGTGGATTTGAACTTGAAACAAATGTAGGTGGACCCTGAAAGTAACGAGTAATACTTATCTGTGATGAATATGAAGAATCAAGTCCAATGACTGGTTTAACAAGAACTTTTGATTTTGACCCTGATGGAAGTTGTACCTGAAGTGGATACCAAATGCCCTCTCCTCTGACACCTAGACCACCACCTTCAAAACCCATTTTTTCCACAATGCTTGCCCCTTTGCTATATTTTTCTTTCATGGACTCATGGACTGCACCTAATATTTTAGGGGCTGTAGTAGTTGTTGGAGCAAGCTCAACCTCATACTCATCATCACTTTCACTCCTGTCATGTGTTGTTGTGGGATGCTCCATATTCCACAATTTGCTAAACTCATCATCCTCGTTGATGGTCTCAAATTCTGCACTGGTCTTTGGTTCACCGAGATTCCTCCTCATAGTCCAAAAATCATTTATTTTGGTTTGAGTCCAAAAAATCTCTTTACATTCTTGCAGAATTGATTTGGGAATAGATTTCTTAGATGGATTAGCAGATTTTAGGTAGAAATTGTAGGACCTCCTATTTTGGATGCCCTGGCCTCCTCTGTTGTCCTCTATGTGTGCAATGCCATAATTTGTGATGAAATTTCTTTTGTTGAAATGTTATTGTCAGCTCCAATTTTCTCTATCTCTTTTTTAACTTCATCCCAAGAGTCCATGTTTCTAATCTTTTCTAGCAATGGTTTACTTTCATGTTGACATAACGTAGAAGAGTTCCCATCTTTCTTAAGCCTTGCTTGAACTACACCGATTGGATCATACTGCCAGAAACCCTCATCACCAAAGTTAAAAACTGTCAAAAAATCATGTGCCACATTGAATGCTTTTCTCTCAAATGTGAACCCTCCACACGTGAAAGGCAAGGAAGGAAATATGCTCTTCTTTTTCTAACCATGGAAGTGCCTATCTGTGCTCTCCAATTGCCGTACATACTCTAATGCAAATACCCTCTCTGTCACATGTATTGGAAGTTTGTATGGTTTTACTGCCGATCCGTAAAACCTTAACACAGTGAATTCTTCCATGAAGAACCAATCAGCCAATTCTATTTGACTTTCGAGTTGAATGCAATCTCTACAAGACACAGGCAACCTAGGCATTGGAGTGCTTGTAATTTCATTATACATTGGTGCCAAAAAAAGTATACAAAATGGTTGTAGCTCTTTCTGTTATCATGCATCCTTATCTTTGGTGTCCAATCATATATTGAACACTCTGTTCTCTTCCTAGTCTTCTCATCAATCTTATAGCTCACAATTTGAAGCTTGTTGGTCTTGAATATTGCACAATACTTGGATAGAAGGAGATAGCACAAGTAGGATGAGAACCTAAATGTCTTACAAGAACCTTTTTTGATCATTAGTAATTGTTTTTGCATGAATTTTACAATGTCCTCAATAAAATTATATCTTACTGGTTGACCTACACAATGGATATTATAAATCATTTCAAGAAGGCTTGCACCCACTTCCCTGTCATTTTCCAATCCCAGGCAAAATGACAATAGGGAAATAGTATCCCCAACCCATGGAACAAAAATGTTAGAATCATAAGGAGGCTTATGATTTTGATCCAACCCAATACCAGTACCACTCTTTATTAGAGCTTTGATAAATGAATCTCTGCGACTTGGATCGAGACTCTCATAATTCCCTGCCAGCTTTTCAAGGTCAATTTGGACATTTGAGTTTTGGGCTTCAAATCCTAGGTTCAACAAACGAGCTTTTCACCATGGATAGCATAAATATCATAGTATTCATCAGTGAAACTTGATGTTTTAACCAGTTCGATTAGGTATATTTTGTTTTTCACTTGGCTTCTTGTTGAACTACTGCTTCCCGTTTTCCCCATCACTATTATTGTTAATAATTCAAAATAATGCTAGATAAAAACCTGAAAATGCTAACCCTCAAATTGAACCACGAGATTACCAAAAGCAAAAATGGCGGGATGTAGGTATTTTAGATTTTACTCGGAATTTCTATTTCACTAGATTGGCGCAGACAATCTCTGTTGCAACTTGCATTCCTCAATCTAGTAGTTTCTGAATCTCCCTCGATTTATAGGTCTGTCCATGAAATGAAATACGATTATGATTTAAGAGTCTCTTATTTTGAAAACTCTGAAAAGTAGAAAAGTAATACCTAAAGGACAAAATATCTAGAATCATGTTGTAATTTTATTAATTACTATTAATAACTATTCGATGCCGAAGGACAAAACATTCATTACTTTAGTATAAATTCCTAGGACATTAAAAATCATGTTGTAATTTTATTAATTATTATTAATAACTATTCGATGCTGAAGGACAAAACATTCACTACTTCAATATAAATTCTGAGGACATTAAATATAATTCGTTCAATTTCGGGCGAAGTTCTCACAAATGAGTTCACTTCCCACATTCAGGCCGAAATCCACCCTAAGCCGTTGATCTTTGCTCATCTAATGGATGAGGGACCAGGGTACCTATTGTGACTTTATGGGTTTGTTTTTTAAGTCTGTTTAATAATTTTAAACTTCCGCTCGAAAAAGAGCTTTATAGTCTTAATTATATTTAATTAAATTTAAAATGTTTCAATTCTGGGCGAAGTTCTCACAAATGTGTTCACTTCCCACATTCGGGCTGAAATCCACCCTAAGTCGTTGATCTTTGCTCACAACGATGATGGTACCTGTTGTCAGTTGTCATGGGTCCCATGACTTCTGCCAGTTTTCGGGCACGTCACCATACTCATGTCACTTTTCGGGTCTATTTTTTAAGTCTGTTTAATCATTTTAAACTTCCGCTCGAAAAAGAGCTTTATAGACTTAATTATATTTAATTAAATTTAAAATGTTCAATTCCGAGCGAAGTTCTCACAAATGTGTTCACTTCCCACATTCGGGCCGAAATCCACTCTAAGCCGTTGATCTTTGTTCATCCAACGGATGATGGTACCTATTTACAAATGTAGTGGGTCCCACGACTTCTGCCATTTTTTTGGCACGTCACCATACTCGTGTCACTTTTTAGGTCTGTTTTTAAAGTCTATTTAATCATTTTAAACTTCCACCCGAAAAAGAGATTTATAGTCTATAGACTATAGACTTAATTATATTTAATTAAATTTAAAATGTTAAATTCTGGGCGAAGTTCTCACCAATGTGTTCACTTTCCACATTTGGGCCGAAATCCACCCTAAGCCGTTGATCTTTGGTCATCCAACGAACGATGGTACCTGTTTTCAGATGTAGTGGGTCCCACGACTTTTGCCATTTTTTTGGCACGTCACCATACACGTGTCACTTTTCGGGTCTGTTTTTTAAGTCTATTTAATCATTTTAAACTTCCGCCCGAAAAAGAGATTTATAGTCTATAGACTATAGACTTAATTATATTTAATTAAATTTAAAATGTTCAATTCCGGGCGAAGGTCTCACAAATGTGTTCACTTCCCACATTCAGGCCGAAATCCACCCTAAGCCGTTGATCTTTGTTCATCCAACGGACGATGGTACCTGTTTACAGATGTAGTGGGTCCCACGACTTTTGTCATTTTTCTGGCACATCACCATACTCGTGTCAATTTTCGGGTCTGTTTTTAAAGTCTATTTAATCATTTTAAACTTCCGCCCGAAAAAGAGATTTATAGTCTATAGACTATAGACTTAATTATATTTAATTAAATTTAAAATGTTCAATTTCGGGCGAAGTTCTCATAAATGTGTTCACTGCCCACATTTGGGCCGAAATCCACCCTAAGTCTTTGATCTTTGCTCATCCGACGGACGATGATACCTGATGAGAACTTGAGTGTTGTCAGATGTCGTTGGTCCTATAATAAGAGACATTTAAATTTTAAAGATGTGCAATAGTTTGAGATAACTATTAAATATAATGTTAATATTATTTGTAAAAATTTGAAATTCAAAAATAGTATAAAACATGAAACTTAGTTTCTAGAATAAAACAAATAACTAAATAAAAATATAAATTTTGATATACAATTTGAAAGGTAAAAGTTTAATATAAAAAAGAAAACATTCAATATTAAATCTAAAATATTAATTTAAAGTTTAACAAAATTCTTTGAAAATATGTTTACGATATATAATTTTAAAAAATAGTTTAAAAATATATATTAAAGTTCAACATAAATTTAGTGTATTAATTAAAAAAATGTGCAGTCCTCAACCTGTTAAGGCGAGCAAATTTGGAAAGTACAAATGCCAAGGTGGCGATTAATTGTTGCAGAAGGAGTTGTTTGCGGCAAGTCGCACGAACAGAGGAAGGGGAGGATGACAGGAAATATTTTTTTTGATCTCATGGCATTAATGCCTTATCGGACACATTCATTACTCGACCTATACGACAAAGGCATAATTTATTACCTTTTGATATGTGTGCCAGTTTTTGCTTTGAAGCAGAACAAATTTGTAGTTCGTAGCTTCTGTAAGACATTTTTTGCAGGAAGTGCTTTTGAAATTGCAGGTGACCATGGAGGCCAATTTCACATTGCGAACAAACAAGAAGTTGGTGCCCTTTTTGGGTAAAGTATTTGATAAACGAATGCAAGGACTGTTCAGGTTTAAGGAGGAGAAGTTGTGGGCGGCAGCTAGACTGATGCTTGCAAAGGAGGTGGCACATATCAGTCACCGATATCAAACTAACATGGAGGTTTACTCTCTGATTTTGGCATAGGCCTGTGAATTCAAACCGGAGGTGGAAAAGGTAAAACTCACATTGGTCAAATTGATTGATGGGGATTTTTTGATTAACCTGGTTTCAATCTTGGAGTGGGTGGTGCCGGGAGTTGGCATTCGAATTAAGAAAGGGGACGACCAGGAGGAATTGCTTTCTTTTATTCGTGGCCCAGAGGTTGAAATCAAATACCAGTGCCGTGAACGTGCTCGAGTGGGGTGGGAAGTGATGAAACTTTTTGTGAAATTAACCAGGGTGGATGAAGTCCTGAAGGCTTTGCATGTGGTGGCAAGGATGGAGGTTGGTAGGGAATTGACAGATAGGGCTGAAGAAGGAAGGGCCATATAGCTACTGGCAAGCTTGGAGGGTGACCCCGACTTCGGCTGCCTAAATTGCATTCCAAAAATGAAAGCTGAAACGACAAAAGGGAAAGCATCGACCTTCGAGGAGGGAAGGGACTGGGAGGAGGCGACCCAGGGGGATAGTGAGTGAGCGGCCTATCTGCCAATGCTTCTTAATTTGCTTCCGAATGATTTATTACTGCTGGAACATTTGTTATGGATATCCAGCAATGAACTGGTTTTTTTGTCTGCTTGCTATAAGCTGTGGGCAGTATGATTTTCTCTCTGTCTGCGTTTATGCATGAATGACTGCAAATTTTGTATCTTGAAACTTTTGAATTAATAGAATAAAAAAACCTTTACCGATAAACTTTTGTATCTTGAAACTTTTGAATTTTTTTATTTTGAATGACTATATATTTATAAAATTATAATCAACCATAATCAATGTACAAATAATTAATGGAACGAACTAAATTTTTTTTATAGCATTACATAAAAAAGATCACAGTATTAAATTTATTTCCATTGTTTAACAAATAATTGAAATAACGTACCTCATATACAAAAAACATTTGAAAGAAATTAATTAATTAAAATGAAATAGAATTATAGAAAGCATTTTTATATCCATTAGACTGTAAGAGGCAAACTGAAACAAATTGGAATTTGAAAAATTATCATTAATATTTATGCTTTGGAAATTTACAATTTTTTCGTCTCAAGTCTGAGACTTGAGTCCCTCAAAAACTTAAAAGCCAAACTGAGTGAGCCACTAAGCCTATTAGGTTTCGAGGACATAGGAAAGAAAAACTACTAGGGGCCAGGGGGCGGGGCCAGGGCACAGGTAGTGGATGGTTTACAACTTTGCACTAAGAATCCGACCCTCCTTCCATGTAAAATTATTCAGACAACATAAGCTGAGAGAATTCTTCAAGCCAATTGTAGTTTGGAAAGTCATTCAGGAGCAACTATTTCTGGAGGAAGTCCCTGCCAATCCACGCCCATTTCCTGTGATGCGTCAACTGCTTCGCACTCAGGTTCAGGAGAAACAGTTGCTTGGCCACTGGCACTGTTCGGTCAGGGAGGAGAAGCTTGGATAATTCACTCGCCCAAGGGATCCCCACCCCTACTTTTGCAAGGACGACAACAGTAATACCGTCTCCAAGGAAGTCTTCCTTAAAAACCTTCCTCAACATCATCAACATATCCACCTTGTCTCCTCTGAGGTCCAGAAGAGACGCTAAGAAACAAGATGTAATGTTCGTGTTAACATGGTATCTATTTTTGTTTCGCAGAAACTCTCTGCCCGGGACCATTCGCACAACCTCATTGATGAACGACCCAACCTCCTTGCAGACTGATTGGAGGGTTTCATCCTTAACGAAGCCCAGAAAGGCCCTCTGGTCCTCTGTAGAAATGTTTCTCAAGTGGATGGGAGTGTCCATCTTGAGAAAACAGATTAACAAATTAAACAACCTAAGCCTATAAACCTAAACCAGAGGAAGAATTTAAATACCGTGAGCTCCGACAACTTATCTACCAAATGGTAAAGGCTAATTGAAGATGAAAGAAGTAGAGGTCGTATATAAATAAAGCTCTTGATTGTAATAATTACTTCTCTAATCGTATTAATTGCTTTAAATTTGGAAACAACTCAAAACCAGTACCAAGTTGGCAAGTACCACATTGGAAGTCGTAGGGACAACGTGGATTGTCGTAAGTGAATATATATATATATATATATATATATATATATATATATATATATATATATATATATATATATATATATATATATATATATATATATATATATATATATATATATATTAAATGACCAAAATTATCGATCGTGATTCATGAGATTTGATATGTGTCTATTGAATCCAATTCCATTTCGGGCACTTTCTAGTGAGCTATGTTCCCTTCAGAAAATTGGGCCGAAATAAAACTTTAGCCATTGATTTACGATCATTGAATGGTTTAAAATCATTGATGGATTTTAGGTATGTGTCACCCTTCACGTGTCAAAGAGGCCACACTTATTGATACATCGTGCAGAGTCCGGATTCAATGTGATGTGATGTGCCTTATCTATTAATGGCAATGAATTCATGAAATCGCCAATAAATTATATATTTTTCCATAAATAACAAAATATTCACCAAAACAAATTCAATAATTTTCAAGCGGTGGATAAAAATCACCAATACATTTAAATAATTTTTCCTTCGGAGTAAAATTTTTCGCCCATACAATTATATATTTGTTCCTTTTAACAAAAATTATTCGCCTCCTACAATATATATTTTCTCCATAGAACAAGGTATAATTCACCATAAATTTATGGATTTTTCGTACCGTAGAAAAAAATCGGCAATACAAAATAAATTTGCCCTATTTTGAAAAAAAATTTCGCCATCCATATGAAAATTTTCTCCCAAAAATAATGTCTGATTCGCCAGGATTTTACACAGTTGCTTGGGGGGTGGTTTCTTAAAGTTATCCCCGATTTTCATTTATGCCCTATGGAGTGCTGCATATTGAGGACATTAGGGTATATACACACTGTTCCATTGAGGAATTGGGTAGCACACAAATGCTGAATCTTTACAATAATCAGTTGGCAGACAAGAGCTCAGTATTGAAACCTGAATTTTAAGATTTGGAGAGCAAGGGTTTTGCGCAGTTTGTTAGATTCTTGATGTTCTATGAACAGGAATGGATCCGGTATATCTTGAGCCGAGTTCATGACGAATTTGTCTGGTTGGATAAGCCCTACAAAATCACCAAGTCAGTCACTCGGTTCACAACTAGATTATGTGCAACCGGAGAATTGCCATCCCTGAAATTTATGAAGAATGAAATTGTGATCAATAACAACTGGATCTAAATTTGACAAATGGGCGATGACAATCAACGACATTATGGAACATGACATCAGGTTTGCATCAATGGTCATTGGATACAAAATCTATTTTTCTAGCAGATAAAATTATGTTTTCGGTACTGCCATTTATATTGCATAAGAGATGATGAGAGAGAACAAGAAATATGATTCCTGTGAATTGCTCCGGATTGAGCTTATAAAAAATATTAAGAAGATCAAAGAAAATAAGAAACATCCTTTCAAATTTGGAACACTACTTCTATGCCTACTTTTCTACTTTATGAAGGAGGTTTCAAGTGTTGGTCCGGTCGAATGGGCATTAGATAGACTTGTAGGAGTTCAAATCCGAGAACATCTGTACAATTCCGATGATTCTAAGGTTCAAAGAAAGAATTTATGGGGTTATTTCAAGAAGTTTTAGAAGGAAATGCATGATAGGGAAAGGATACCTAAGTCTGTTGTAGAAAAATATGAAGATACCATCTGCTTTATGGTAGATATTGATCAATGTTTAATGGAAGCTGTAGAGCCCTGCACCATATGGATCATGCCTATGGGCTATGAGATTGAAGAACAAATTCTAGAACTACATGCACAACATATGTTGAGCAAACGAGTGGATCCTAATGAGGAAAGATTGAAAACATACAAGGAGAAAAGTTTTAAAACTTCATCGGCAGTTTAAGAAACTGGTAATTCAGAGGAATATTCAAAAGGAAGTTGAGGCTTTTGCAGAGAGTATAGGAATAACTAAGGAAGTTGTTCGAAAAGATAGAGAAAAAAATATTCTCTATGAGGAGCAGTCTGTGAAGAAGGAAACAAAACCATAAGTATCTAGGCCTAAGCCAAGGCACGTCAGAAGCACAACTCCCTCCTCCGGTCCTGCATAATCAGCAAGCCAACCTAAATCTTCAATCAAGCCATCCGATGGTGAGAAGAAGAGGAAGATAGTCAAATTTGTGATTGTGGATGAAGAAGAAACTAAATCTGATGAAACCATGAAGACTCAAGATCCTAAAGTTACCAAGATCTCCAAGGAGAAGCCTACCGATAAAGCAAGATCTGGTAAGAAAACTAAAGCATCTGAGTTTGATGAAGCTTTGAATCAAGGAATATTTACTATTGTTCCACCTATGACATTAGAGAAGATTGTAAATGAAGTTGTTAAGAACGACAATTTGAAACCACTATCTGAGTGGTATGACAATTTTGATGACTCCAGTAAAAGGACTTTAGAAAGGCTACTATAGAATATCTTAATGTGTATAGTAAATCATTGATTGAACTAATGTTTGTCATACTCAAAAGCTTGTATGATATTTTGGATTCCAGAAGACTAACAACTAGTAAGGAAGATGAAAGACTGAAGGAATATGTGTGGTTAACTTATGTCCAGTCATTACTATAGAGGAGATAGATAGACTATTGAAACTAACAAAAAAACGAATTCAAAAGAAAACATAGGGTAAACAAAATCATGCTAGGGAAGATTGATGAAGTAGCTAAGGAAACTGAAAATATTTTGACTAAAGTTTTCCTAGATAATTGGTATAAGTTAAATAAGGCTAAAGGGTAGGAAGAACATCATCTGGAAGAATAGAACATGACATCTCAAGTCAATCCGAAAGACGTGCAGACAACAAATGATACTTCTGAGCATATAGAGGCTAGTGTGCAAGAAGAAGTTGGAGTAGAAGACATGGGGAAAGCTGAGAAATGGAAGGACAAGGTTGAGAATCCTCCGACTGTTGCAGTTGACCCTCCGATCACTGAGGTGAATGCATAAAAAGAAAAAGTGGATGTCAAGGTTGAAATCAAGACTGAAGTAATTGACACTGCAAAGGAAGTAAAGGGGAAGACAGTCATTGATGATCCATAATTCATTTAGGGTCCTATCAACCTAAATTCCCTGGCCACAATTCAAAAGCTACAACTTGAATCGTTTGCACAAGCCAAAGCCAACAAAGATATTTTGAAATATCATGCTAAGGATAATATGTTTCTAAACTTGGCAACTGGTGTTCTTGAGAAGTTGATGCCCTCATTTCAAAAGGATACTTCAGATACTCCATTCAAGCGATTAAAGAGTTTAATTAGTTCTATTGACAAACATTTTGAGTCTTTTGAAAGGTTAGCTGAAGAAAAAATCTTAAATGAATTTAGTGCAAAAAGGCTTCGAAATCTGAAAAGAATGATTGTCAAAGCCACATTAGGTGAATGTGTGAAGAGCATGCAAGATGCATTATCTTCAGGTGGAAATGTGTACATGTCATGTCTATCTTTGAACAAGTTCACTGTAGATATTGAGCAGAAGTCTAAGGTGCATGTGAATGAGCTTGAACGGATGTCTCAGTCAGTTGATTCCTTGACAACATCTCTAAGTAGTCATGAGAATCAGGTAACATTTCTACTTGAAAAAATTAGGAGCTTGAACCACGATCGAGAGAAAATAATTGGGAGTCAGTGAAGTTAGGAGTCTTATTACTCCTAAGCTGGACATTATGTAGAGTGCTTTTAAAGATGCCCAAGATGCTCTGGCTAGTGGTGATCTGAGTGATGTGAAGACAATAGAGGCACAAGCTTACTTGCTCAGTG
This sequence comes from Cryptomeria japonica, assembly GCF_030272615.1. Lineage (NCBI taxonomy): Eukaryota > Viridiplantae > Streptophyta > Pinopsida > Cupressales > Cupressaceae > Cryptomeria > Cryptomeria japonica. Next base: position 723,329,879 of record NC_081408.1, read on the forward strand.
GGTTCATAACTGTATTGGAGAATTTGCAGAAAGGTTGAGACAATCACTTGGACTCAGTGAAGAACTCTTATGCTGATATCTTCAATTTTTTGTGAATATATAAGAACTATGTGTACATATGTAAATATCATTTTTTGTTTTCCGGAACTCTACCTTTGTCATTGATGTCAAAGGGGGAGAATAGATTAGTGAAAAATGTTGATCTTAGGGGGAGATTCTTGACTCTTTGATTGTTTTGAGTTTAGAAGTTTGATTTTAGTTTTGATCCAACACTTAGTCATTTTTTACTAAGTGTTGCCATCAATGCTAAAGGGGGAGATCGTTGGCACGAGGCATTGCATTGGTGATCAATTATTGTCATTGATGGCAACTAGCATCTGGTGAATCAGATATCCAATCCGTAGTTCATGATTCCTTCATTCCGGAAGATTGAATCTGGTTCAATGAGGTCCGGTAAAAGAACAGTGTAACCGACAGAGTGTGCAATTTGGTGGTCAACAGATTATTTTGGTTAAGTATTTCCCTTTGCGGATTTGGGAGATGTATTGTGGATATGCAATTTACCTTATTCCAGGTTTGTGGCCTCTGGTGTTAAGTTTGGTGCTGGTTAGAAGATCCGGTAGACTGTTTTTCCGGTAGAACAGTGTTTAGGTATAGTAACATGTGGAGATTTGTTGTGTCGATTGTGTAGAGTAATTTTGATGATTGTTTGCATGTTTGAGGTTGATGAGCCGACTTATGGGAAGCGTGTGGACATCTTATTTTGGTCCGCTTAGGTGTTTTTGGATCAGATTGAGCCAACTTGTGGTTACACGTTTCATGTTACATGTGTTATGCGGTTTTTGGAAGCCGACATGGAAATCGATTTATTTTGTTGATGCAAATATATAAGGCCGATTTATTTGAGCATTTTGGGGTATGGTATGAGTGTGCGAAGATTGTATAAGTGATTGTGTGAAGTTTTGGAGTGTGATTGAAGATCTTAGTGCTCTGGTATATGACATCAACAAAACAGAGTAGAGAGATAGAACAGTGACAGAAGATTAATTGAGCTTAACCGGAACTGGTTTTTGGCATATGTAGATGCTACTATTCAGTTCAAAAATTCTTGTTCTTATTTGTAATCACTTGTAAAGTAGTGAGCCTTCCTCTGGGTTGTAGTCCTCTTTTGTAATTGAGTAGTGAGCTCTAGGCAGTGTGCCCAAATGCATGTGCATTCCCCTCTGTAATATTATTATACTCCTAATCACAATATTATAATATTGTGGGTTCCAATCCCACCATGGTTTTTCCCTTAACCGGGTTTCCATGTAAAAATCTTGGTGTTATGGTGTTGATGATCTTGGCTTTGTGTTTTTGCATTTACTTTACTTTATTTGCATAATGTGGTTGTATATTCTAGTTATTGAAGTCAATTTTGTTGAACACTGATTCACCCCCCCTCTCAGTGGTCCCTTGATTCCAACAAGAATTCCATTGAGAGTGGATCTTCCCTTACTCCTACATCTCAAAATTTAGAGGTTCGTTCCATTCCTCCTCCTATTCCTAGAGAAAAGGAAGAAAATGAAACGATATTGAGTGATGCCCTGACTCCTAAAGAAGCTCTAAATCATAATCTACAAAATCCTAATACGAGAGAATGTAGGAGATAACATCATGTTATTGATTGTGAGCTTGCTGTGAGAAGTGCACTTTCCTCTAGTGGTCCTTTGCATAAATAGTCGAATGATAATTTGGCCCCACCTCCTCGATGATTCTTACCTTCACCTACTCCTAGGTTTGATCCTTACTTTTCCCAATCTATTTGAAAGCTTAAATTGTAGATTCTAAGGGATTCTTCTTCTGCTCTTTTTGAAGCTTCTTCTTCTACTCTAAACAATAATGCTTGTAGTGACATTGGTAGCACTATTGTATCACCTATTGTGGTAAACTAGGATAATGATTTGGATGACATGGTTGAAACTCTGAAGAATCATTCCATGTTATTTTTTATATTTTTTAAAGCATTGACTCTAGCTCCTAGTAACACGCATAGTGATCCTTCCTTAGGGAATGATCCATGTATGGAAATAAATATATTTCCTTGTACTTTAGTAGTTGTAGTTCTTTTAGCATCTTGTTTGTCATCCATTGATGATGAGCAAGATTGGGAGGTATATGATCTTCTATAGATTGGCTCATAGTTGCATTACCCTCTTGTCTTTTGTATTTTCTTGCATGTAATATTTCCCTAGCGATGTGCTACTTGGTGTGTCTTTTTTTTGTTAGGTTCTCTCTGGATCACCCTTGATGTTCTATTGGCACAAGGATACAAAGGGATTGACACTATTGTGATATTCTTCTATTTATATCGTCATTATTCTATTTGTTGTAAATATATATTTTTTTCATAAATGTGCTTTTGTTGTACTTGTGCTCTTGTCTTTTGGGGATGATGAAAATTGTCGAGGAATTTAGGTCTCTTCCATGTTGACCTAAAAGTGTTTGTTTCTTCTCATGTGCTCTTCCTCCTTTGTACTTGTAGTTCCACTATATTTTGGGGATCAAGTCAATTCAGAACAATCATATTGATATATATTGTTTATCTTATATTCATACTAACCCCAAATCTTTGGATCCCTATGTACTCTTGTATGATCTTGTTTGTACGTGACATCACCTTAAATTTTCTATATTGGGGGCATTTTGTTGTTGTGACATGCTTTTATTCAAATGTATAATACCTTAAAGGAAATTGCTACTAGTTGATGTACATAATTACTTTAAGGTGGGGGCATATACATTCCTCTATGTGTTTCACTTTGTACACACACTATGAGAATATTTGTTCACTTTGATCACACACCATGAAGTTGTTTATTATATTGCAACACCTTTTAATTATTCTTGACAACACTTTATCAAAATTACCCAGTAAACAACACATTTTGCTTGGTCAATAATCTTTGACATTGTTGGTGTGATGTTCACCTAGTATACCAAGGGAGTTTTACTAAATTATGAAGTCTTCACTTGTTCACGAGCCACCTCGTATAACACAACTTGATACCCTTGTGACTTATGAACCATCGAGGATATGACTCCTAGTAAGTATCAGATGATATTTCTAGTCTTAGAGGTCATGCTTTGTTTGTTTGTAGACATGCCTCCTAGAAATTATTTCGGATCTTACTAGTCCTAGAGGTCATGCCTTTTGTTTTTGGATATGGCTCCTAGTAAGAGTCTGTGGATCTTACTAGTCCTAGATGTCATACCTTGTTTGTCGCATATTCTTTGTGTATGATTTGTGCATGTGTTGTGTATGCTCCATGTATATTTTTAATGATGATCAAATTTTTGCTAATCCTTGTGGTTTAAATATATGTTTACTTCATTTTTTGTATGCCTGACCTTTTATCTTGATATTGTCGATTGATAGGATCCTAAGTATTGGGAGCTACCACCTTTGTGATCTTGGAGTTATCTTGTCTCTTCAATGTTTTGATGAAAGTATATTTGGCTTCTTTGTACTTTATTGTGTGAATGAACGTAGGTGGGGACTAAATATAGTATCGTAAATTGTTGATGTTAACAATTTCACTCTAGTTTTAGAACCTATTTTGGCATGTGTTCTTGATTTCGAGACCATTTTGGAAAACTTGGTTTATTCCTCAATTCTTGGCCTTTTTACTAGCACTAATTTAGGGCACCTTCACCCCTGTCTTGACAAAATGGGCTCAAATTTCAAAGGATTAAAGTTGGTCTTCAAATTTGTGTGAATCTACCTTGATTTGTTGGCCTACCCTAAAAGTTTATTTCAAAAAGATGTAATTTGCATAATACAAATCCCTTTCCCATTTCAAAGTCTAGCATTCATTCTAAATCAACCTATGCAATCCAATTCAAATATCTATATTCAAGGAGCAAAATCATTCAAGTATTTAAGTCTACTACAAAAATCATGATCAAGTATGTTATGTCTTTTCATGTTGAAAGAATTCATGAACATGTTGTCGTACTTCATGAGCATCACATCAAGCCTTGTATGAGATTCAATGAGAGGGTTTCATATTTGAGGTAATATCTTATTATTTTAGCATTTCATCATTTGTTTATCCTTTGTCCTTGCAAGGACACACACTCTATCACAATTCTTAGTTGTTGTGTTAGTGGGAACACTAACACGAGATTTTACTTAAGAAAGATCCTATACAACACAACACCTTTTCCATGTTTTTCATGTGTGTATGTACACATTTGAAAACACAAAATTTATAGTTGAACATAGTAGATCATGATAAATAGTGCCAAACTTTAAAGAGACAAAAAACCTCAAATTAGGGTGCCCAATGCCCTTGTCGTACTACTTTGACCCATATTTTTAACAGATGTGTGCAAAACCTCTAGATCATATTTCAAATAATCTTTTGAAACCTTCCTCACCTCTAGACTAGGGCACCCAACACTTCTGCCTTGCACATTAATCTCTTGATTTCAATGCCAAGTTCTTCTTTGTGTCCTCATCTTAGATTTACTTTATTGCTTCTATATTTCATTTTGTACTGTTAAATTTAATCATTTTACTATTGTTAGCCTAGTTCACATATACACACTTCACTATCTTATTCTTTTGCAAAAAGGAACATAATCTAAGTGCCTAGCTCTTCCTCAAGGATACAACAATTAGGCCTATTCATGTTCCAATGTTATGAAGGAATTTGGGATCTTTACATTGCATTAATTAGTCTTAGTGATTCCATTTTCCAACATCTCATTATTTAATGAACTATAAGTTTTTTCGTATTTTAAAATTTATAAGAAACTTTGAATCTACGAGTTTAAATCTCTATACTAATTTTCAATAGGAAATAAATTGCTAAAATAATAGAAAAATTGATCAAACCTTTATATATCATACATAATTAGCTACAACTAAAATAATCTTTAAAAATAAAATGCAATAGAAGTTGAAGTAGCAATCAAACTAGTTTAAATGATTAAATTAAAGGTTGAGGCTCGATTAGTATAAACCTAACGAATATAATCACTTAGACCTAAACACAATTTTACCCAAAATCTTGCAACACATTAATTACGTGCATTCACATATTTTTGGCCAACAATGCTAATTTGAAAAACCAAATTGTAGTATGCATACAAAGAACTAACAAATCTAACAATATTTAGGATTAGGCTTTTTGATTTCATTACAAATTTTTAATACATGAACATCGTGACTAGTCACAATCATAATGCATAGATCACCATACAATAAGTGAAATAAACTTGCATACAACCTATCAATTTACCAAACTAGAAATAATTGCAGTATATAGTAAATACAAACCTAATTCAGAACGCTATTTATAGGCTATCCACAATAACACATAACTTGTAAATTACAAGAAATTGTACGTTTATTTCAAACAATTATGATTGTATTTTAGTAATTATTGATTGTAAGAAATATGTATGATTGTTTATAGATGGACACAACAACAATTATGATAGGTTGCCTCACACTAATGATTGCAATAACAATCAACTACATATTAAACTTGTTGAAATATTTTACAACCAATAAATAATCCATCTATTAGACTTCAAGATTTCCATCCTCAATCAAATAGCAATTTCATAGGATTTTCGTCTTCTAAAACACACTTAGCAAGAATTTGCATCCTTGAAAACTTCAATTCAAAAATTCAATTAAAAAAATAATTCAAATACATAATGAGAGCATTAGATTTGTCTTCATGACCATTAAGTTTGGGCCCTTAGATTAATTTACTTTCCCCCTTAAAAATAAAAATAAAATAAAAAGTGAGCTAATATTGATTAATTACATCATTTAAAAGTACTTCATAGGCTGGGAATTCCAAAGATTAGTCATGCATTGGAAAGCTAAAGATAGGAAGAGCACCATAATATGTCAATGTAGATGTAATGTGATAAGGTTTGTGAGTTGTCTCTTCACTCTACTTTTCCCTTTAACTAAATGTTTTAGATTACTACAAATGAATAGAATAGCTGCTTTACCTAGAAAAGTTGTGTTGTAAGCATTTTTCTTTTTAATTCTAATTTGAGATGGGTGTTTGTTGGGAATTTGACTTGCGAAATTGATTTTATATCTATTAGTTTATATTTATGTATATCTATTTTGATCCCCAAATTTTGTATTATTTTTTTATTTTTTAAGCCTTTGAATAGTTTTATAACATGTGGGCTCATTTTCTTATAGTTTATATTATATCTAAATTTTCAATTTTCAGGGTTAAATTTAAGGTTTGGGTTCATTTTCACTTTTTAAAATATTTTACATATAAATAATTGATTAAAAAAAAAGAAGTTATTGAGAGTTTAATTTAATAAATTTGTGTGTCAACATTTGTTATGTATTTGTGTTTAATAATATTTATTTGAATATTATTTAATATTTCAAAAATGAGCATTTTTTATATAACAAATATTAGTTGTAAAGTTAAGACTTTTAAAGATGGTTTTGAAAAATATAGTTAATTTTTACATTTCAATGGAGAGTAAGGATCAAAATAACGTAGATTAAACTAATTTGTTTTAAGTTTAAATCATATCCACGATTTAAAAATTTGATTTTATGTTGTCTATTTTTGTTTATTTTGTCTAAATTTTATAGTCTAGATTGAAGAGAGGGCGTTTAATCATAAATATGAACAATTGTTAAATTTGGGCATTCATAAAAAAATATTGTAAATTAATTGTTTTGAACATGGTATTTAATGTGCATAATCATCAAAAAATAATATTTATTAATATTATTGATTGTGTCTAATATAATATAAACACCATTTTGTTAAATTTGATTATTCAAATAAAATTACTTTTCTTAATTATTTAACATCAATAACCAATTCTCTCTATGCTTACCGATAGTATTTCTACTAGCTAGCTGATTATATTTATGAAGTATATTTTTATGAACTAATAAATAATTGACGGTATTTGATTTTTAATGATAATTTTAAAATATAACATGTTTGTATTTGAAAATTATACTTTTATATAAATCATGTGAATATTATTTTCAAAATATTAATGTTTATGATTTTTTAAAAATATATAGGGAGTTAGCATGTCACCATGTTAAAGAATTTGATGCTCATTATTGTTAAGTACATTCTTAAACTTTACAATTTTGAAGATTAGAAGATGATGATATTGCTATCAAGATTCAACTATGTAGTTTTTGAGTCAACCATGTTTCTTGAGTAGTGGTTCATAAGAACCCATCTCTCATGAGAATGAATGGTCCACTTAGCATTGGATCTTCTTGGGAGATCACCCATCCCAGTACTACTCCAACTCAAGCGCGCTTAACCACAGAGTTTCCTCCAAGATTAAACGGGTTTAATCTTGGAGGAAACTCTGTGGTTAAGAACACTTGAGTTGGAGTAGTGCTAGGATGAGTGACCTCCCGAGAAGGCCCAATGCTTCACCTCTGTGAGCATCACCTAGATGCAACGAGTACTAAGTGGACCATTCATTCTCATGAGAGATGGGTTCTTGTGAACCACTACTCATGAAACATGGGTCAATGAGCTTGACTAAAAAAAACACAGTTGAATCCTGATGCTCAATATCATAATTTGACTTGCTGTGAAAAATATCTCCTACTTATCAATTAGAAGTTTGTTTATAAATCAATAACACAAAAGTGTGATTCTAGACCAATTAATAGATTGTCACAAGATCTACATTGGACCTAAAATACAATAAATTTACTTCATGTTATAATAGAGTTCTTCATGGAATGAAAAATAAAGTTCTATAGTCTAGCTCCCACCATAATAAACCGTTAAGGAAAAATCCAATATCCTTATTACATGAGTTAATACCTTCAAACTCTAAAAGATCTAACTAGATTCCCAAGTGGGAAGCTGGGAAAACCTAGGGGTGGCCTTGCATTTCAAAGGATTGGCCCTAGAAATTGTCAAGCCAACACCTTCCTCCATGTCAATCTCTTCTCCATCATTTACCTTCCAATCAAAACACTGAATCATGGCAGCCAAGGTTGCGTGAATGAAATACAAGGCAAGTGAGGTTCCAGGACATCCTCTTCTACCACTACCAAAAGGTATAAGATGAAAGTGTTGACCCCTCACATCAATACTAGTACATGCATCATTGCTAAGAAACCTCTCTGGTTGAAATTCAAGAGGATTCTCCCAATAATTTGGGTCTTGTCCTATGGCCCAAATGTTAACAAAAACTCGGGTCTTTGCAGGAATAAAGTAGCCTTCTATATTACAATCCTCTGTGGATTCCCTCACTGCTAAGGGTGCTGGAGAATGCAAGCGTAAGGTCTCCTTCACTATTGCTTGAAGATAACTCATTTTTGGAATATCCGAATCTTCAACAAGTCTTTCACTTCCCACAACAAAATCTACTTCTTCAGGAACTTTTTTCATAATCCGAGGATTTCTCATAAGTTCTGAGAATGCCCATTCTGTTGTAATGGCTGAAGTATCAGTACCCGCAGCAAATATGTCCTGTTTAGTAATCAAAATCAATTAATAAAAACAAAAAATCCTTAAAACATTTTTTTAGAATAACAAACTCATATTAATAGAGAAGCCTTCTAAGGCCAAATCTACTCTCAAAACATTGAACCAAAAAATTGTAAAATAGTATGAAACAAACTACAAGTAAGCAATTATGTTGATCATATGCAATGGTCACAAATTTTTTATTTAAAGATTTCAAATAAATTTTATGCTTATTTTCTAAAAAATAAAATTATAAAATAATTCTCAAGTAAATAAAATAATATAAAAAATTCAAAAAATCCTTAAAACATTTTTTTGAGAATATTAAAGTCACATTAAGAGAGAAGCCTTCTAAGGCCAAATTTGCTCTCAAAACTTTCAACCAACAATTTATAAAAATATTATGATGTTGGAGTCTTGCCTTAGCAAGACTTGATTCCTCATGGGCTCATTAAGACCCATTCAACTTCACCAATAAACCAAGGGTCCATTGACAATTATAAACATTTCAATATATATACCAGCTATAACCACTTTAAATTATAACAAAACAAAAGAAAAATTACATATAACAAGAAGTCATCCAAAAAAAAAATAATTAAAAAAAAATAAGATACATTTGTAGATCATTTTCTTTCTTATTAAACTTACGAATTACAAACATTTAAATTAATTTATATTTAAAAATATTATATTTCAATAAAATAACAAAAATATCTATCAAATTTTTAAATTTTTTTTGTATCGTTACTAAAGACATTGATTTCATATGGGTGTTCCACAAACAATTAATATTTAAATTAATCTATGTTTAAAAATATTATTTTTTCAGTAATTAAAATAACAAAAATTATCTATTAAATTTTATAAAATAAGATATTTTTGTATGATTAGTAAAGGCATTGATTTCCTTCTCCCTAATGATATGGTGTGATGACTAAATTCTGACATTGTGATTCTTGCCATCATTATTCAAATTCTTTGGATTCATATTGAAGTTGATGTCCCCTCCCTGATAGTTCTTGTTGTTGCTTCTGGTTTACTTTAACGTTTTGGATCACACTCTGTGATCTATCATCAGGATGATCATGAAATAGAAAAATAGAGTATTGCAGATCCATAATGATTAAAAAAATAGAACATGAAAGGAGAGAGGGAAGATGTTGCACAATAAAACAAGAGAGACACAAAATAAATATTAATAAATAACAGATACAAGTAAAATATTAAATACTCTCATTTGATGATAGATCATATAATGTAACTAAAACATTGATGCAAACAAAGAAATAGAAGATTAAGGACAGAACAATCACTGATACTGATTCATAATAATTCAGATGAAAAACAGTCAAAAAAAAATAATATAACAAGAGGGTATGTTCCACAAGCAATGATTGTTTGAACTCTTCTAAGTCAACGGATAATTTGGCCTTTGCACATCTCCAATAGATGTATGAATTGAATTATTCAGATTCAGATACTTACCAGGATGAATGCCTTGATGTTCTCCCTGGTAAGCTTCATCTCTGCTTCTTCATTATTGGAAATGGAGAAGAGAATGTCAATAAGATCCTTGGGCCTCCCATCACTATCAGCACCTCCTCCTGCTTCTGCTTCTGCTTCATGCTGCTTCAAGATTTTCTCAATGAAGTAATCAAAACGTTTGTGTACATCTTTCATCTGTTTCTCATAACCCTGCAAATCAAGATTCTTGCACACATATATAAAGTCACCCAGATTAAACTTCCCAGTCAAAAGTGCAACCTCCTTCAAGAGCTTCCTGCATTCAACAGCCTCTGTATCAGTACCAGAGCACCTTGTGCTCATGGCCATTCTGGATATAACATTACTAGCCATGGAAATCAACTCAGAACCCACATCAATAACCTGCCCTTGAACAGAATTCTTCAAAATTGTCTCCATGAAAAACCCTAATTCTTGGGTTCTAACAGGCCAGAAATTGTCTAATTGCCTGCCATTCAGAAGCTCATTCATGCAGATCTTCCTCATGTACTTCCAGTATGGGCCATAGGGAGCAAAAGAGAAATCTGCACAGTTGTAGGCCATGTATTTTATGGCAGCAGATTGGGGCCTTGATGCAAATTTACTTTCATGGGTCTTCAGAAACTCCTTTGCCATATCTGGAGAAGAGACCACAACAGAAAGTACAGATCCCAAACGTATTTGCATCAGAGGGCCATATTTTACGCTTAGTTTTTGCAGAGCTTGATGGGGATGAGTTCCTAGTAAATGTAGATGCCCTATTAATGGCAAAGCCATTGGACCT